>NC_059435.1:36830740-37148740 GCF_021028975.2 Sphaerodactylus townsendi
TTGAGGGAATGAAGGAAGCTTTGATCACAGCCTTTCCATGCTGTAGTCATTTACATTCCATTACATTCCACAATTTACATTCCACAATTTTTTACATTCCACAATGCAACTTCTTGCAATTTAGAAAAGCAAGTTGTTAGGTTTACACACTAAACCAAGAAACCAGAGGACATGCAAAATAATAAAGATCTTTTTTTAAAAAAATCCATTCAGGTCCAAGGATAAAAAAAAATCAGTGCCAAAAGGTATTGATTTAAATTTAATGAAGAAACTCAGTAGTAGCATTTTGAAAGATATATTGTCTCTTGTTTGAATGAGATAGAGTGGATTTTTAGCGACTAACTTAGTCCACAGATACCAAGATATGTACAGCCAAACTATGTTGGACAAAGAGTTGACTTTCTGGTAGTAAAGGAAGGCAGGTACCACATATTGTCATTATGTTTTCCCCTACCTCAAAGCAGTTGGTTATTTTGGACCAGTCACATACTTTTAGCCTAACCCACCTCACAAAGTTCTTGTAGGAGAGGAGACTAATGTAATTTGCTTTGGTCCTCGCTTTGAAGAAATATGGGTTAAAAATGAAGTACATAAATAATAAATATAGCTGAAGATTAGAGGAAGATAAAAGGTAGGTTGATGAATGGCTGAAAAGGAATGCATGGCCGTTTCTGCACAGCCAATTACAGCGTTGTGCTGTTGGTGTTATTGGCAACACTGCAGCAATGGAGCGTTCACATGGGCGGGTGCTCTGTAGACAGATAGCTCATTGACTGAACCCCGGGCTTTGCACGGCTGCACTTTGCAAATGGCTTTTTTTCCCCCCAGGGTAGA
Source organism: Sphaerodactylus townsendi (assembly GCF_021028975.2). Lineage (NCBI taxonomy): Eukaryota > Metazoa > Chordata > Lepidosauria > Squamata > Sphaerodactylidae > Sphaerodactylus > Sphaerodactylus townsendi. Next base: position 36,831,575 of record NC_059435.1, read on the forward strand.
TGTCACAGGCATTCGGTGCCAGGATTGGCCAGTGTGGGTCGCCATTGTGGGGGGTGGTCTCTGCAGCACTGATTCCTGGCAGGCACTTCACATGATGCTGACTGAGGAGTACCGTTGTTGAAAAGACACACTCAGTGAGCGATTTTTGAATAAACCGTTGTGGGCCCACTGGAGCATAGCCTCATTGCTGCAGTGTTGTTTCTGCAGCAATGGCTATGCAAACTCCCTGCCTATAACACTGCTTTTACCGTCCTTTTACCAGCTTTTTGGGCCCATGCAGAAACAGCCAATGAGATAGGGGAAGGAGATGGAGTTGCCAAAAGGAGGGAAGGGAGATAGAGGAAAGTGAAGTGCCACCCATGATTCCTTCAGTATTCCCTGAGATGCAAATGGGCCTGGCCCAGTGGCTGGCACCACACAGCTGAATCACATTTTTCCTAGGCAGAGAATGCATGGTAAAGGGAAGTGGGAAAAACATACGGTACGGTGGCAGATAATGGAAAGAGAAGGCCAATCAAAAGCAGAGTTGACTAGAAAATACTCCCATGTGATAAGAAAAGGACTTTTTGTAATCTGGAAAAAAAACTTCATTTACAACTCAGTCCCCTGAATTCACCTTCAAAATCTCCCATAGAAGCTTATTGTGATAAAGAAACACAAAAGAAGAATGATGATATACTTTATAAGGAAAGAATCAATAAGCAAGGGAAAATTAAAACATGGCAAGAGATAAAAGAGGAGGGCAAGAGAACACATTGGCTGATATATTTTCAGCTGCGTCTAGACTCAGAAGAGAATTAAAACTACAGGGAGGAATATTATGTGAAATATCAGACTTTGAAAAAGAGATTACTTCGCAGAAACAACATTTGATGTGAAGAATATATAAGATCTTGCTGAAATACGAAATGGAAACAGAACAGGTGAAGGTCTGCAGGTGAAATGGATGCAAAGCTTTAAAGAAGAGATAACTTTTCAGCAATTGGAAATGTTATAGTCCAAAAATATTAAACTTACTGTATGCCAAATGTTAAAAGAGAATTGGTATAATATGTTTATAGATGGTATATAAATGCAGAAGTTATTAGGAAGATGAGTAAACGTAGTGATGGTCTTTGTTGGATTTGTCAAGAGCTTAGGTATTTCTTTCACACGTGAAGGGCTTGTAAAAAAACCCCAGGAAGTATTGGATAGAAGTACATATGAAAATGCAAAAAATACTTAAACTAAAATTTCCTTTTATTTGTCAAAACTATGCTATTAGGCATTTTGTCTAAAAATCTTCCAAAGAAGCTTTAATGAATTATAATGGTACTTATTAATAGCTGCATGGGTAATAGTTGCACCCCATTGGAAAACTGAAAAAAATCTTAACATAGAACTCTGGGAAGATCAAGTTAGAGAATATGCAACAATGGCCAAATTAACAAATCTTGTAAACAAGAGTTTGATGAGAAATGGGAATTAGTATTGTAATTCTAAGATCCAGTGTGTTAGAGCTAATATATGTATAGTTTATGGGTGACTGTATTTTCTTTTTCCTCTTTCTATATTTTCTGTTCTGTTTTTAAACTATATTTGAGAAAATTAATACAAATATTATTTTAAAAAAAACAAAGGGGCATGTAAAAGTAGGTTGGCTTTGGGTAGGCAGGAGATGGGGTTGTCAACTCCAGGCAGGAAATTCGTAGAGATTTGGGGATGGAGCCTGAAAAGGGTAGAGTTTGAGGAGGGGAGGGACATCAGAAAGTTAATCCTCTAATAAATTCACTCTCCAAAGCATCCATTTCCTCCATTGGAAGTAGGGTTACCAACCTCCAGGTAGGAGCTGAAAATCACCCAGAATTATGACTGATCTCCAGATGATGGAGAGAAAGAGAAAATAGAGAGGGAGAAATGAGATACCTTCTGCTAGTTCTTGGGAGTTCCTTGTGACATATATAATGTGTACAATTCTTCATTGGTTGCTGCTGATTTCTCCTTGTTCATATTTCATATTTCAGTCTGGGCCTGAGATCATTTGTGTGTTCTAAGTTTTATGCAATACTACCACCTGTTTCATATTATAACTTATATACCTGCCTGTACCTCAACCCAATTTTTTTTAAAAAAACAGTGTGCTGTTAATATATAAAGCACATGAATATAGAAAGCGCATGAATAAAGCATATTAATATTTGTTTATTTCTATGCTACCTTTCCATCCAATTCAGGGTCCCCAAGGTAGTGAACATTACACAGGTTTAAAAAATAGAGAAAGGAAGTTCAAGATGTAATACATGAAATATCAACGTATTTATAGATTTTAAAGATTTTCCAGTTTGTCATGATGATGATGTATATATAGCCCTATCAATGTACATGGCACTTTACAGTTAAGTGGCTGTTTTCTACTTCAAGGACCTCAATCTAAAAATTTTTGGGGGAAAGGCACAAAAAAGGGAGGAAGTTGGGAATGAGAAGGAAAAATATGATTTCATTTCATTGACATGTATGTAGGCCTGATTTAAACGTGATGCTGTTGGAAAAAAATCTTTGCAACTTGGCACACACACACCATGTTACGGAACAGGGCCTCTAAATGGACTACGTATTCAGTGTTTGCATCATCCCATACTATGGATCTTTGGTGTTGTGGCTAACAACTCAATCAAATGAGACACTGGCACATGTAAAGTAGCATGGTGATTTTTTCTGTGTTGCCAGCATTACCTTTTGAATCAAGCCTTAGAGTTCAGCTAGACAGTACATGTCACAGTACATGTGACACAAATTGGCTTGGGGATTCCTTGACACAACTTGCTATCCAACATCAGGAAGCTAAAGTTCTCAGCAGCTAAAGTTCACAGCAGTTTTATTTGGTTCAGGAGGTTATTGTAGGGGGAGGAAGGAATTCACCTCTCATTGCATGTCAATTTCCCTAGTTGAAAAATGACTGGCACATATTGCAGTCAATACAAGCAGGACCTAGCAGTGGGGCAAATGGGGGCCTCCACAGCTTGGAAATGGCATTCGCGGGAGGGCTGATGCCCCTCCTGTTAGAGTATTTGGCATCCATGTATGTTTGAGTTTTGTAGGAGCAATATCACTTGCATCCTTGGGATAATGCTGAGCAGCTACCTAATTGAAATGGCCTTTACCAGCTGCTTAATTGGGGCTTGGCTTCCTGATATTAATGAGTATGTTTTATGCTAATGCTTGTGCACTCAAGTTTTTTACTGTTTTCTTTTGTATATATGTTTTGTAGCCTCCTTTATCTTTTTAAACTCTATATAAAAAGAGGTAACTTTCTTAACAACTCTGCTGCGTTTATTATTCAACTCTGCTAAGGATAGATTATGTGAGCAAGCCTTCTATCAGGTTTTGCACCCAGGTTCTATCACCTCCTCCTTTGCCACCATGCTTTTGAGCCAAATTGTGGTCTGGAGTGCATGAGACCATGAGTTCCCTTGTGTTCAGTTTGACTACAAGTCCTGTTAGGAGATTTCCCCCCCCCCACCCCCCACCCAACTTATGTCTTGTATATTAGATAGTTTGCTTCACAGTTTTGTTCATTGGGAAAAACTATGATCTGATTTTTTCATATTTAAATACCAATGTGGTTTTTAAGCACAACTAATTTTTGATGGATGAGGTCATTATCTGAAGATGCAGAATGGACTCTATTGCTAGAACACAATACTATCATCCTTGATATCCCAAATGTAAAGAATCTCCTCATTGGGAATGGTACATTTTGAGTTTAATTAATGCTGAATGCATCTGGGTCCTTCTGGCAACTATAGGCAGCAGATGTTAAGCAACACAGATAAAATAATTTCCCTACTTTGTCATTACTATTCAATTTAAGCTAGATAATGAAATCATATTGGTCAAACTAATCAGATATACTGGAATCTGCTGTTCATAGAATAGCAGTAGTATGCCCGTTCGTTAGAATATGATCTAATTGACTGGAAAATAATACAATGAACATATGTACCTTCTTCTTATGTATATTTAATAGTAGTAAATCAAACTTGGGAATAAATTTCATACTATTCTGGCAAAGTCATTTATTGCCTATCAGTGTGAAAAGGAGCACATTGTTGCTGGTATTTTAAGTGATTATACTTATCAAGGAGAAAGAAAGATTTGGTAGAACTGAAGTTTGACATTATTCTTCCAACCCCTTACATGCGTTCTGAAATGATACCAAATATCAGATTGCTGTTGTAGATCCCAAGGACAGGATTGGCTTTGACCAAAGGACCACTATCACTGTAATTTTTAGTGCAGAGGTATTCACTCTTCAGCTTGTAGAGAGAAACTTTCTCAGTTAACATCACCTAAAAGAGCCTAATTTACTTCAAACCCTTGTAAGGGGACTCAGGGAGGATTGAAGCTTACTTGTTTTTTTAGTGATGGCTATTACAAGGTTGGAATTGATAGCGGAGCCAGAAGTAAACCCGTTCCACTTCTGGACCTTTTGTCTGACTAAGGATTGGACTAAGTTTTATTTTTGTGTTAGTTAGGTAGAAGCCACATGTATTAGATAGGAAATAGGATTTATAATTTTCTCTGTATCTGTGACTGCGTGGAACCTCCTTGGCTCAAGGCAGGAATCCACCTTGGCCCCACCTGAGCCTGTCCTTTCACGTGTAAAGGCCCCTGATGGGCGCACACAAAAGAGGATCTCGGAGAAAGCGCCTCGCCCTGCCAAATCCCGTCAGCAGGCAGATAAGGGGCCATTGTCATCAAGCTCCATTTCCTGACCCCGAACACCTGAAGGACCCTTTGTGATTCTCCCGCCAGGGCATACGTCATTGCCTCGCCCTACTCCGGCGCAAAATCCAAGAAGGAGATACCCATCGAACTCTGATTGGTTCCTGTATGTTGCAGATGCATGATTGGTTGTTTTGAACTTTGTTAATGAATGGTGGTGGGCTGTCTTGGGCTCTCCCGGGCTCCCGACGGGAGAGAGCGTATTTAAGATGTTGTAAGGCTGCTAGGCAGCAGAGTGGCTGTGTGGAACGGAGGTGCTGACACTTAGGTCAGCATCTCAATAAACCTTCTTTTTATTATACTTGCTGTGTCAGGTCTTGCTTGGGTTCCTGGGCGCTGCCGAGAGCTGGGTACTTCGGAGTTTGTAAAAGTTACCAAGAGCAGCGCGGTAACAGAATCACCTGTTAACCACAAGCACCCCTAGGAAAGGACCAGACTAAATGTGGATCAAGGGTATGAAGGGTGTGTGTCTACATATGACACAGCTTTCTCTTTCAAAATCCTCTCTGGTTGCTGCTTGAAGCAATTAATACTCAGAAGCATTTAGTGCCTGTATGTTGTAATATTGGGATGAATCCAGTGGTAATTTCTGCTGACACAAGGGGTGGATGATCTTGGGCCAGTCACACTCTCTCAGCCTAACCTATTATTGTGAAAATATTTAATAGAGGAGTGTTTAGTCTGTTGCAATCAGAATAAACAAGAGTCCAGTAGCATCTTCAAAACTGACATAATTTTGTGTATTGTTGAAGGCTTTCACGGCCGGAATCACTGGGGTGCTGTCTGGTTTCTGTGTGGTATCAACTCAGCACCGATATACCAGCGCCACTTTCACTGAAGTGGAGACTAGTCAATGGATGTTTATGCCAGAATAAAATTATGTCACTGGGGTGCTGCGTGGTTTCCAGGCTGTATGGCCATGTTCTAGCAGCATTCTCTCCTGACGTTTCGCCTGCATCTGTGGCCAGTTGATATACCACATTTTCTAACCAGGTTTTGTGCTCTTTATCACACATCTGCCTTATTTCTTGATATGAATCATGCATTTGACACCAGGACAATGGTACTGCATAGTGATCATTGCTGGTAAACCAGCTTGAACAAAGGCAGATTTCTGTACCTTCACCTGATATGTCATATGATGGCATTTGAATAGAAATCCCATTAACCCAACCATTATAGTTATCTATACCCTTTTGTTCAAAAGGAAGGATACATTGACATTTTTTCCTTGGGGATTTTTACCCATTGCACATAAGAACATCAGAAAAGCCCTGCTAGGTCAGAACAAAAGGTCCATCTAGTCAAATATCCTGTTTCAAACTTTAACTAACCAGATGCTGTGAGAAGCAGAGGCAAGCTATAACTCTGGCTGTTTCCCCCTATAAAAATACAATTTGATGGCATACTGCCTCTGAGTATGGAGATTACTTTTAGCTGTCATGACTAATAGCCGCTGATTGACCTATCCTCCTTCAATCCATATTCAAAATAATCGAAACTAATAGTCATCACTACATTTGTGGTGGAGATTTCCATAAATTAGTGATGGTAGCTGTGCGGAAGCATTCCTTATGTCCAGTGGTGGGATTCAAATAATTCAACAACCGGTTCTGGTGGTGGGATTCAAATAATTTACCAACTGGTTCTGGAGGGTTTTCCGGGCTGTGTGGCCATGGTCTGGTGGATTTTGTTCCTAATGTTTCGCCTGCATCTGTAGATGCAGGCGACGAAGAATGAATCCTGAACATATCTTTCCCACAACAACTCAGAACCAGACCAGATAACCATTAAGAAACCTTACGACAATACAAATTTAACAACTGGTTGTTTATAAGCATGGTTTTAACAACCGGTGGACCTGCTGAATCCCACCACTGCTTCTATCTATTCTATATTTATTGTCAATCTATTTTTCTGGGTTGCCCTTGAGTTCTAACATTGACCAAACCTACATTCTGTTCCTTCTATCATTTTTTCCCTAAAGAGCCACGAACAGTTTAGCTTTTTCTCACAAGGATGATCTTCTAGTCCTGGATTGTTCTGATCAACCTTTTTCTGCATCTTTTCTTGCTCTGTGCCATCTTTTTTGGGGTGAGACAGTTATATGCAAAAGTATTTCAAATGTGTCCATACCATAGATTTGTATGAAGGCATTACGATGCTGGCTGTTGTATTTTCTATCTTTTAATCTCTACAATGCAATTTGCTATTTTTGCCCTCACAGCCTGTTAAGCTGACATTTTCATTAAACTATCAGCTATGATCTAAAATGGTTTTCCTGGTGAATCTCTGCCAGTTTAGCCCCCTTCAAACCATGTGTGGTTAATTGTTTTTCTTTTTTAACCTAGTGAGTATCACTTTCCACTCCTTGGATTGTATTTCTTGTTTGATTGCACATTATCCTACTTTGGAGAGGGCCTGTTGGAACTCTTTGCAGTTCTTTTGTTTCACAATTCAGAAGAATTGACTGTCATCCACTGAAGAGTGAGATTGGTGCAATGTTTGGACTTGTACCTGGGATTCCATCTTGCAAGACTCCACTTAGCCATTAGGGTCACTTTGGGCCAGTAGCTTATCTTCTGGGATTATGAGAGTAAAATGGGCAGTGGGTGTATGGTGTCCTAAGTTTTTAGAGGAGGGGTGGAATAAAGTAAACAAATGATGCATATTTGATGTCTATGAAGTGGTTATTAAAAGTGTCAACTGAGGTTTGTATGTGTGTATGAGATGAACTGCTTTGACCTGGATGGTCTAAGGTGGCCCAATCTCACCAGATCTCAGAAGCTAAGCAGGGTTAACCCTGGTCATTTGGATGAGAGACCTCGAAGGAAACCCAGGGTTGCTACACTGAGGCAGGTAATGGCAAACCATCTATGTTTGTCTCTTGCTTTGAAAACTCTACCGGGTCACCATAAGTCAGCCATGACTTAATAGCTTTTTCCATCACTATGAGATGAAACAAATGTTATCTGAACAAATACTGAAGTGATACTTATGAGCAATTAGTAGAACATTCTTTGGTCTGGGAGCTTTCTAAAACACTTGGATATTGTTCACCCAGGGCTGTAGCCCATGTACATTCACTTTATATCCTAAATAGATTGCCTCTGGTTTTAAAAAAAACCCACTTGCTTTTCTTAAGATGCAATCCTGCCCTCTTCAGTCTTTAAAATTTCAGCCAAATTTTGTAAATGTTCATGCATTGTGATTCCATTGACTAATACATCATTCTAGTAAATGGCTACATGAGGGATCTCTTTAATAATCCTTCCATAGCCCTTTGAAAGATTGTTGGGGCAGAAGAGACTCCAAAACTAAGCTGTAAATGCCTGCTGTGGGTCCCCTCACCCAAGGGAGTGGGCAGTTTAACCTTGGAGGTGATTCCATATAGACTATAAAGATCCCATTCTGGGAATAAGTTTTCCACCCAAATATCCTCAGGACATTTTATTTCTTTTTTTTAAAATGCTAAATTAGCATTTGTTTCCTGAAGTCACTTTGAAAATGTTTCCTACTTGCTGTGTGGAGAACAGAAGATGTTTTACTTTTCCTGCCTCCTCCAAGCTCTTTCTTTCAGTTTCCAGAAATGGGGCCTACCCACTGACAGAGATGACAGGCAGCTCCGAGCTGGAGCTAAGCTGCTGCAACCAGAGGCCCTAGGCTCCAGCAGCTGCAAGGGAGATGCTGTTCAGCAGGCAGTACGGTGGAGTGAGGCTGCAAGGGGAGAGGACAGGGAAAACCCACCTGGAGTTGGACAGACCTTGGCATCTGCATGGAACACTGAGGTGGAGCCAGGGGGAGGCAAGGGGGAGGCAGGTACAGTTCAGGAGAAGGCAAGAATTGCCCCAAGTCAATCAGAGCCTTGAAGAAAAGGCTCTGAGCCAGCACTGAATTGTTGGGTGGCTGGGATGAGTCTGGGGGCAGGGAGGATTCCCTATGAAGGACACAGGGAGAGGCACAGCCAGGGCAGGATAAGGCAAGGGAAAATCCTGATCATGCCGGGGAATCTCTCTGCTGGTGTCAGAGATTGCATGTCTTGTGCCAGCTCTGCAACCCATTCTGAGGAGACTAACCCCTTGGCTTGGCCCATGTTGGACCCTTGTGGTGAATACCTTTGCAGAGTGAATCCAGGGTGACAGGCTGATAATGGTGACAGGCCTCATGATCCACTAGAAAGAGTTTCATGCACACCCACTGAAAAAGCTACTGAAAAAGCCAATATGTCATTCTACACATCAGAGATTACGCAGCATAAAGTACTTCATGCTCTTCATGTTGTCCACGTTAATGCTCTTCATATTGCCATCTCTGGTTCTGGGATTTGGGTTAAACTTCAGTTCAAAAGGCACCAATGGTGTTCCTGCCGAGTGAGCTGCCTCTAGGGAGCTGACTGAGAGGCTGACTAAAGACCAAGTCAGACTGAGAGACCTAGGGCATTTCCCCACTCACCACGATCCTCCCTATGCCGCACGCTGGCTCTGCGCGGGGTCATCAAAGTGGAAGTTTACAAGAAGCGCCAGGTGGGATGCCGCAGGGCTGAGAAGCCTTGAACACAGCGACAGCGTCCCGAAGCGGCTGTGCCTAATACGCCACCCTGGGTCATAGGTAAAGAGTGCGAGGGGACCCCGCGCTACTTGAGGAGAGTAGCACGGGGCTTAAGGTAAGTGGGGAAAGGTCCCTAAATAAGAAACCTTCTTAAATCGAAGCAAAGCGGATGTGTCAGTGATGGGATTCAGCAGGTTCAGCTTTAGCCAGGTGGGGCGAGCTGGCTATTAAAATGGTGCTTGTAAACAACCAGTTGTTAATTTATTTGAATCCCACCACCAGAACCGGTTGTTAAATTATTTGAATCCCACCACTGGGATGTGTCCTGTTGTTAATGATACTACACACATATTGCATGGTAACAAGTTGCCCAGTGTTTGCTGCTGAGCCCTCCCTTCAAGGCAGGAGAGAGGGGAGTGAGGTGGACTTTAAGGTCAAAATTGCCATGAAAAGGGTCCCTTGCCTCTGCCTTTTACTGACAGAAACCAAAATTTGAAGAACTGACAATGTTGTGGTTGCCTAGCAACCGTCACAATGGTCGTGGAGGTCTCCTTTCTTAGAGGTGCAGGTGCCATTTCTATTACTTTTGTCAGGGCAGGGAGTAACACAGCTGCACTATGGGGAACTGCTGCCCCACATTTTCTGCAGTGAAAACTGATGCAAAAATTAATTTCATTTACTGCAATCTGTCATTGCTTATAACGTATTTCTATTTTGTAATCTATCTAGAGTTTCAGCAAGAAGGGCAGCCTATAAAGAAAATAAATACATTCTTACTATTTATCTTAAGTGTTTTAGCAATATTCATCTGATGCTCACTCTTGCTCTGCTCTGAAGTATATGTGAACTTCCATTATTGTGGATCTAAACCCTATCCAAACACCCTGAATTGTCTGACCATTTTTAACTCTCCTTTTGCCTACCCTTTGAAACTTTTTATGACTTTGAGAAATCACCCTTTCTGTAATCAAAGGTTGGACTTCCTAGGGGCACCTCTCCATTTACATAACTATATTGCTGTTATCTCAAGTGGGCAGAATAAGTAGTTCAAAGTAAGCTACAGTGGCCTGTGTTATATGCTTAAAATTCTCTGATTATATTTGCCTTTGTGAGGGAGCACAAATTTAGTTGTCAAACAAGAACTGCAGGCATCTGTGGATGGGTAAACAAGTTCTAATGTCTGTAATGTGCACTGAAAGGGAGAACTGGTGTGCTTGCCTATCAGTCAGCATGTGTTTTCATATTCCCCTCTCAGTTTTCCCCTTGTTTTTCTGTCTGCACAGAGGCAGGTGGTTTTAGCATTCAGAAGAATCTTCACATAATGTGCAAATTGGCTGGAGAGCTATTGGAAGTCACACATTCACTTTTTACTATAATTGAACTAATCCAGTCACAGCTTCTTTCCAGAGCCATGTGTGAAGCATTGCATCCTTGCAAGGTGAAGGAATAGCATGCTGTGGCTTTATCTGCCCGCTATTTTGCTGATAAATGGAAAGAATAATATAATATATATTTAAAGGCTCACTTCAGTTAAATACTTGGAATTCTTGACAGTTTCTGTTGTATTTGAGGTACAACTAAATAGTGATAGTAGCCTATTGCATTGTAATTTTTACATACACCTCAGTCACTGGCCTACTATATAATGTATCACCTCATTTATTTGCTAATTTGTTTATGTTTTTTTTTAGAAATTTTTGATCTTGCTGTCTTCTGTGTCCAGAGCGTTTTACAACAGAAAAATAAAACCTGAATCCTAAGTTCCTAACATCATAAAAAAGATATCTCTGTACTTCTGTTTGCTGTCACCGATGAGAGATCTTTTCAGAACTATCTGTGTGTTATTGTGTTTGCATGTGTTATTGTAGTGTGTGGCTAATAGGAGTATGTGGTAAGAGGAATCCAAGTGATCTGCACAACGACATGTATTCAAGGCTATGTATGCACATGCATTTACTTGTGTCTGTTTCTCTCGTGCAATGAAAAAGCCCATTTTTCCCTCAGTTGCTGATCATGTCAAGAGCCTGCAAGCATAATTTAGGCTCACATTGCTTTTACGGTATACACATATTCCTTCTAGTAAATGTATCTGGTCATATTTATGAAAACTTGCCACTGAAATCCCTCTCCATGTTTACTTATTATTCCCTTTTAGAATTTCTTTAATGGACTTTCCTATTTGGAACCGAACAGTGAAGCTCAGTACTGCTTGGCATGGCAGAGCACTAACTAGAGTTTGGAGTCAAAGAGGAAAAAATCCATACTATAATTGAAGGGAAAGACTGCATTTGAGCTTGGGTACATCTACATCAGCTAGGATCTATCAGACAAAACAGGAGGTGCAATCTGCCACCTGTGCACTTTTTGAATAGGTTCAAGATACCAGGGCTAGTGACTCCCTCCTGAATAGGACAGTTAAGATTTGTTACGTTATCCAATAATCATTAAGCCTTACTTACTTAATGGCTAAAACAATAGAAGACTTACATTACCCTATTTAATGATAGTAACTATACACCAAGGCATTTATAATCTGAATTTTTTTATTTTAGGTTAAATGTGAGAGATGGCATGTAAAATTCAGGGGAGCTGGTTGAATTGTCTTTGGGATCTGTGGGGATATGAAGCACTGTATCAATTTAGTTATATTCTGGGGATGCAGAGGGCAGAATTTTGTCTCCTTTGGATCAAAACAAGCTCTTCACTGTAATGGTTTGGGTCTTTGGGGGAATCATACCTGCTGACTCAAGTACTGTATAAATTGGGAAAAATATAGAGGAACACTAGAGAAATGAAATACAGGTTAGATTGGAATGTTACCCTCCCAAGGGCATACCATCTTCAATATCAAATATGAGAAAATACAAAATGAAAAGTGTGCATGTTGGAGATGGCAAATGTGTAGCTGCTAATAAGATCTCAGGAAATGTCCTCTTGGAATTATTCCCTTCAAAGGGAAGTCTTTGGGCTCAAAGCACAGAGTGGACAGGAAAAGCCCATTAGTGCATTGGGTATTAGAAGAAGAAGAAGAGTTTGGATTTATATCCTCCTTTTCTCTCCTGTAGGAGACTCAAAGGGGCTTACAATCTCCTTTCCATTCCCCCCCTCTCAACAAACTACCCCTGTGAAATATAGGGTGGGAGCTGAGAGAGCTCAGAAGAGGCTGGTGACTCAGCTCCAAGATCACTTGGCTGACGCGTCAAAGGTTGGAGTGCACAGGCTAATCTGAAATCAGATTTTAGTGGACCAGATATCAGTGGACCAACTGTTTCCTATTTGACTTGCTTTCACAAGACACTGGAAAAATGCATGTGGTGTGGCTGTCAGGGCCCTCCCTAGCTGTCGGCTCCACTGCTGAAGTGGTACCAGCACCTGTGAAACTTCTCATCAGTTTCCTCACAAGAGGAAACACCCACCCACAACTTTATTAGCTCACAAGACTTAGGGACAAGTCTTCTCCCAACACCACCCATTCACTTGCTAGCACTCTACCATCCATGCTCCCTGCAGCACACACTGCCCAGGACCACTAGGGAAAGGACTGCAGGCAACTGTGAGCTGGTAGGGGCAAAGCTTTATAACTCAAAATGGCAACTTGGGGCTTCCATACCTGGGTGCCATGCTCTACCCACTGTTGTGTCCCAGCCTTGAACTCCCCCCAGGGGAGTCTAGGGGTGAGGAATGCAGTTACACACCAGCGGTGAACAGGGCCTCTGTCTCCAGCCTTCCCAATCTCTAAGTCTGTAGAAGAGGAATCATTTGAGCCTCGACTGAGGCCAGAGCTTGGCTTTGAGCTATGCAAACTTCAGGCAAACAAGCTCTTGCTGCCCCCTGACCTCCACATAGAGATTGGGGGTGATGCGAGCCCTGCTTGCCCAGGTGCAACTGCATCCACCTCAAACTCCCCTGAATTTGGGACAAGGTGCAGTTGTGAGGGGGTTGTGCATCCCCAGGAAGTGGCACCCAAAGCTCCAGCCCCCTCATGCCCCCTAGCTACATCACTGGCTCTCAGCATGGGCAGTGGGAGTGGCTTGTGAGAATATCAGAGAAGGCCACACAAGCAGGCAGGAGGCAGAACGGTAGATGAGAGGAAGGAAGGCATGAGTAGTGGGATGGGCTGGTGGTAGGAAGAAGAAGAGGCTGGAGCCCTGGAAACATTCTTCCACACACCCCCAATCTGGAACTAGTGTAGGTATGATTATCTTTTGTTTCCTGAGAATATGCACATATACCATGAATGTATAAGACATAAGGATTTTAAATTCAAGTGATGGTATCTGAAAAGAGACCTTTTGAATATTCTATCACTTACCCGTTTCCCTCGTTTCCATCTGAATATTGTATGGTCATTGAGGATTTCTGCTTCTGTGTCAGTAATGAAATACTACTACTATATTGTGATTAATTTTGTTAAACTTGCATCATGGGAAGAACACATGAAATGGTGGACTAACAAATGGCATGGTTTGAAAAGGCCTTCATTCATTAACACATCAGCAGATTTATTGCTCTGCTGTGCCTGAACATATTAATATCATCAACCTTATTAACATCTGTTGCATATTCAAAACTCTATTATTTCCTTCTATCTGTCATTTTCCATCTAGCTGATAAAATGGGACCAGCTTGCCCACTGCACGGCAGATAGAGATGTGTTACATAGTTCTTCCAAAATATCTGGTATTCCCCTGTTGTTTATACGTCTCTGCAGCACCTATGAAAAATTAATTAGCCATCATACTACCAGGCATCAATCAAACATATACTTCCAAGCATGAGTAAATTTTTGCTGGAATATTTCTATATTTTCTATATCAGATGAAAGAAAGACATTGGATCTTCATGTTTTAGCACCTGAGAGTCTCTTACAGCTCGATCAGGAGTTGGTTTCTTACCTTGGTTTTACTTCTTGAAAGGTTTTGAAAGCTGAATTTTTAATATTATGTATGCAGATATTTTGTGTCAGTTGTATTTGAGAGATCTATTCTCACTGAATTCTGGGATCCTTAATAGCTACTGCTCTAATCACAGTCCAAAACTATCTTAGATCCTTGGGTTTGACAATTCAATGTTTTTTGTATTTGAGTTCACAGGACTTAATTCTTTTTTTGGAAAATCCAAAAAAAGCTAAAATTCCATGCCAATTTCCTTGGGGGGAGTTGTGGTATTTTGAGAATATCTGAAAAATTTTGGGTTCATTATATTCTGTGCTGAATCTTTCTAAGGCTCATGGGGGTGGAGGCGAGGCAGTTGATGAGACCAGGGGAAAAGCTGAAAAAAGAACAAAAATACTCTACTTTTTTGAATTTCACCTTTTCAGCTTTGTTTAAATGGTGCTATTTTCAATTTGGCGTATTGGTATGCACATCCCTATTTGACAATGTTTTCATTTACATTTTGCTTAGATATTTTTGAAAGCTGTAAATTTGTGTTCTCTTGGACATCACTGTATTGAATTGTACTGGTAATTGAAGTTATGGAGACCAAGAAAACAATCTGGGAAGAAGTGGCTGGAGAATTCTTGCCTTACCTCAACCTGGCTGTAATAAGCCATTCACATTCAACACTGCTTTTGAAATTAGCCTGTATGCAAACGAAATGCATATGTCCTGGCACTAGGATGTACTCCAACACCAAAAGTTGCATTAGGATTGATACGACTCTTTTAAATTTGAGCTTTTTTAAAAAAAGTTAAAAATTCTGAATATTTGTTATTTTATTAAAACAGGCTGTTTTCGCACACACAGAGAAACTCAGCTCCACTGGCATTAATTGTGCCGGTGGAGGCTCAGGGACCATTTGCACACTATCGTGCGAGCAGCCCCGACTTTCACCCCAGCCGGAGAAGCGGCTCCGCACGGAGCTGCCTCTCGGTCGGCCCCCTCCACTGACCTTCCTGTCCAGCGTCACTCTGGAGGGCTGCAGGGATCCGCCCATACTTTGCACCCTCCAACTCCTCAAGGGTTGAGGCTAGCGTGGGACAGGGTCTCACAGCCCACTCAAGAGCTAGCGTTTCTTTGGTCAGTGGAAGTGACTAGGAACGAGGCGACTAAGGTCAGTGGAGGCGATGGGAAAAGCGGTAGCATCCCGCCGGTGCGGTTCACACCGTGCCAGTGGGAAGCCTTTGCTTTGCAAAAGCCTCACTCAATGAGCAAGGTTTAAAGTGGTGGCTTTATGTCGCTCCAAGGCGGCCAGGACAGCGCTGCAACAGCACCCCAGGGATGGTGTTTTTGCCGTCCCTGGGGTGCTGTATTCCGCCTGTGTGGAAAGGGCCTAAGAGTTACAAAACCCTTTCTTTAAATGTTGCTTCCTCATATTTTTGTTCTATAAATTTGGAGGTTATGTTTAATCATCATGGCTTATAGACACTGATGGACCTATCTGCCACACTGGCATTCCTGCCTAGGGACAGGGGTACGACCTATGTCTAGGCACCCCATTTGATTGGTCACATGGGGGGGCGCCACCATTTCAGGGTCATTTGTGGTTTTAAAGTGTTTTTTCACGTTCTGGCCTGCAGGGGGCGCATCTTTAAAGTTAGCAGCACCAGAATTTCAGGGGTACCATCCACACACTGTCTCTTGGATGATGCTACACCTTAAATTTGGTGTTGTTTGGTTTCAGGGGCAGCAAGGTTATGGGACCCCCCAAAGGGGTGACTCCATCCCCATTGTTGTTTTCAATGGGAGCCCCAACCTGAGATGGGGGCTACCCATTTGAGGGACCATAACTTTGGTCCCCCTGAGACACTAACTTCACCAAACTTGGGTGGCATCCTAAGTAAGAATAGTTAACAGATGATACCCTGACAATTTAGTTGTCATTAGCACTTTAAAAATACACCCCTTCCAGGCTCCCCAAGAGAAATTTGCGTCTCCAAGATTCTTTGTTTTTGCAGTGACTTTGCTCCATTGTAGCCAGTGTGGGGGAATTTCTGAGTGTGTAGGCAGGCTGCACATTTTTTTGAAGATAGAGGCAGCACCCAGACTTTCAGGGTGGCTCCAGGAGAGACCTCCTGGTATTAGCATCCCAGGTTTCAGGAGACCTTTGCTTCCTGAGGGTTCAATTTTATGGGCCCCCCCGAGGCTTATTTTGTTTCCCACTCCTGCACATGAAAGCCTGTGGGCTGAGGTTCTCTCAGGGGACTCCTCTCAACTCCCCACCCACTCCAGGAAGCAAAGCTCACCAAGCTTGGATGATGCTATAACTCCAAGGAGCGTCTTGGAGCCCACCTTGAAGAGTCTGGCGCCTCTATCTTCGAAAATGTGCAGCCAGCGCTTTTACGCACTTCAGACATTCCCCCAGAATCTGCCACCAGGCTCTTCAGCAAGAAATTCTGTGGTGGTGGGAAAAAATTACTTTTCCCACCATAGCAGACTTATCAATAGAGACTTTCTTTGTTATGCCCAGATGGCTCTGTGGTAGGAGGTTTCCAACAGGAGGCACTGGTGGTAGGGATCTTGCTCTGGGCGGGGGCATTTCCTGTAGCTGCTGAGGTGTGAGTCTCCTGAAAGGGAACCAGTTTTCAAATTTAAGCTACAAAAAGCCATGTGTGGAAGAGGGGAAAATGCTGTGGGCACAGAGTTGAAGGTGAATCTGATGCCCACAGCATTCGCACAAACCATCACAGGCAAACTTTAGAAAAGTTGGCTGGTTCGCCTTTCAGGAGACTCACACCAGCAGCCCTGCAGGAAATAAGAGTACTAAAGGTGTATTAGGGGGAACTAAGGCAGGTGTATTAAGGTGTATTAAAAGGTTGCACTCAAGGCAGGTGTACTAAGTGTACTAAGCCCAGGTGTATTAAAGGTTATTACTGAGGCAGGTGTAACCTAAGGTGTACTAAGGCAGGTGTATTATAGGTGAACTAGGGTTATGTACTAAGAGGAAGGTGTGTTAAAAGGTGTGATAGGTGTACTAAAGGCAGGTGTATTAAGGCAGGTGTATTAAAGGTGCATTATATGGCAGATTAATATTAAGATGTATTAGGAGTGTATTAAAGGTGTACTAAAGGCAGGGGTATTAAGGTACAAAGGCAATGTATTAATCTGCATTAAGGTGTACTAAGGCAGGTGTATTAAAAGGTGTACTAAGACGGAACTATTACTAAGGTGTACTGGGCAGGAGTGTATTAAGACAAGGTGTATTAAAGGCAGGTGTATTAACAAGGTAAAAATTAAGGCAGGTGTATTAAGGTTGTATAAAAGGTGCACTACTAAGTCAGGTTAATATTGAGGGTGCTAAGGGAGATTGTATTAAAGATTGTATTAAAGTGTATTAGGGCAGGTGTATTAGGGTGTGACAAAAGGTGTATTATTATGGCAGGGTTATTAAAGATGTATTAAGGTGTATTAGGGTGTATTAAGGCAGGTGTATTAGGAAGGTGATAAAAGGGTATACTAAGGCAAGATTAATAATAATAAAGGTGTTCCTAAGGATTGTACTAAAGGCAGGTGTATTAAGGTGTATTAAGGTGTAAAAGGCAAGGTGTATTAAAGGTGTATTAAAGGTTATTTACTAAGGAGAGGAGTTGTATTACAAGACTGAAATTAAAAGGCAAGGTTTATTAAAAGGTGTATTAAAGGTGTATTAAAGGCAAGGTGTATTAAGGTGTATTACAAGGTTGTACTAAGGCAGGTGTATTAAGATGTATTAAGGTGTACTAAGGCAGGTGTTTTAAGATGTACTAAGCAGTATTAAGGTGTATTAAGGTGTATTAAGGAAGGTTTATCGAGTTGTATTAAGGCAGGTGTATTAATGTGTATTAAGGTGTACTAAGGCAGGTGTATTAAGGTGCACTAAGGTGCACTAAGGCAAGTGTATTAAGGTGTACTAAGTTGTACTAAGGCAGGTGTATTAAGGTGTGTTAAGGTGTATTAAGGGAGATGTGTTAAGGTGTATTAATGTGTACTAAGATAGGTGTCTTAAGGTGCACTAAGGTGTACTAGGGCAGGGGTATTAAGGTGTATTAAGGTGTACTAAAGCAGGTGTATTAAAGATTATTATTAAAAGGTGCACACTAGAAGTCCAAGGTGTGATAGTAAAGGTGTATTAAAGGTGTATTAAAGAGTTTACTAAAAGGTGTATTAAGGCAGGTGTATTAAGGTGTATTAAGGTGTACTAGGGCGGAACCATTAGAATTATTAAAAGATTGTACTAAGGCAGGTGTGCATTAAGGTGCACTAAAAGATTGTACTAAAGCAGGTTTATTAAAAGGTGTATGCAAAAGGTGTATTAAAGATTGTACTAAGCCAGGTGTATTACAAGGTGTACTAATGTGTACTAAAGACAGCAGAGTGTATTAAAGGTGTGTACTAAGTTGTACTTCTAAGGCAGGTGTATTAAAGGTTGTACATTTAAGGTGTACTAAGGCAGGTGTATTAAAAGGTGTATTATTAAAGGGTGTACTAAAGGCCTTGGGTGTCTTAAGGTGCACTAAAGGTGTACTAGAACCCGGCAGGAGTATTAAGGTGTATTAAAGGTGCTTTTGAAAGCAGGTGTATTAAAGGTGTATTAAGGTGTATAAAGGTGCACTAAGTCAGGTGTATTAAGGTGTTTTAAGGTGTATTAAAGTTTACTAAGGTGTATTAAAGACAGGTGTATTAAAAGGTGTATTAAGGTGTATTGGGGCAGGTGTATTAAGAATGTGCAAAGGTGTACTAGGGCAGGTGTATTAAGGTGCACTAAAAGGTGCTACTAAGGCAGGGGATATTAAGGGTATTAAGGTGTACTAAGGTAGGTGTATTAAGGTGTATTAAAAGTGTACTAGAACTTGGTGTATTAAGGTCTAATAAGGTGTACTAAGGCTGGTGTATTAAAGTGTATTAAGGTGTATTAAGGAGTATTAAGGTGTACTAAGGCAGGTGTATTAAAGTGTATTAAGGTGTACAATGGTGTACTAAGGCAGGTGTAATAAGGTGTAGTAAGGCGTACTAAGGCAGGTGTATTAAGGTGTATTAAGGTGTATTAAGGTGTAAAAAGGCAGGTGTATTAAGGTGTATTAAGGTGTACTAAGGCAGGTGTATTAAGGTGTACTAAGGTTTAGTAAGACAGGTGTAGTAAGGTGTATTAAGGAGTACTAAGACTGGTGTATTAAGGTGTATTAAGGGGTACTAAGGGCGGTGTATTGAGGTGTATTAAGGTGCACTAAGGCAGGTGTATTAAGGTGTACTAAGGTGTACTAAGGCAGGTGTATTAGGTGTATTAAGGTGCACTAAGGTTTGTAATAAAGGGCAGATTTACTAGGGTGGCTAAGATGTACTAAGATTGTACCTAAGGCGGGTGTATTAAAGGTGTACTACAAAGGATTGTACTAAAAGGCAGGTGTATTAAAAGATTGTGCTAAGAGCAGGTGTATTAAGGTGTACTAAGGTTTAGTAAGACAGGTGTAGTAAAGTTGTAGTAAGAATTTTAAGACTGGTGTATTAAGGTGCAGTAAGAAATTTACTAAGAGTGATTGTATTGAGGGTGTATTAAAGGTGCACTGGAGTGTATTAAGGCAGGTGGCTAAAGATTGTACTAGGGTGCACTAAGGCAGGTGTATTAAGGTGTACTAAAAGATTGTACTAAGGCAGGTGTATTAAGTGTACTAAAAGGTGTACAAAGACAGAGTGTATTAAAGGGTGTACTACAAGATTGTACTAAGGCAGGTGTATTACAAAAGGTGTACTAAAGATTATTACTAAGGCAGGTGTATTAAAGGTGTACTAAGGTGTACTAAAGGCAGGTGTATTAAAAGGGTGGATGCAAGGCAGATGTATTAAAGGTGTACTAAGGTGTAGTAAGACAGGTGTATTAAGGTGTACTAAGACAGGTTTATTAAGGTGTACTAAGACAGGTGTATTAATGTGTATTAAGGTGTACTAGGCCAGGTGTGTTAGAACCATGATAGGAGTGCACTAAGGCATGTATTAAAAGGTGGAACTAAAGGCAGATGTATTAAGATACAAAGGTGGTGTGTGAACAGACATTAAAGGTGTACTAAGACAGGTTTATTAAAGATTATTACTAAGACAGGTGTATTAATGTGTATTAAGGTGTACTAAGGCAGGTTAGTATTAAAGATGTATTAAGGTGCACTATGGTGTATTAAGGCAGGTGTATTAAGGTATATTAAGGTGTACTAAGACAGGTGTATTAAGCTATATTAAGGTGTACTTAGGGAAGTGTGTAAAGTGTAGCTAAGATGCACTAAGGTGTGATTGTAGCAAGGTGTGAAAGATTAAAGGTGTACTAAGGCTGGTGTGTTAAGGTGTGATTAAAAGGTTGTATTAATTGGAGTGTATTAAAAGACGTATTAAAAGATTGTATTAAAGGCAGGTGTATTAAAGATGCACTAAGGTGTATTAAGGCAGGTGTATTCAGGTGTATTCAGGTGTACTAAGACTGGTGTATTAAGGTGTAATAAGGTGTACTAAGGCTGATGTATTAAGGTGAACTAAGGTGTACTAAGGCTAGGTGTGATAAGGTGTACTTAAGTTGTACTAAAAGGAGGTGTTTTAAAAGGTGTATTAAAGGTGTAGAAACTCAGTTATATTAAAAGATTGGTACTAAGAAAGGTGTGTTAAGGTGTATTAAGGTGTATTAAGGTGTATTAAAAGGCTTGTCCTTGACTGAAAAGGTGTATTAAAATTTTACTAAGGTGTACTAAGAAGTAGGTGTATTAAAGGTGTACTTAGGTGTACTAAGGCCGGTGTGGGGTGTGTTAAAGGTGGCTTAGGCAGGTGTATTAAAGGTGTATTAAAAGATTGTTACTAAGGCAGATGTATTAAGGCGTACTAAGGTGTAGTAAGACAGGTGTTTATACTGGGGTATTTTCAGATAAGATGTGTTAAAATTGTACACTAAAGACAGGTGTACTAAGGTGTATTAAAGATTGTACTAAGGAGGGGTGTGTTAAAAGGTGTATTAAAAGATTGCACAAAGGCAGGTGTATTAAGGTGAACTAAGGTTGTACTAAAGGCAGGTGTATTAAGGTGTATTAAGGTGCACTAGGTGTACCCAAGGCAGTTACTATTAAGATTGTATTAAGGTGTACACTATGGAAGGTCAATATTAAAGGTGTATTAAAGATTGTACTCCTACGGTGGTGCTTGGGCAGGGTGGCTGGGGTATTAAGGTGTATTGAGGCAGATGTATTAGGTGTATTAAAGGTGCACTAAGGTGTATTAAAGAGCAGGTGTATTAAGGTGTACTAAAGTGTACTAAAAGGTGTAGTTAAGACAGGTGTATTAAGGTGTACTAAGGTGTACTATAGCAGGTGTATTAAAAGTGCTTGTGCTCCAGTTGTATTAAGGTGTATGCAAAAGGTTGCACTTGCTAAGGCAGGTGTAATAAAAGGTGGAACTAAGACTGTACTAAGGCAGGTGTGTAAGGTGCACTAAAAGTGTATTAAAAGGAGGTGATTTAAGGTGTGATGCAAGGGTGTACACTAGGGCAGGTGTATTAAGGTGTACTAAGAAAAGGTGTTTGAATGGTGGATTAAGGTGCACTAAAGTGTATTAAAACAGGTGTGTAAAAGGTGTATTAAAAGATGTATTACTCTGATTATTACTAAGGCAGGTGTATTAAGGTGTACTAAAAGGTGTACTAAAGGCAGGTGTATTACCACAAAGGTGTATTAAGGTGTATTAAGGCAAGGTGTTACTAAAAGGCAGGTGTATTAAGGTGTACTAAAAGTGTTACTAAGGGGACGTGTTTTAATGTGTATTAAGGTGTACTAAGTCGGAAGGTGTATTAAGACACTAGAAGTGAGTTGGTGTATTAAAGGTGCACTAAAATTAATGATAAAAGCAGGTGTATTAAGGTGTATAAGGTGTACTAAGGTGTACTATGGCAGGTGTATTAAGGTGTATTAAGGTGTACTTAGGCAGGTGTATTAAGGTGCATTAAGGTGTATTAAGGTGTACTATGGCAGGTGTATTAAAGACATGCTAAAGATGTACTAAGGCAGTTGTATTAAAGGTGTATTAAAGGTATTTAAGGTGTACTAAGGCAGGTGTATTAGGTGTATTAAGGTGTACTAGGGCAGGTGTTTTAAGGGGTATTAAGGTGTATTGAGGCAGGTGTATTAAGGTGCATTAAAGTGTATTAAGGTGTACTAAGGCAGGTGTATTAAGGTGTACTAAGGTGTACTAAGGCAGTTGTATTAAGGTGTATTAAGGTGTATTAAGGTGTACTATGGCAGGTGTATTAAGGTGTATTAAGGTGTACTAGGGCAGGTGTTTTAAGGGGTATTAAGGTGTATTGAGGCACGTGTATTAAGGTGTATTAAGGTGTACTAAGTCAGGTGTATTAAGGTGTACTAAGAAAGGTGTGTTAAGGTGTATTAAGGTGCACTAAGGTGTATTAAAGCAGGTGTATTAAGGTGTATTAAGGTGTACTAAGGCTGGTGTATTAAGGTGTATTAAGGTGTATTAAGGTAGGTGTATTAAGGTGTATTAAGGTGTATTAAGGCAGGTGTATTAAGATGCACTAAGGTGTATTAAGGCAGGTGTATTAAGGTGTATTAAGGTGAACTAAGGCAGGTGTATTAAGGTGAACTAAGGTGTACTAAGGCAGGTGTGTAAAGGTGTACTAAACTGTACTAAGGGACGTGTTTTAAGGTGTATTAAGGTGTACTAAGTCAGGTGTATTAAGGTGTACTAAGAAAGGTGTGTTAAGGTGTATTAAGGTGCACTAAAGTGTATTAAAGCAGGTGTATTAAGGTGTAATAAGGTGTACTACGGTGTACTAAGGCAGGTGTATTAAGGTGTACTAAGGTGTAGGCAGGGTATATTAAGGTGTATTAAAGGTGTATTAAGGCAGAATTGTACTAAGGCAGGTGTATTAGGTGTACTATAAGAGTGTACTAAGGGAGGTGTTTAAGGTGTATTAGGGTATTACAAAGGCAGGTGTATTAAGGTGTATTAAGGTGTAAAAGGCAGGTGTATTAAGGTGTACTAAGAGAGGTGTGTTAAGGTGTATTAAGGTGCACTAAAGTGTATTAAAGCAGGTGTATTGAGGTGTATTAAGGTGTACTAAGGTGTACTAAGGCAGGTGTATTAAGGTGTATTAAGGTGTACTTAGGCAGGTGTATTAAGGTGCATTAAGGTGCATTAAGGCAGGTGTAGTAAGGTGTACTATGGCAGGTGTATTAAGGTGTATTAAGGTGTACTAAAGCTGGTGTATTAAGGTGTACTACGGTGTACTAGGGCAGGTGTTTTAAGGGGTATTAAGGTGTATTGAGGCAGGTGTATTAAGGTGTATTAAGGTGCACTAAGGTGTATTAAGGCAGGTGTATTAAGGTGTATTAAGGTGTACTAAAAGACAGGTGTATTAAGGTGTACTAAGGTGTACTAAGGCAGGTGTATTAAGGTGTATTAAGGTTCAGTAACTCAGTTGTATTAAGGTGTAGTAAGGTGTAGTAAGGCAAGTGTGTTAAGGTGTATTAAGGTGTATTAAGGCAGGTTTATTAAGGTGAACTAAGGTGTACTAAGGCAGGTGTATTAAGGTGTACTAAACTGTACTAAGGGAGGTGTTTTAAGGTGTTTTAAGGTGTACTAAGGCAGGTGTATTAAGGTGTATTAAGGTGTACTAAGTCAGGTGCATTAAGGTGTACTAAGAAAGGTGTGTTAAGGTGTATTAAGGTGCACTTAGGTGTATTAAAGCAGGTGTATTAAGGTGTATTAAGGTGTACTGAGGTGTACAAAGTCAGGTGTATTAAGGTGTACTAAGGTGTACTAAGGCAGGTGTATTAAGGTGTATTAAGGTGTACTAAGGCAGATGTATGCAAAGGTGTGTACTAAAGGTGTAGTAGGACAGGTGTATTAAGGTGTAATAAGACAGGTGTATTAATGTGTACTAAGACAGGTGTATTAAGGTGTATTAAGGTGTTCTAAGGCAGGTGTGTTAAGGTGTTTTAAGGTGCACTAAGGCAGGTGTATTAAGGTGTACTAAGGTGTACTAAGGCAGGTGTATTAAGGTGTACTAAGGTGTACTAGGGCTGGTGTATTAAGGTTGTACTACTAAGGTGTACTAGGACAGGTGTTTTAAGGGGGGTATTAAAGTTTTTACTAGTCAGGTGTACTAAGATTATTACTAAGAAGGTGTATTAAGGTGTACTAAGAAGGTTATTAATTTAAGGTGTATTAAGATTGCACTAAAGATTGTATTAAAGCTGGTGTATTAAGGTGTATTAAGGTGTACTAAGGTGTGCTAAGGCAGGTGTATTAAGGTGTACTAAGAGAGGTGAGTTAAGGTGTATTAAGGTGCACTAAAGTGTATTAAGTGTATTAAGGTGTATTAAGGTGTATTAAGGCAGGTGTATTAAGGTGAACTAAGGTGTACTAAGGCAGGTGTATTAAGGTGTACTAAAGTGTACTAAGGAGGAGTGTTTTAAGGTGTATTAAGGTGTACTAAGGCAGGTGTATTAAGGTGTATTAAGGTGTACTAAGTCAGGTGTATTAAGGTGTACTAAGAAAGGTGTGTTAAGGTGTATTAAGGTGCACTAAGGTGTATTAAAGCAGGTGTATTAAGGTGTATTAAGGTGTACTAAGGTAGGTGTATTAAGGTGTACTAAGGTGTACTAAGGCAGGTGTATTAAGGTGTATTAAGGGGTATTAAGGCAGGTGTATTAAGGTGTATTAAGGTGTACTAAGGTGTAGTAGGACAGGTGAACTAAGTTGTACTAAGGCAGGTGTATTAAGGTGTATTAAGGTGCACTAAGGTGTATTAAGGCAGGTGTATTAAGGTGTACTAAGGTGTACTAAGGCAGGTGTATTAAGGTGTACTAAGGTGTACTAAGGCAGGTGTATTAAGGTGTATTAAGGTGTATTAAGGTGTACTATGGCAGGTGTATTAAGGTGTATTAAGGTGTACTAACGCTGGTGTGTTAAGGTGTACTACGGTGTACTAGGGCAGGTGTTTTAAGGGGTATTAAGGTGTATTGAGGCAGGTGTATTAAGGTGTATTAAGGTGTACTAAGGTGTAGTAAGACAGGTGTACTAAGGTGTACTAAGGTGTACTAAGGCAGGTGTATTAAGGTGTATTAAAAGATTGGAGTAACTCAGTTGTGTTAAGGTGTATTCAGGTTAATGACCAAGGCAGGTGTGTTAAAAGGTGTATTAAAGTACATAAGGCAGCAGGTGTATTAAGGTGTATTAAGGTGTACTAAGGCAGGTGTATTAAGGTGTACTAAAGTGTACTAAGGGAGGTGTTTTAAGGTGTATTAAGGTGTAGAAACTCAGTTGTATTAAGGTGTACTAAGAAAGGTGTGTTAAGGTGTATTAAGGTGCACCAAAGTGAATTAAAGCAGGTGTATTAAGGTGTATTAAGGTGTACTAAGGTGTACTGAGGCAGGGGTCTTAAGGTGTACTAAGGTGTACTAGGGCTGGTGTATTAAGGTGTACTACGGTGTACTAGGGCAGGTGTTTTAAGGGGTATTAAGGTGCACTAAGTCAGGTGTATTAAGGTGTACTAAGAAAAGTGTGTTAAGGTGTATTAAGGTTGCATAAGTATTAAAAGCAGGTGTATTTAAGGTGTATTAAGGTATACTCTGATTGTACTAAGGCAGGTGTATTAAGGTGTACTAAAGGTGTATTAAGGCAGGTGTATTAAAGATTGTATCAAAGGTGTATTAAGGCAGGTGTATTAAAAGTGACTACAGGATGGCACTGAGCAGTTGTGGGACAAACATTGCTAAGAGGAGGTGTGTTAAAAAGGTGTATTAAGGTGCACTAAAAGTGTATTAAAAACAGGTGTATTAAGGTGTATTAAAAGGTGTACTAAGGTGTACTAAGGCAAGGTGATTAAGGTGTACTAGGTGTACTAAGTCCAGATTGTAAGGTGTATTAAGGTGTAGTAGGACAGGTGTATTAAGGTGTACTAAGACAGGTGTATTAAGGTGTACTAAACTGTACTAAGGGAGGTGTGTTAAGGTGTATTAAGGTGCACTAAAGTGTATTAAAGCAGGTGTATTAAAGGTTATTATTAAAGATTTATACTACGGTGTACTAAGGCAGGTGTATTAAGGTGTACTAAGGTGTATTAAGGCAGGTGTATTAAGGTGTATTAAGGTGTACTCAGGCAGGTGTGTTAAGGTGTATTAAGGTGCACTAAAGTGTATTAAAGCAGGTGTATTAAAATGTATTAAGGTGTACTAAGGCAGGTGTATTAAGGTGTACTAAGGTGTACTAGGCAGGTGTATTAAGGTGTATTAAGGCAGTTGTATTAAGGTGTATTAAAGATTATTGCTAAGGCATATGTATTGGGTATACTAAGGTGTGAGAACAGGTGTAGTAAGGTGCACGAAGGTGTATTAAGACAGCTGTATTTAGGAATTAATATTAAGGTGTACTAAGGTGTATTAAGGTGTACTAAGGTGTACTAAGGCAGGTGTATTAAAGTGTACTAAGGTGTACTAGGGCAGGTGTTTTAAGGGGTATTAAGGTGTACTAAGGCTGGTGTATTAAGGTGTATTAAGGTGTACTAAGTCAGGTGTATTAAGGTGTACTAAGAAAGGTGTCTTAAGGTATATTAAGGTGCACTAAGATGTATTAAAGCAGGTGTATTAAGGTGTATTAAGGTGTACTGAGGTGTACTAAGGCAGGTGTATTAAGGTGTACTAAGGTGTACTAAGGCAGGTGTATTAAGGTGTACTAAGGCAGATGTATTAAGGTGTACTAAGGTGTAGTAAGACAGGTGTATTAAGGTTTACTAAGACAGGTGTATTAAGGTGTATTAAGGTGCACTAAGGCAGGTGTATTAAGGTGAACTAAGGTGTACTAAGGCAGGTGTATTAAGGTGTGTTAAGGTGCACTAAGGTGTATTAAGGCAGGTGTATTAAGGTGTATTAAGGTGTACTAAGGTGTAGTAAGACAGGTGTATTAAGGTGTACTAAGGCAGGTGTATTAAGGTGTATTAAGGTGTACTATGGCAGGTGTATTAAGGTGTACTGGGCTGGTGTATTAAGGTGTACTTCGGTGTACTAGGGCAGGTGTGTTAAGGGGTATTAAGGTTTTAAAAGGCAGGTGTATTAAGGTGTATTAAGGTTTAAAAAGGCATGTGTATTAAGGGGTATTAAGGTGTACTAAGGCAGTTGTATTAAGGTGTACTAAGGTGTACTAAGGCAGGTGTATTAAGGTGTATTAAGGTTTATTAACTCAGTTGTATTAAGGTGTATTAAGGTTTATTAACTCAGTTGTATTAAGGTGTATTAAGGTGCACTAAGGCAGGTGTATTAAGGTGTATTAAGGTGTACTAAGTCAGGTGTATTAAGGTGTACTAAGGAAGGTGTGTTAAGGTGTAGTAAGGTGCAATAAGGCAGGTGTATTAAGGTGTACTAAGGCAGGTGTATTAAGGTATATTCTTTGCTACGGAGATGGGGGCTACCCTTTTGAGGGTCCATAACTTTGGACCCCCAGACAAGCTGCACCAAATTTGGGGGGTGCCATCATGACAGTCTCCAGATGATACTCTTTAAATTTGGTGGTGATACATCCCAAAATGTCCTCCTTGCAAGAACATCCCGAAATTTGCCCAAGAATCTTTGTTTTGCATTCAGTTTTTTGCTTTGCTGTCTGTGGTGGTTACAGGCTGGTGGGGAGCTACCCCAGAAGGTCTCGAAACAGGGTCTCATCGGGAGACTGCCTAGTGATACTTCAGGTTTGGATGCAGTTTGACTCAGGGGGGCCAAAATTGTGCCTCAAATCTGTAACCCCATGTCCCTATTAGCTCTTGGAAACAATGGGGATAGGGGCACCACTTTGGGAGTCCAACTTTGGACTCCAAGAACCAAACCTCACCAAACTTGGGGGGGTAGCATAAGGACAGTCTCCTGATGATTCGCTGAAATTTTGGTGCTGCTAGCCTAAAAATGCGCCCCATACAGGCTGTAACGTGAAAAAACACTTAAAGTGTTTTTTAAAAACGACCCTGAAATGTTGGCGTCCCCCACGTGACCAAATGGGGAGTGCCGAGGGTTTATAGGTGCTGCTAAACTTTAAAATCGCTCACAAAGACCAAAACCCACCAAAATACCCCAAACCCAAATACCTTTGCCTTAGCATTTGTTCTGTATTTGGGCAGGACATTGCTCCAGGACACTTTTTTGTTCGGGAATGTGCCCAAATTGCTTGAATTCCAGCAAATCTGCTGGCTGACCATCTGAATCTCAACCCTCAAAAGTGATGCTGTTTCAGGGTGGGGAGAATCCACCCCAAGACAGCATCACTCAATTTAACTTGGGACCCCAGATTCTCCCCTTTAAGGTAGATTTAAAAAGAAAAATCTGGAGCTCCCTAGTTTTAAACACCATTTGAAAGTGATAATGAATTGTTTGGGGTGGATTCTATGAGTGTTTTGTGAGAGATGATGCTGGCATTTGTTTGGTAAATGTTTTGCTGGGGGTGATTTGTGAGAGCTGTACACAGAGTTCAAAATGTGACTGTTCCGCAGATGTATGGAAATACATAATATTAGTCATTTAATTATTTTGTTTCCTAATAATCTCCAATCAAGGGACATCAACTCCTTTGCTGTCAGGGTATCTGTGAAAGATAACTAATTTTGATTCTCTAACTAGTTCAGCCTGCTTTTTTTACTTGAGCCAATTAAATTCCAAATACCCAGAACTGATGAGAGCATCCAGCATTATAAAACTGAATTTGAAAATATTCAGAATATTTCTGAATTGCCCAGATTTACTTCTCATAGTTGTAGTATATTCTTGATTTGAATCCAGTAACACTTTAAGTGACCAACAAGATTTTTTGGGGTATAAGTTTTTAGGGTGAAAGATCACTTCATCAGATATTTTGTTCTCTTTCTTTTGGAATGAGACTTCCACTGTAGATCGAAGCTTCCATTATATATTTCCATTGTAAGTATTCCAGTAGGGCCTGTTTATTATTTTTGGACATGTTAAACAGATCAGCAAATCAGCAGATCACTTGCTGGAGCTGTTGCTGTCTGCTACCACAATTCATCTTAATATTTTTGATTCATTGAATTTTGGAGATACTGACTCTTTCAACTGACTGGAACGCAATATGACTATTGCAGGTTTCGTACCTCATGGACAATGTTTATAACATGCTCTCATTATATGTGTGTTTATTACCTTTATATCCAGTTAAATAATCACAATATATCTTTATGAATAATCTTTATGAACGGTTTATGAAGTATCTATTGAAATTATACTCAAACTAACTGCTTATACCTCATTGCCTTGTATCCCTATATATACAGTCCTTGTTTTTTAGGCTTGGCTGGCCTCAAATCTTTTATTATTTTTGGACTGCAGAGGAAAATATTGGCATTGATATGTTTACTCAGCTGAAGTTCACAATGCTGCTTTTGTCTTTTTGATTCTGGAACTGACAATTTTTTTCTAAATAGGAATGAAGTACCTCATTTGTAAAATCTCAGGTACTGTTGCCCTGGTACAACAGCTTCTTAAACCTTGGGTAAATGTTAGCAGTAAAAAAAAAAGGCTTGGGACAGGCAAGCAGCTATGTTCCAGCACTTAATACAACAGAGCTGTCAGAATGGATGGCTTACCCTGGTCTGTATTCATGTACCAGAGGCTTTGATGAATAGTGAATATTGGAAGACCATAACTTCCTGTTGGATTATATGATCAGGTGAGGATGTTATAAACATACATTAATTGCTCTGTAAACACTGCCTGATAATGGCTTTGGAGGAAGTGGTGACACTGTGGAGTTAGCTGTCAACAAACCTGTTATATCTCTTTATAAAAACATAATAACAGTGACCTGCACCTTGTGTTTGGAGGACTTCTGTGAGGACTAATAGTTTGGAGGACTATTGTGTTTTGAAAGTCAAGTCATTGCTTGTGGTTCAGATAGCCCCAAATGCTTACGTAGTTGGATGTTGCTTGCTCATGTAGCTTTCATACCTGCTTTATACATGCTGCGAAATTACACAACAGAGGGAAGTGAGTTGTGCTAGACTTTAGGTGGCTTTTGAATGCTTTCATGAAAAAAATTCCATTAAGTTAGAACAGCAACAACAAACTAGTGAACCAGGTGAGCAGTTTCAGTAGCTGTTCTAGTTTTTTTTCTGTTTTCAGACGGTTAAAACCACATTAAAAGTATTTGATCCTGGGAGTCTGAAGTGGTCCCAAGTTGTTCACTGCCTAGAGAACTCTACCATTTTATCTCATTTTGTTCTACTTGGGCTTCAGTTCAATTCTGCTTGAGAGTTCCTTTTTCTGCACACCCCTTGCCTTTTCCTGTTTCTATCAGTGCTCCAGGCAGAATCGTATCATTTCTGGCATTAAATTATGTTGAATATAATAAGTATTTATGTATTCATTCATTTATACCTTGCCTTTGCCCCAGTGGGGACTCGGATGGGTTTACATCATTTTCCTCTTCTCCATTTTACCCTCACAAATACCCAGTGAAGCAGTTTAGGCTGAGACAGAGTGACTGGCCTGGGATTCCACAGCAAACTTCCATTGCAGAGTGGGGTTTCAGGGTCACATCTAGTCAGTACTCAAACTAGTACAGTACAATATGTATGAATTATGGTTATTGTTTTGGTGTTATTCAACCACTAATATCCCGATCACACTTATGAATTTGATAAACATAAACTAGATAGGCTATGTCTTTCCCAGGAATAATATTTTGGAGATTTAGAGGGTGGGAAAATATCCAGGATAAGATTAAAGAGTGCCATTTTGTTCTTCTACTTTATATTTCAGCTTTAGCAGCTGCATTGTGAAGAAAAATAAACACAGCCCAGTTTTACTCGATGCTGCAGGTTGCCACTCAGGTGAGGTGAAAGATTGGGCTGGGGTTCATAGCCAGCCTCAAGGTGCCCTCGAACAGGCTGTTGCATTGGCTGGCTGCATCCCTGCAGCTGCTGGTGGAGCCAGGGAGGCGGTCCAACATGGTCTCAGATTGGTTGGGCTGTGCCACTCCTGGAGCTCTTCTGTGACTTACTGTGCACTCTTCCTTCACCCTCCAGTAGCACTGGAGGGGTTTCCAGCCTCTTCAGGAGGCCTTAGGGAAGGGGTTGTTATCTCAACAGCTTTTCAGGGTGCAGGTGAGAGCATTTCTCCCTTCAGGTGCAGTTTTCATTCTTTGGCTTCCAGTGGGCCTGACTTTGCTTCCTGTGGCTCTTGGGTAGCTCTGAAGGTTAGCCTTGAGAAGCTCTTGCTTCTGTGGCTCCTGAGCTTCCAGTGGCAGAAAAATGCAGTGGATTCCAAAGGGACAGGGCCAGCATCTACCGGAGCTCTCCATGGTTCCTGGACACCAAGGCTGGGGTGGGGGGGGTAGACTTGAGCAGTGTAGACAGGCTCAGTAGGACACTGCTTTTGCAGAGGGTCTGGGGTGTTTGGAGGTGTGGTCAGCTGCTCCTGTTGGATCCAGCCAACAACTGGGCATTCCCACACCTTCTAAGTTGTGACCAGCCTTGCAGCATGCAGTTGGGACCCTGTGCTTCCTGCATATGGGGGCCAGTGAAAATTTAAAATTGGTTCACAATCATCCTGAGGCTGCGGAGGCTAAGATTGCCAAAGAGTGTGGAGCTGGAAGGATTGTGGTTTTGTGGGCTCCTTCAGTCAGCCACCCCTATCCAATTTATGAGTGTTTCCTTTGGAGGTTGTGCCCAAAAAGACACCAGGAGTTCATTTAATCCATCACTTCTCACACCCAAGGAGCCTCTGGTAATGATATGATAGATTTAGTAGTATGTTTTGCATCCCGGAGTACAGATGCAGTTAGCATCATATGGTTTTGTGGCCCGAGGCCCTTATGGTGTGTGCCGCATTAAGGACCCAAGAATATTATTATATATATATTTCTGCTTTTAAAATCATATTGGCAAAAGCTAGTTATAAAAACACTCCTATGGAGTTGCTTAGAGTAGCAGCATGTCAAAAAAAGGTCAAAACTACTTTAACAAAATAAGATCATGGTGCCATGCAGGAGTTACCATTTGAGTCACTAGAATGCTTGATTACCTCACCTTGCAAAGATACTGTTAACAAAGAATATGGATCAGATACTGTCATTTCCCTATCTCTTCTGGAAACCAAGTCATCAACAGATGGTTGCTTCTCTGCATCTCCTCTTCCCATTGTTGTGAATTTTCCTAAAGCACACCCACCTTTCCCCAGTCCTAATGTGTCTCAGCCCAAAATCAGGTTACTTTGCATAAAGCCATTCTGGCTTCCTGACTTAATGGACCAATTGAGCTCCTGTGTACAAGGTGTAGAACAATAGAAGAGCTGATTAATTACCTCAGCACCCCAAGCCCAGTATGGGAAATTCCAGAAATTTATAAAAAAAAGGAAAACTCACTAGCTCACACGCCTCTTCCTGGGCAAAGGTATAAAGATCAGTTCACCCCAACACATGCTCAGTGCCACATGCTCTCTTATATTGAATTGTTGAGACATGGATTAGATCCTCATTGGGTTCCCTGTGCTGGCATGGAATCCCTACCTTCCACTACCCTCTCTTAGAATCGATGGGTAAAGTATCACCTAGAACAATCCCATTCCCACTTCTCTATTATCAATCCTATCTTTAAAACGTTTTTTTTATATACCAGGAGCTTGAATGTATGTGCCCACTTATTGTCTTGCTGTGTGTGTGTATTTTAAACAAATTTATATAAAGTATTCTAACTCAATTTGGACTCTTGCTTCTCTGTGGAATATCCATTGCTAGATTTCTTCCCGTAGATACAGTCAAAGATCTCCTCTCATTTCCGCTGCCAATGTAAGGTTCATTCCCTTGCTACTTTTAAAATATATATATGTGTGCTGTTACACTTTTTTGCTTAGCTAGTGGAGAATCCCCTTTAATAAAATCCACTTACCCTGTTAAGGCCGTAACAGTTTTGGTGGAGAATTGATGCGGAACCCAGGATACCGCTTGCCAAAAGAACAAACTTTGTTGGTAGCAAGCAGGCGTGGGAAGTTTCTGGTGGAATTCTGCAAGAGCTTTATTTAAACTGTGTGTGTGTGCGTCTAGAGGTGAGAATTTTAGGTGGTTTTCCCTTCATCCTGATCTGCCTCGTGTATTAAGGTGTATTAAGGTGTATTAAGGTGTACTATGGCAGGTGTATTAAGGTGTATTAAGGTGTACTAACGCTGGTGTGTTAAGGTGTACTACGGTGTACTAGGGCAGGTGTTTTAAGGGGTATTAAGGTGTATTGAGGCAGGTGTATTAAGGTGTATTAAGGTGTACTAAGGTGTAGTAAGACAGGTGTACTAAGGTGTACTAAGGTGTACTAAGGCAGGTGTATTAAGGTGTATTAAGGTGGAGTAACTCAGTTGTGTTAAGGTGTATTCAGGTGTCGTAAGGCAGGTGTGTTAAGGTGTATTAAGGCGCACTAAGGCAGGTGTATTAGGTGAATTAAGGTGTACTAAGGCAGGTGTATTAAGGTGTACTAAAGTGTACTAAGGGAGGTGTTTTAAGGTGTATTAAGGTGTACTAAGGCAGGTGTATTAAGGTGTATTAAGGTGTACTAAGTCAGGTGTATTAAGGTGTACTAAGAAAGGTGTGTTAAGGTGTATTAAGGTGCACCAAAGTGAATTAAAGCAGGTGTATTAAGGTGTATTAAGGTGTACTAAGGTGTACTGAGGCAGGGGTCTTAAGGTGTACTAAGGTGTACTAGGGCTGGTGTATTAAGGTGTACTACGGTGTACTAGGGCAGGTGTTTTAAGGGGTATTAAGGTGCACTAAGTCAGGTGTATTAAGGTGTACTAAGAAAAGTGTGTTAAGGTGTATTAAGGTGCACTAAAGTGTATTAAAGCAGGTGTATTAAGGTGTATTAAGGTATACTACGGTGTACTAAGGCAGGTGTATTAAGGTGTACTAAGGTGTATTAAGGCAGGTGTATTAAGGTGTATCAAGGTGTATTAAGGCAGGTGTATTAAGGTGAACTAAGGTGTACTAAGGCAGGTGTATTAAGGTGTACTAAACTGTACTAAGGGAGGTGTGTTAAGGTGTATTAAGGTGCACTAAAGTGTATTAAAGCAGGTGTATTAAGGTGTATTAAGGTGTACTAAGGTGTACTAAGGCAAGTGTATTAAGGTGTACTAAGGTGTACTAAGTCAGGTGTATTAAGGTGTACTAAGGTGTAGTAGGACAGGTGTATTAAGGTGTACTAAGACAGGTGTATTAAGGTGTACTAAACTGTACTAAGGGAGGTGTGTTAAGGTGTATTAAGGTGCACTAAAGTGTATTAAAGCAGGTGTATTAAGGTGTATTAAGGTATACTACGGTGTACTAAGGCAGGTGTATTAAGGTGTACTAAGGTGTATTAAGGCAGGTGTATTAAGGTGTATTAAGGTGTACTCAGGCAGGTGTGTTAAGGTGTATTAAGGTGCACTAAAGTGTATTAAAGCAGGTGTATTAAAATGTATTAAGGTGTACTAAGGCAGGTGTATTAAGGTGTACTAAGGTGTACTAAGGCAGGTGTATTAAGGTGTATTAAGGTGTATTAAGGCAGTTGTATTAAGGTGTATTAAGGTGTACTAAGGCATATGTATTAAGGTATACTAAGGTGTAGTAAGACAGGTGTATTAAGGTGCACTAAGGTGTATTAAGGCAGCTGTATTAAGGTGTATTAAGGTGTACTAAGGTGTAGTAAGACAGGTGTATTAAGGTGTACTAAGGTGTACTAAGGCAGGTGTATTAAAGTGTACTAAGGTGTACTAGGGCAGGTGTTTTAAGGGGTATTAAGGTGTACTAAGGCTGGTGTATTAAGGTGTATTAAGGTGTACTAAGTCAGGTGTATTAAGGTGTACTAAGAAAGGTGTCTTAAGGTATATTAAGGTTGCGCCTAAGATGTATTAAAGAAAGAAGCAGGTGTATTAAAGGTGTATTAAGATTGTACTAGCGAGATTGTACTAAGGCAGGTGTATTAAGGTGTACTAAGGCAGGTGTATTAAGGTGTACTAAGGCAGATGTATTAAGGTGTACTAAGGTGTAGTAAGACAGGTGTATTAAGGTTTACTAAGACAGGTGTATTAAGGTGTATTAAGGTGCACTAAGGCAGGTGTATTAAGGTGAACTAAGGTGTACTAAGGCAGGTGTATTAAGGTGTGTTAAGGTGCACTAAGGTGTATTAAGGCAGGTGTATTAAGGTGTATTAAGGTGTACTAAGGTGTAGTAAGACAGGTGTATTAAGGTGTACTAAGGCAGGTGTATTAAGGTGTATTAAGGTGTACTATGGCAGGTGTATTAAGGTGTACTAAGGCTGGTGTATTAAGGTGTACTTCGGTGTACTAGGGCAGGTGTGTTAAGGGGTATTAAGGTTTTAAAAGGCAGGTGTATTAAGGTGTATTAAGGTTTAAAAAGGCATGTGTATTAAGGGGTATTAAGGTGTACTAAGGCAGTTGTATTAAGGTGTACTAAGGTGTACTAAGGCAGGTGTATTAAGGTGTATTAAGGTTTATTAACTCAGTTGTATTAAGGTGTATTAAGGTGCACTAAGGCAGGTGTATTAAGGTGTATTAAGGTGTACTAAGTCAGGTGTATTAAGGTGTACTAAGGAAGGTGTGTTAAGGTGTAGTAAGGTGCAATAAGGCAGGTGTATTAAGGTGTACTAAGGCAGGTGTATTAAGGTATATTCTTTGCTACGGAGATGGGGGCTACCCTTTTGAGGGTCCATAACTTTGGACCCCCTGAACCAAACTGCACCAAATTTGGGGGGTGCCATCATGACAGTCTCCAGATGATACTCTTTAAATTTGGTGGTGATACATCCCAAAATGTCCTCCTTGCAAGAACATCCCGAAATTTGCCCAAGAATCTTTGTTTTGCATTCAGTTTTTTGCTTTGCTGTCAATGGTGGTTGCAGGCTGAGTGGGGGCACATTTCTGAAGGTACAGTCTCAAAACTTTCAGGGTCTCATCAGGAGACTGCCCTAGTGATACCTTCCAGGTTTGGTGCAGTTTGATTCAGGGGGGCCAAAATTATTGCCCCTCAAATCTGTAGCCCCCATGTCCTATTAGCTCTCTTTGGAAACAATGGGGGATAGGGGCACCCACTTTGGGAGTCCATAACTTTGGACTCCCAGAACCAAACCTCACCAAACTTGGGGGGTAGCATAAGGACAGTCTCCTGATGATTCGCTGAAATTTTGGTGCTGCTAGCCTAAAAATGCGCCCCATACAGGCTGTAACGTGAAAAAACACTTAAAGTGTTTTTTAAAAACGACCCTGAAATGTTGGCGCCCCCCACGTGACCAAATGGGGAGTGCCCGGGGACATAGGTGCTGCTAGCTTTAAAAATGCGCTCCCTGCAGGCCAAAAAACCCACCAAAAATACCCCCCCAACCCAAATACCTTGCCTTCGCATTTGTTCATATTTGGGCAGGACATTATCGGACACTTTTTGTTCGAATGTGCCCAAATTTGCCCAGATTCCAGCCAAATCTGCTATTTGTTTCATCTGAATCTCCAACCCTCAAAAGTGATGCTGTTTCAGGGTGGGGGAGAATCCACCCCCAAACAGCATCACTTTCAATTTTGTTTTAACCCGGGACCCCAGATTCTCCCTTTAAGGTAGATTTAAAAGAAAAATCTGAGCTCCCTAGTTTAAACACCATTGAAAGTGATGGTGTTTGGGGGTGGATTCCACTGGAGGTGTTTTGTGAGAGATGATGCTGACATTTGTTTGGTAAATGTTTTGCTGGGGGTGATTTGTGAGAGCTGTACACAGAGTTCAAAATGTGACTGTTCCGCAGATGTATGGAAATACATAATATTAGTCATTTAATTATTTTGTTTCCTAATAATCCCCAATCAAGGGACATCCAACTCCTTTGCTGTCAGGGTATCTGTGAAAGATAACTAATTTTGATTCTCTAACTAGTTCAGCCTGCTTTTTTTACTTGAGCCAATTAAATTCCAAATACCCAGAACTGATGAGAGCATCCAGCATTATAAAACTGAATTTGAAAATATTCAGAATATTTCTGAATTGCCCAGATTTACTTCTCATAGTTGTAGTATATTCTTGATTTGAATCCAGTAACACTTTAGTGACCAACAAGATTTTTTGGGGTATAAGTTTTAGAGTGAAAGATCACTTCATCAGATATTTTGTTCTCTTTCTTTTGGAATGAGACTTCCACTGTAGATCGAAGCTTCCATTATATATTTCCATTGTAAGTATTCCAGTAGGGCCTGTTTATTATTTTTGGACATGTTAAACAGATCAGCAAATCAGCAGATCACTTGCTGGAGCTGTTGCTGTCTGCTACCACAATTCATCTTAATATTTTTGATTCATTGAATTTTGGAGATACTGACTCTTTCAACTGACTGGAACGCAATATGACTATTGCAGGTTTCGTACCTCATGGACAATGTTTATAACATGCTCTCATTATATGTGTGTTTATTACCTTTATATCCAGTTAAATAATCACAATATATCTTTATGAATAATAATCTTTTATAGAGCAGTTTATAGAGTATCTATTGAAATTATACTCAAACTAACTGCTTATACCTCATTGCCTTGTATCCCTATATATACAGTCCTTGTTTTTTAGGCTTGGCTGGCCTCAAATCTTTTATTATTTTTGGACTGCAGAGGAAAATATTGGCATTGATATGTTTACTCAGCTGAAGTTCACAATGCTGCTTTTGTCTTTTTGATTCTGGAACTGACAATTTTTTTCTAAATAGGAATGAAGTACCTCATTTGTAAAATCTCAGGTACTGTTGCCCTGGTACAACAGCTTCTTAAACCTTGGGTAAATGTTAGCAGTAAAAAAAAAAAAAAAAAAAGGCAGGACAGGCAAGCAGCTATGTTTAGCCCTTAATCTAACGGAGCTGTGTCCAAGAATGGATGAAAACTTTACCCTGGTCTGTATTCATGTACCAGAGGCTTTGATGAATAGTGAATATTGGAAGACCATAACTTCCTGTTGGATTATATGATCAGGTGAGGATGTTATAAACATACATTAATTGCTCTGTAAACACTGCCTGATAATGGCTTTGGAGGAAGTGGTGACACTGTGGAGTTAGCTGTCAACAAACCTGTTATATCTCTTTATAAAAACATAATAACAGTGACCTGCACCTTGTGTTTGGAGGACTTCTGTGAGGACTAATAGTTTGGAGGACTATTGTGTTTTGAAAGTCAAGTCATTGCTTGTGGTTCAGATAGCCCCAAGTAACTTAGGCGTTGGATGTTGCTTGCTCATGTAGCTTTCATACCTGCTTTATACATGCTGCGAAATTACACAACAGAGGGAAGTGAGTTGTGCTAGACTTTAGGTGGCTTTTGAATGCTTTCATGAAAAAAATTCCATTAAGTTAGAACAGCAACAACAAACTAGT
The DNA here is from genome assembly GCF_021028975.2 of Sphaerodactylus townsendi. NCBI lineage: Eukaryota > Metazoa > Chordata > Lepidosauria > Squamata > Sphaerodactylidae > Sphaerodactylus > Sphaerodactylus townsendi. Next base: position 36,870,213 of record NC_059435.1, read on the forward strand.
GAACCAGGTGAGCAGTTTCAGCCCAGCTGTTCTAGTTTTCTGTTTTCAGGCAGTTAAAACCACATTAAAAGTATTTGATCACCAAGTCTGAAGTGGTCCAAGTTATTTCACTGCCTGAGAACTCTACCATTTTTATCTCATTTTGTTCTACTGCACTTGCAGACTTCAGTTCAGTTACTGCTTGAGAGTTCCTTTTTCTGCACACCCCTTGCCTTTTCCTGTTTCTATAAGTGCTCCAGGCAGAATCGTATCATTTCTGGCATTAAATTATGTTGAATATAATAAGTATTTATGTATTCATTCATTTATACCTTGCCTTTGCCCCAGTGGGGACTCGGATGGGTTTACATCATTTTCCTCTTCTCCATTTTACCCTCACAAATACCCAGTGAAGCAGTTTAGGCTGAGACAGAGTGACTGGCCTGGGATTCCACAGCAAACTTCCATTGCAGAGTGGGGTTTCAAATTCACATCCTAGTCCAGTACTCAAACTAGTACAGTACAATAGCTAGCTAGCAATTATGGTTATTGTTTTAATTGTTATTCAACCACTAATATCGATCACACTTATGAATTTGATAAACATAAACTAGATAGGCCCCCATGTCTTTCCCAGGAACAACAATGGAGATTTGGGGTGGGAAAATATCCAGGATAAGATTAAAGAGTGCCATTTTGTTCTTCTACTTTATATTTCAGCTTTAGCAGCTGCATTGTGAAGAAAAATAAACACAGCCCAGTTTTACTCGATGCTGCAGGTTGCCACTCAGGTGAGGTGGGGTGGGCTAGGGGTTCATAGCCAGCCTCAAGGTGCCCTCCGAACAGGCTGTTGCATTGGCTGACTTGCATCCCTGCAGCTGCTGAGTGGAGCCAGGAGGCGGTCCAACATGGTCTCAGATTGGTTGGGCTGTGCCACTCCTGGGCTCTTCTGTGACTTGCTGTGCACTCTTCACTTCACCCTCCAGTAGCACTGGAGGTTTTCCAATCTCTTCAGGAGGCCTTGGGAAGGGTTGTTATCTCAACAGCTTTTTCAGGGGTCTTGGTGGAGGCATTTCTCCTTCAGGTGCAGTTTTTCATTCTTTGGCTTCCAGTGGGCCTGACTTTTTTCTTCCTGTGGCTCTTGGGTAGCTCTGAAAGTTAGTAACCAGAAGCTCTTGCTTCTGTGGCTCCTGAGCTTCAGTGGCAGAAAATGCAGTGGATTCCAAGGGACAGGGCTTGGCATCTGCAGGCTCTCCATGGTTCCTGGACACCAAGGCTGGGGTGGGGGGGTAGACTTGAGCAGTGTAGACAGGCTCAGTAGGACACTGCTTTTGCAGAGGGTCTGGGGTGTTTGGAGGTGTGGTCAGCTGCTCCTGTTGGATCCAGCCAACAACTGGGCATTCCCACACCTTCTAAGTTGTGACCAGCCTTGCAGCATGCAGTTGGGACCCTGTGCTTCCTGCATATGGGGGCCAGTGAAAATTTAAAATTGGTTCACAATCATCCTGAGGCTGCGGAGGCTAAGATTGCCAAAGAGTGTGGAGCTGGAAGGATTGTGGTTTTGTGGGCTCCTTCAGTCAGCCACCCCTATCCAATTTATGAGTGTTTCCTTTGGAGGTTGTGCCCAAAAAGACACCAGGGGAGTTTCATTTAATCCATCACTTCTCTTACCCCAAGGGCTCCTCTGTTAATGATATGATAGATTTAGTAGTATGTTTTGTCCAGTACAGATGCAGTTAGCATCATATGGTTTTTGTGGCCCCGGGGCCCTTATGGCAAAGTGCAGTATTGTAACGACCCAAAGGACCCCAAGAATATTATTTATATATATTTCTGCTTTAAAATCATATTGGCAAAAGCTAGTTGCCAAAAGCACTCCTATGGGTTGTAGGTAGCAGCATGTCAAAAGGTCAAAACTACTTTAACAAAAGCTAAGATCATGAGTTACTCCAGCATAACTTGGAGGTCTCATTTGAGTCACTAGAATGCTTGATTACCTCACCTTGCAAAGATACTGTTAACAAAGAATATGGATCAGATACTGTCATTTCCCTATCTCTTCTGGAAACCAAGTCATCAACAGATGGTTGCTTCTCTGCATCTCCTCTTCCCATTGTTATGAATTTTCCTAAAGCACCCACCTTTCCCCGGTCTAATGTCTCAGCCCAAAATCAGAGTTACTTTGCATAAAGCCATTCTGTGCTTCCTGACTTAATCTAGGACCAATTGACTCCTATTGTCCCAAGGTGTAGAACAATAGAAGAGCTGATTAATTACCTCAGCACCCCCCAAGCCCAGTATGGGAAATTCCAGAGAATTTATAAAAAAAAGGAAAACTCACTAGCTCCCGCCTCTTCCTGGGCAAAAGAGTATAAAAGATCAGTTCACCCCAACACATGTGCTCAGTGCCACATGCTCTCTTGCTGTGGTGTTGAGACATGGATTCGTCCTTCATTGGGTTCCTGTGCTGGCATGGAATCCCTGCCTTCTACTTCTACCCTCTTAAGAATCGATAGGTAAAGTATCACCCCAGAACAATCCCCATTCCCTTCTCTATTATCCAATCTATCTTTAAAACGTTTTTATATACCAGGAACTTGAATGTATGTGCCCTTGTGTCTTGCTGTGTGTGTGTATTTTTAAACAAATTTATATAAACATTTAAACTCAATTTGGACTCTTGCTTCTCTGTGGAATATCCATTGCTAGAATTCCTTCCCCGTAGATACAGTCTAAAAGATCTCCTCTCGGCCCCTCTCGCTGCCAATGTGAGTTCATTCCCCTTTGCTACTTTTAAAATATATATGTGTGCTGTTACACTTTTTAGCAGCTGGTGGAGAATCCCTTTAATAAAATCCTTACCCCTGTTAAGGCCGTAACAGTTTCCAACTGGCTTTTTGGTTAGTCCCTATCAATCTGGAGAACTTCTGCCTGCTTGGTTTTAAGTTTAATGGACTCCAGTTTGTGGACAAGGCCATGCATGTTCAGTGGTCTGCACCACCTTTGAAATATTTAGCATATTTAGCATGTTTCTGGAATGGACCATCAAGGTACAGTCTGCTAGTCCTCACATCACTCACTACTTGGACAATTTCTAATTCACTGGCCCTGCAGGAACATTGGCATATGCCAATAACTTAGATTCTTTTCAAGAATTGGCAGCTGAAGTGGGGTACCATTAGCTCCCAAAAAGACTGAGAGCCCTGTGAACAAGTTAGTCTGCTTGGGGGTTATATTAAACACAATCACAGGTATGTCTCATCTGTCCTCTGACAAACTCAGCATCTCGCAGTCTCCTGGGTTGAACAAAATGTACCTTTAGGGACCAAAATGAGGTCTTGGGCCATCTGCATTGTGCCTGCAAGGTGGTTTCACCAGATTGGGCTTTCTGCTTTCACCTAGCCAGGTCCACTGCCAGAGTTTCTTCCCTGCATCACTTTGTTGGAATCACCATAATACCAGAACTAAAAGCTACCCATTGGAGTAGATATGCAGAAAATTAGACGCAGGGATAGACTTTTTCATGTATCACATTACTTAGCCTGTAGAATTCACTGCCAGAAACTTAGGTAATTTTTAGAAGGCCTTAGCTGAATTCATGGAAGATAGGTGCACCTTTGACTATTAGCCACAACGACCAAATGGAATCTCCAGATGGGAAAGACAATGCTGGATTATGTGAATGTTTGGTCTGATTTATCAGGGTTTTTATGTTCTGAACTACATAATGTGTAGTTCTGCCCCAAAATTGAATGTCTCTTGTAATCTTTGTATGTGTTGAAAATCATCAGATATGCTGCTATACAGTTGCCACTCTCAATTGTGCTTGAGCAGAAGTATTTCCCAATAGATTGTTAGGGGAGTGAGGGATGAGTATGTCATGTTTTGCTATTAAGCCTTGTCATTAAAAATGGTCTTTCACACAAATCTTTAGAAATAGGCCATGGTCTAAATGTAGCAGATAATTTTAAAAATAATACATTTCCTTCACAGTATGATTATAGCATCTGATTGTTGCTTTTCCTTATTGGTATCATTCAAAAGTTGATGGATTGTTGGCTGAGTTGTTGATAGGTCTCAGACATTTAGCCAATAAATAGACTCTGTATTCTTGATCAGTAGCGTTTATTGAAAGGCAACAAAGCACCCAGCTTGAGAAAGCCAGTTCTGCCAGACCTGGCTTTCCTGCATCCCTTTATCTCCAACCAGTCCCCCCTCCCATTTTCCCAGAGAAAGTGTGAAGAGAGTTTTTTAGAGGCTTAGGCACCCCAAGGTAACGATAGGGATAGATACAGCCACCTGGCTTGCTCCCCTCCCCAGGGCAATGGGCACGTTCTGTTTCTCTGGGGAGTGACTCATTCAGGTAACTAGCCTAGTTATCTACAATCTGTGTTAAAGCCACAAAGATCAGAAGAGGGAAGAAGAGAGAGAGAGGTCCATTAAGCATCAATCAGGTTACATAGGAGTGCCCCTCAATCACCAGGTGCCGTTCATGACAGTTATTAGGTACAGTGATTTGCAGTTTTAAAATTGTTCACCTCTATTTCTCCAGAGCATTCACTTAAAAGAAGTGGTTCATCAACATGTCAAGAAATCTAATTCTCAGGAGGAGAGTTTTGTGGTGAAATGATTGACAGTGTATACATTAAGTAGGCATAATGAGCCTCCAGTATTAACCCACAGAAAGATGCCTGAGAGGAAGTCTCGAAAAGCTGCTTTCTTCAGGCTGCAAATACAACATTATGCAGCATTTGAAATTTGCATTTGAAAACTGAAGTGTACATTTGGAGAAATAACCCCCAAGTTTGCTTGAGCCAAAAGACTCACTGTCACTGCAGTATGGCTTGGGTACTCCAGAGCATATGAAACAGGAGGTCTGTTCCAAGGGAATGACCTGATCATTGAGGGAGCCCAGGTAAGCACTGTTCTTATTTTTACATCACTTTGATTGGGTTCCCTTATGTAGCTTCATCAGCCTCAACCTTGTCTCTTCTGAAGTATAGCTTTTCCAAACGAAGCATATAAAGGCATATGCGTATAATTACATAAAGCTGCCTTGTACCAACTTAGACCAGTAGTCCCTCAAGCTGAATATTGTCTATATTGCCTATCCGGACTGGTGGCTGCTCTCCAGTCTCAGAATCCTTTCCAATTTTCCCTTTAACAGGACATACCAGGAATAAAAAAACAAAAAGAGGGTGGGCGAGATAAAGTAATTCAGCCAACATCTTTTCAGAAAGACAAAGAAGGCACAAGGCAAGGGATTAGTGTGTAATGAGAAACAGGGAATGAAATGATAAGGGGGGGGGGAGGAGAGAGAAAGAATCATATCTCTGGAAAAGTGCTGGTTGGAACACCCTAGAGGAAGAATGGTAGAATAGAAAGTATTAAAAAGATACTGAAGAATAATAATAGTAAAATGCTTTTATTTTTATAATGCTTGGTGCAAAAGAATATTGTTATAACAGATTATCCAAGCTGGGGTGGTAACAGAAAAGACAGCGAGCTAGGCAGGATCTATGAATGCAATGAGCATCTGCTTAGGAGAGCTCTCAGAAAGACAATATGACATGCCCTTAAAAGCATTCTGTCCTTATAGCCACCCTATTGCAGTTGCACCTACTCAGCTGTCAAAAAGTGATGCTCTTCCTTAGTTCTGAGGCAATTAAATGTTCCTTCACTGAAAAATATCCCAGTTCCTGGGAGATCTGAAATGACCATTGCTGGATGCAATAACATTTTCATATAACTCTTGTAGTCACTGAGCTACACAATTCTTTTGTTCAGTTGGGAACTTCCTTCACAGTGTGCATTCATTTTTATACCTTTGCAGCATTTCCAGTATACATAATGACAATCTTAAGGACACAAGCCCCATCGAATAAAATGGGACCTTCTGGGCAGACTTGTGTAGGATTGCTCTTTGATTATCCTCTTTGATTCTCCATTGGACTGGACCTCCACAAATGTTGTGCTATCCAATGCCCCCTTCCCACACATGAGAGTTACTTTCCTATCATGCTACTCCATCTTGTGTGGCTTTGGTATGCATGTGACCACAATCAAATGAATAAAATGAATTGTCTGATTCAGGCAGCCCAATCCAGATGGCGGTGAATGGGATTTGGGAGTGCTGGAGGGTTACATCAACACATTTTCCTCTTTCACGGATATAAAGAACACCCTTGCCAGTGGAAAGAGCAAAGGCATCAGCTCCGTGGTGGACAAACCCAAAAGTGGGTGCTATTGTGAAGCTATGTTGGCATCTGAGTGGATGCTGGGGAAGGGTAAGTTGGTGGGCCAGAGCATTCCCAAGGGTGAGCCAACTTTAGCAAGCTTCCACTGGCTTTCCAGTCCAGGAATGCTGCCCTTTGAAGTCACAGACTTATGACACACAAAAGTGTGGTGTAAACCTGTTTTGACTATGTGGCAATTTGGGCAGCTGGAGGGCTTTTCAAATTTCCTTCCTTTCCCCACTGCCTGAAGCCGCTTTGGAGGCGACGCAGTATCACTTCTGCTGCACTGTTCCCAGCCATTACACCCCCCTCCAAATCTGGATTGCACTGTTATATACTTACTTGGTACTCTTTCCAAGACAAAGGAGGAACTGAGAATCCATGTAATAATATATTCCATCATGTCACACACCCAATGGGACAGAACATGTGTCATTGGTTAATAGATCCACAGCTTTACTTGTCAAATTAGAAAGGGTTTTATAATTAACTGAGCTTTACTGGATGCATTGTGTTTCTTGTGTAATATATATTAATCTGGAGTCAGGTTTAAAGTGGTAAATAATTACACAAAGGTCCTTTTCACTTTATGTTAACACACTTTGGATTTTAAAAAATAACTGGAAAGTATTCCTTATATGTTCATTATTATTGCCCAAAATAAAATACCTGTTATTCACCACTCCTATTTAAATATACTTATAAGTTGTAATGCTTAATTTTAATTCTCTGTGTAGCTTAATTTTAATACAGTGTGTTGGGGGTTCTTTGCATTTCTAATTTTCTATTTTCCTGTTTCTTCTCTTCTGTTTTATGGAAACATATGAGGGAAAGGAACAGTAGCAAAAACAGCAGATAGTTAGGAAGGATAATGAGCAGGTTCCTTTGGAGAGTAGAGTTGTATAGAGCAGACAGGAGAAAGAGCAAGCTGTTTCATTTTGGGTTGCTTTCTATGGCTTGTCTCATTTTTGTAATTTTATTTCTTTATTATTTCCTGGTTTCAATAGAAGACCTCCTCCCTGTCATGGTTTTCCATCCAAATTGGATAAAAATCACGGGGATTATAGTGAGCAGCAGTGGCGTAGGAGGTTAAGAGCTTGTGTATCTAATCTGGAGGAACTGGGTTTGATTCTTCGCTCTGCCACCTGAGCTATGGAGGCTTATCTGGGGAATTCAGATTAGCCTGTACACTCCCACACACACCAGCTGGGTGACCTTGGGCTAGTCACAGCTTCTCGGAGCTCTCAGCCCCACCTACCTCACAGGGTGTTTGTGGTGAGGGGGGAAGGGCAAGGAGATTGTAAGCCCCTTTGAGTCTCTTACAGGAGAGAAAAGGGGGATATAAATCCAAACTCTTCTTCTTCAACCTCCTTGGACACCTACAATACCAACTTGCCTCCCTTTTGAGGCAATGAAAGGTATCCATGTTTAACATTAACGTCTATAGGATAATAGATTAAAAAGATTCCAAATGGTAACACTGTAGCCACTTAGATTGAAGAGTAGCGTGGGGAAGAGGCAGATTGAGAAAGAATGATTTGGCAGCTGGGCTGGTGGGCAGGCAGGCCACTGGAGGGCATTGAGGTAGATTTGCTTGGATGTGGGATAAGGTTTTGAGAGCAGCAGGCTAGCGGGGGTGGGGGGAGTGAGGCCACAGGTACAGCAGCATTGGGCAGCAAGAGGAAGCCAAAGTCCCACCACATATCCCTCAGGATTAGAATACCTTGAACATGTATATACTGTTATTGGCAACTGTTTGCAGTCAATCAAGAAAGCGGAAGTCTATCTCCTCTGTTTGTCTGTGTCTCTATGCCTTTATTAGGAAAATGTGAAAGTGAAACCGATAGAGTCAGAGATGGCATTAATTAAAGAAACCAGAAAAAGTAAAAAAAAAACACATTCAGGCTCTCCCTCTCCCCATTATTGGCTACAGGTATTTAGACGGGGGATTTGTGTCACTGTCATATTCATTACCACAGGTTTGAAACACTTTATGTGTGTGAGCTTTATGATAGCAAATGAAACACACAAGTGTAGTTGTACAGTATTTGGGTACAAGCTGTATGTCCATCAGCTCAGTCTCATTGATCTAAAACATTCCTGCAAGATTGTACATGGTGCACTATTCTTCTTCTTCTCCCCTTCTACAAATGCTGGTCCACTACACCAATATGCCATATATACAGACGTAGGAAAAATGTGTGTGTGTGGAAGGAACTCACAGCCAAATTCCATGAACTATGATTGAAGTGGTTTTGTAAAGTCATTAAAAGGTTATGGAATTGTAATTTTTTAAATAAAAAAATAAAAATGAAGGAAGGAAAAAAGTATTATGGCAGATTTGCAAAGCAGTATCTTCCAAAAGATTTTTTTCAAGAAAATGTTTCCTTTCCCTTGTACAGGAACAAGTTAAGACCATTAAATAAGATCAACAGGCCATATTATCTTTCTTGAAACCATTTTTCATATATATTTTGTTGTTAAATAATTTCAGCATTTAATTCTAAATTTATTGTGGACAGGTACATAAAACATTCTGTAAGAGCAGTATTCAAGTAAGGAAGGCATACAATCCGAAAATAAAATGATCAGTCTTTAGAAAGAAGGTGAGCTTCTAAAGTGTGGAAGGATGCACATCAAACACAAGATAGCATTTGGGGTTTAAGGTAGTACATCTCAGCTTTCAATTTTGACCTTGATGCAATACTGCTTCATGTATTTGTTGAGTTCCTTTATCAGCAACAGGACAACCATGATTAGCATTGCAACAAGAAGTCCCTAGCTGTTTCACATAATTTCTGTGTAGCTCTTTCCATTGTAAAAGAAAGAGGCTGCCTTAGGAGAACTGAATAGTAATGAAAGTGTTCTAAGGAAAAAGAGCTTGCATATTATAAGATGCTCAACAATATCCCTGTGAAAAGTAGTTGGTTTTTATGTCAAGATTACATATGAATAAATTGCAATGCCATAACTATTGGGGTATTGTTTTTACTATTTGTATTATTTGAAATGTTATCTTTATATACATAAGTGTAAGCCATTTGGTAACTATCCACTCATTATTAAATGATTATTCATTTTTATGCTGGTGGAAATACCTTGAGTATGAACTGTGATTCTGAAAATATTTGCATGTCATTCTAAGTTTATTTTATCAGGTTCCATTTTTGAGCTATTGTTTTGGCTGAGGGTATCACTCCTGAAATGATTGCTTGAACTTTTTTTGTTTTGCATTTTTTTAAAGTGCTAATACTGTGCAAAAGCACAAATAAGGGCATTGGCAGCCATCAAAATAGGACAATTCAAGAGTTATCATATATGACTATTGGACTGGTTTTTCTTATTTTTATTCTAAAATAGTTACCATGCTCTTTATTTATATTCCATGACATGGATAAATTCACTGCAAAGTGCATGCAGAAATAAAAAGAGAGGATCTGTCTGAACCTAAGAATAGTTTTGATCTAATATGTAACCATGTATACAGGGTAGTGCATTTCTTTTAAAAACTGCAAGCATTGTTACCAAAATGAAAGTAAAATCCTCAATAGTTTCTTTTATAAATATTTTTAAATACATATTTCTTACCAAGTATATAAAAATAGCATCTTTTGATAAAGAGATCTGATTTACATAATAAAGAACGTGCAACAATTATCCGCTCCCTACTGGCTCTGTTTGGTTGATTGTCAAGGAGATGACATGCAGCAGTTATTGTCCCTTTACCTTCACAGCATGGACACAAACTCCAGCAGGAGCCCCGATGACTTGAAGCCAAAAGCGCCATGGGTATTGTTTGGAGACAACAACCAAGCATGAAAGGGGGGGGGGGAGATGCCCTTTGCTACACACAACAAAGTTCTCCTGTGTTAAAGCTTCTTTGTCCTGGTTGTCCTGCTACTTCATGCCTCAGGGGCTGTAGTGTATCACAAAAGTCTGTTGTGCAGCCCAGTTAAGATACGTCTGTGTCTAAAAGGCTTTTTTTCAATGTGCTTAATAAATCCAGGAAATGCTTCCCTTCATACAAAACAGTTAAACCTTTTCCTATCTATTGGCCTCCTATCTGTATAAATTTTTGTATCTGCAAAATTTCTGTGAGCATCAGAGAAAAAGGCAAAATATCATGCAATAATGGATTAAGTTTACAACTGGCAGGTGTGGTGCATGCTTGAAAATATCATATATTGGTTTTGTTATACATTTATGGCTTTGCAGTCTTTAACATCTACCGTACTTGCCTTAACATCTAGAGGCAAATCTTCTGAGCTCTGGGCAGATGATACTCCTGTAGTTCCTTCCAGGTCCCATGATCCTGGCAGGTTCTCAAGGCTTAGTGAACTGACTGCTCCCTGACTAAAGCTACCTTCCTCAGATCTGCTGGGCAATACCAGGTGTAAGGATGTTTCTAATGAGGAGCACACAGAGGAGGAAAGAGTGGCTGAAATAGACTGGAGAGGAGTCAACGTAGTATCCGACTGTGGAGAGGTACAGCTGACAAACTGCAAAGGGTCTTTCTGGATGACATGGTAGTGGGAAGGAGAATAGTCAAGGCCTGAAGTGTAATAAAATTCACCGTCTGTTGAATTTTGAATGTGGGATTCAGTTCTTTGTGGGCTACTACTTACAGATGATGGATCCATTTTCCAGATGCCAGCTATGGTGTTGGAATGGCAGAGTTGTGCTTTGGTGCAAGTAACATTTGGTTGATGTTTAGTCCAAGTCATTCTAGTCTGTAAGCTTTCCTTATTGGGACTGACGGCTGTGTCACGTACTCCACAGAACTCTGGGGACTTCTGGACCCTTAATAGGTTTTCCAGTAGATGTAGTGCATTCTTCATGTCCTTACTTAACTGAGAGACTTCTTGTGTCAAAGCAGTGACCTAGAATAGCCAGATTTTTAAAAGATCAGTCAACACTGAATGTATATACAAAATAATATCCATGCTTCTATTTCATCACGCTTCACCTCCTTTTTTTCAAATGATAAATTCCCATTTATAATTGAGAATGAGCTATCGATTTTTGTTAGTAAGGTATCAGTTATGAATTTGCTGCCCAGAAATATATTTGTGAGATTTGTGGAATGGTGATTGTGTGCTAAGGCAGTGTCAATGAAGTATTCACTTTGTTATTAATCATTTAATTAAAGCAAACTGTCTGAAGTAACAGTTCTTCCAAGGGTATATACCAGTGGATTTAAGGAAACTAATCGTAAGGTTTATTTACTTCGCAATACAGTTGAAAGCAATCTCTAGGGACTGTCATGAACTTACAAATAAAAATAATGGAAGAGTTCATTTGTTAGAATAATGCTAACATCTGGGAATACAGATAGATACTGTTTGTTTCATTCCTTTAGAGAATCTAAAGAAACAGAGTAATGGAGAAATCAGTAGATACGATGGATATCGCAGTTTCCTAACTAACACAGTCAAACAGAATTAGGGTTTCCAGGTCATCCCTAGCTCTGGGATGGGGAGGTAGGGTTGCTAGATCCAGGTTGGGAAACTCCTAGAGATTTTGGGGTAGAGTGTGGGTAGGACAGGGATTTCAGTGGGGTACAGTGCCACAGAGGCCACTCTCCAAAGCATCTATATTCTCCAGGGGAACTGATCTCTTTTGTCTAGAGAGGATCTTTAATTTTGGGAAATTCCCAAGTCCTATCTGAGGCTGGCATTCCTAAACAGAATGTGTACCAGAAGAATTTGAATAAGACAAAGAGAGGAGAGAATCTGCTTAAGAAGTGGGAAAAGGCTACCCAGTAGCCAGTTGTTCCACAACTCCATGAAGGGTCTGGCTGGGAGGGTTGCAGAAGGATCTATCTCTCTGCCACGAAGTATGAATATGTTGCCTTTGGAGGGATGAGCAGCTCACAAGGTTCTGGCATGGTGCTGACACTAGTGCAGCTCTAGCATGACAAATAGCTATCTTATGCTCCCCTAGCAAAGTAGTGTGAGAAAAGACACAATGCCAAGGATATGAGGACACAGAAACTTCACTGAAGTCTACAGGAATAATGTCAATACTATGAAGTGTCATGCCAACAGCACTGCACAATCCACTGCCACACTTTGCAGTGATGTGCCATGCCGCCTAGATATCCCCATGTTCTTATCCACTCACAGAATGCAAAGGAAGGACAAAAGGCAACATAATACTTTTCACTGTATGGAGGTCAGTGGCATGGCCAGTAGCTTTCTTATTTATTTCATTCAGAACACTTTTATGCCATCACTCCAGGAACCAGCAAAAGGTGGTTTACAAACCAGAAATAATAAAAAGAAATATTTCTGAGGCAAGAATTTGGATCCCATGAAAGACAAGGGAGACAGTACCATAAAACAGGTTTTTGAATGTCCTGTCAAAAACTACCAGACAGAGGTCTTTGAATGGACGCACATTTTCTGTTCAACACTGACGTAAGTGGAACAGTGTATTCTTGTTTAGGAATTGCCTAGACAGCAGGAAATAACAGTATTCCCTTTTAAAATTACATGTTCTATATAATGGAACGAACATCCTTTTAATAGAAACAAAGAACAATCCTTTGAATGGAACTTCAGTCTTCAGGAACTTCAGTCAACAAGATTGGACTGGCATTGAAATACTGTCAGGCCTGGGCCATTCTCAGCCTGGCATCTCACATGTCCATGCCAAGGTCATAGATGGCTCTGCCATTATCACCGCCTGAGGCTAAGGAGGCCTCCCCCTGCTTGCATGTAACTAACGAAGAGAGCTTGATCGCTCATTCTTATCTGCCTTTCTCTGAGGGAGTGAACTGTTTGTCCCAAACAATGCCTCTGTTCCCACTGTCCTTTCAAATACTAATATTGTGGGAATGCAAGGGTGGGGGGATTATGGGTCGAACCTTTCTGTCACTTACAGGTATATACCGAGACCAGAGAGCCAAACTGTAATTTTGGCTATCTGAGCCTTGGGCTGACACAGTTCTAATAAAGCTCTTTAGATCTTCTTGAGTCTTGTTTGATGATCGGAGTAACAGACCCTTACAAATACAAAGCTGGGGTTAAGTGAATGTTCCCTAATTCATTTCTTTATATTATTATCAACAATTTAAGTTCTCCACTTTTTATTATTGGTTTGTGGATTTTTAAAAAATTGAGTATATATGCATCATTATTTATGTAGGCAATTTATGGAAGATGTACATATACAATATACATAATTGTGTATTGTTGATTAGAGTTGTTCATTTAAATCAGCGCTCTGGGTTTCAATATCCTACTTAATAGGTTACCAGCAGGTTAAAATAAGAGTGAAGGTTATGGGTTTGCAAATAGTTAAATAGTGCTGTGGTGATTCAGTGGGAGTCAGGGCTGGCAAACGTGCCCCCTGTCTTGAACTGCTACGGTCATGCTGCTGGACTGGGTCTGAGTTGTCATGGTGCTGTGGTGTACTTAGTTCATGTCTTCTTCATTAGGTTGTGTTGTAGGGTGGCTTTATTTTAAGAGGTAAGGGTGTTGCTGTGGGTGTGGAAGGAAGGGAGACCCTGCCTCTGCTGTTCTCTTGGAGGGAAAAAAGCCACTTTCCCCCCCCCCCACTTGAAACTGTGAGGGGTGTGGGCCGGGGTGGGGCTTGCTGTTATGCCCAGCTGGCTGTGTGCTGGAGATTTTGGGGTGTGTGTGTCTCTGGATAGGGTCTTGCTCTGTGCCAGGGGCACCAACTTTCCTGAAGGTCAGCTGATGAGTGTCCTGAAAGGAACCAGCCAACTTCAGTGAAGTTTGTTTGGGAGAGGCAAATGCTATGGGCATCCAACTGAACCTGGTGCCCACAGAATGAGTCCCCAACCATCCAATCTTCAGCAAAGTTGGCGGGTTCCTTTCAGGAGTCTAACTAGTAGCCCTGGGGGAATTTTGGTACCCCCACCCAGAGCAAAACCTCCACCAGAGCTCCCAATAAAATCTCCAGCACATTTTCCCACCATAGAGAGTTGCTGAAAAGCCTGGCAGATTCTTTGATCTGATGTGACTCTATTGCAGTCAATGGTAAGCAGGGTTCACACTTCTTAAGGTAGAGGCATCAACATTTCAGGGTGGCTTCAGGAGATCCTCCTGGTAAAAGCACCCAGGAAGTTCACAAAAACCTGGATGCTCTTACCAGGAGGGTCTCCTGAAGCCACCTAGAAAGTTTGGTGCCTCTACCATGAAAAATGTGCAGCCTACTTGCACACACCCAGAAATGTCCCATTGGCTTCAATGGAGCCAGGTCAGTTCAAAAGAAGAATCTGGAGAAAATTCTTGGGGTGCCTCTCATGGGTGCATTTTTTCAGATAGCAGCACCCTTGTAGGCTGTCTTCAGGAGACTCTTGTTATGATACAACCTAGGTTTGGTGAAATTTGGTTTAGAGGTGCAATTTTATGGACCCTCAAAAGGGTAGTCCCTATCTCTTATTAGCTCCCATTTGAAACAATTGGAGATGGGACCATTCCTTTTGGGGGTCCGTATAATTGGACCCCCTGATTGAAACTTCACCAAACCTGGGTGGTATCATCAAGAGAGTCTCATGAAGACACCCTGCAAGTGTGGTACCACTAGTTTTTTTTAAAAAGCACCACCTACAGTTCCAAAACCACAAAACCAACAAAATACCTAAAAATTCAAATGAACCCAAATTGATTTGGATTTTTTCAGAAAAATCCAAAAATATTTGGGAATTCAGATTAGCCTATGCACTCCAACACATGCCAGTTGGGCGACCTTGGGCTAATCACAGATTTTCGGAGCTCTTTCAGCCCCACCCTACTCACAGGGTGTTTGTTGTGAGGGGGGAAGGGAAAGGAGACTATAAGCCCCTTTGAGACTCCTACGGGAGAGAAAGGGGGAATATAAATCCAAACTACTACTACTACTACTACTACTCTTCTTCATTGAATCAATTATTTGGGGTTTTTTGGCTTTAATGATAATTTTAAAGCCAAATAAGGTCAAATCTGAATTTTACCAATTTTTTCAGTATTGCTCAAGTTTTGTGTACACGCCTTATTGAAAAAAATTATGAGAAAACAGAAAATGACATAAACCCAGAGAATCTGAAGTGCAATTCACACAGATCAGCTGAATCATAATGGGGAGTTTGGGGTCAAAATAACAGGGATGAAAATTCAAAATTAGCTGTAGCGATTAGTTGTAGAGATTACAGAAACTGTATAGTTTGCCGTAACCACGTTCAACTGTTAACACGTACCATATTTGAAGGTGGCAATCAGCTATGAGCCTATCATAGTCAGTTCGGTTCATGCCAAACAGCCATGGATGGCTGGTGAATTGGTTTGCATTGGGTTTTCCTAAAACTGCACATGCACAAAGAATGCTGCCAATGATCAGTGACCATTAGCCCCACTAAGGACTACACAGATGAACACCAAATGGGTAGCATTTTATTAAAGCACAGAATTCATGGTTGACTGATTTATATGACTCGTGAGTGATTTAATTGTCTATTCAAACAAATAGAATAGAAGAACTTTTATATTAAATACTTCTAAAATTAAATAGCAGTAGGGGTAGTAAAACAATCAGGCTGTGAAAATGTGCATGCATGAAAATACAACTACTTTGTACTGTATGATTAAGAGGAAGACACTGAAACAAACTGCCAATGAAGTATTGAACTGATTGTTGAAAAATCAGGTCTCAGTTTGCAACCAGCTAACAGGATGCAAGAGGAACAGGCAGGTGTTAAAGAATCCCTAGTGTAGAGACAATAATTATGGAGATCTATATCTGTCTATATTTATATTTATATATTAAATAAATGTGACAAGTTGATTGACTCCACCTGCAGCCTGCCCACTTATGCTCATTTGTCCCACAGAAATCAATTATATTACTTCAAGTGCATTGAAATGACTGAATTGTGTTCATGAAAGCCAATAGTGAAACTTCTTTTCCTAGGCAATTATAGCTTACTAGCTGAAAAGCAAATGGAAATACCAAGTTAAACAAGAGCTTTGCTTTGCTTCCAGTACAGCTATTCAATTTGTTTTAGGACAGTTTACTGTGATGGAGGACCCAGAATTACTAATGAAGTTCATCAAAATGACATTTGCGGTAGTAAAGGGAAAAGTAACATTAGTTTTCAAAAAGATACATTTGCCAATTAGACAAAAAGATACATTTGCCAATTAGACAGAGAAAAGGATGAGTGTGACGTATTTAACTCCCTAAACAAAAAGCAGTCTTCAGTTAACTAGTGTGATTTGTAGAGCTTAACTTGCTCATTAACACAAATTCAAAATTTGTTACTAGCACAGAGAAAAGAAAGCAACTAGTTCATACAGGCTTCTGATTGTCTAGAGTGAATACAGTGGATATGTAAGAAATGCAGGCTGGGAATTCAGCACAGTCAAACTGGGGGCTGTTTGGAGATGAACTGGTCCCTGAGGGCTTACCAATATTAAGGTGGGACCTGGAATCTCCCTGAATTACAAGTGATCTCCATAACAGAGATTAGTTTTCATAGAGGCCCTTTCCGCACACTCCGCACATTCGGGGACGCTAACGTGCGAACTGCCCCCATTTCCCCCCCAGCCGGAGAGGCGGCTGCGCATGGAGCCACCTCTCGATCAGCCCCCTCCACTGATCTTCATGTTCAGCATCGCTCTGGAGGGCTGCAGGGACCCGCTCACACTGCCCTTTAACCTCCAGGGGTTGGAGTGCAGAGTGGGCGGGTCTCTGCAGCCCTCCAGGGCGACGCTGGACATGAAGGTCAGTGGAGGCAATGGGGAAAGCGGCGTCTTCCCAGCAGTGCGGTTCCCATTGTGCCGACGGGAAGACACTGCTTTGCAAAAACCTCACTCAATGAGTGAGGTTTAAAGCCAGTGCCTTGCCGCTTGCAGCTTCGAGGGTGGAGCAGGGACAGCGCTGCCTGCACAATGCCTGCTGCGCCTCCTGTCTTTCTTAACCCAGCAGCCCCAGTGGGGGATGGCGTTTTTTGCCATCCCTGGGCCACTGTATTTCACTCATGCAGAAAGGGCCTCAGTTTCCGATTGCAAACTCCAAGGAATCACACCTCTGCCAAGTTCCTTCTTCAACTGTTCAACTGAGTCTATCATAGCCACTCTTCCCAGCGACCCTCCCTCCAAATTACAGGTATTTTATAGATTGGAACTGGCAATCCTAGGATGTTGTCCCTCATGTTTTCTTAGAAGCTCTTGAAAACCAAGCAAACATCTAGAGTAGAATTCAAAGTTAAAGGTCACAGTGGAGAAACAAAAAAATTGCCTCTTTTTAGCTGCACTTTTCTTTAAAATATACCTAATTCTATATTGCTTTCACCCCTATTTCAGTATTATTCCATTTGCTTTGCTTTTCCTATACTTATCTTTTAAATATTATCCTTCTTCCAGTTCATTGGACTTCAAATAAAATACCAACAATTTCAGTGCTAGTATTAATCTTTAATGCTTCCCAAATCACATTACAAACTGCACAGCTACACCATTATCCTTTCATTTTGATATATGAGATGTTATATCTTCATATCCTTTGTAGGCAGTTCATTACCCATCTTATAACATATTCAGTGGGTTGGTCATTCATGCTTTTGTGAGACACTGACTCTAAGCAGTTTCTATATCCGAAGCTTTCTGCATCATTGCTACAGTCAATTGTGGTGGAAATGCTCTCAATTTTAGTAAAGTGATACACAGAGTAGTCTAATCATTCCTGTCTTTCATTTGGCTGCTACTAAAAATATACAGTTATGGGAATGCATGATTAATGGGCTTTAGGTAATATACACTTTAGCCCATTATATTATTCAATCCAAAAGCGTATACTATGTTGAGTGTGGGAGGCTATTATGAATCATGTCTCTTCTGAACATCTTTTTCTCTCTATTATGGTTACAATGAAGATCAGCAAGTATCTGATACTGGGAGTCTATGCAACTGCTTGAACCTGCTAATGCAGAAACAGAAATAATGTGATAACAGATGTTAGCAGTTATTTGTCTACAAAAACTGGGTATGAATTTGGTCTACAATCACCTCTTCCTGTAGATGGTCAGGTGATGTTTATAATAAAGAATGAGTAGGAAGCTATTTTGTGTGTGTTCACTTAACTGTAGGTCATCTGACTGGCCAGTCACTGTTGCAGCAGCCCTGGAGTTTATATATGTTTATCTCCCACTGGATAAGAATTTATTAAAACAAATATGCTACTTCTCTAAGAACCTGTGTGAGGTGGCTTACAAAATAAAAATAATAAAAACAAAAAATTAAATAATATTAAAATCTAACATTAAAAACCCAGCCCAGATTAAAAAACATGAACTGTAAAAAAAGACCATGAACAGTTTAAAATCACAGTTTTCAGATTAGTAATCCACATTGATTCCATGAAAAAGGTGAACTGTGAAGAATGTCAATAAAATTTTTAAAAAGCATTAAAAGCTCAACCCCCCAATTTAAAGCCTGAATAGAGGTTTTTTTTTATGTTACAAGTTAGCTCAGGTTTCAGAATTATAGTATATGTTTAAATTTTGTCCATTCTGATACAGTAGCTTTTGCTCTGTGACAATTTACTGGTGCAGAATAGAACAGGCAAGATACATTTTTCAGATTAGTAATCCACCTTGATTCCATGAGAAAGGAAGTCTATACATAATGTGAATAAAATAAAAAATAGTAAAAGCTCAACCCCTTATTTAAAAGCCTAAGTAAATAGAAACATTTTCTATATTATAAGACTGTACATGTTTGAATTTTGTCCATTTTGATATAGTAGTTTTTGTTCTGTGGCAACGTACTGGTGCAGAATAGAATGGGCAAGACACCTACTTCTTCCCAGCTTCCCACACCCAATTATTTCCTTACTGCTCAGTGGGGCACCTGGGAGGCTCATGGGGGGAAATCTCATATCACCCCCCACCTTTGTCAAGTTTGACATGACAGCCTGGATGGCTGCTGGATGGCTGCTGCTGAGCCTGGATCCTCTGCTGCTGAAGCTGAATACTGAGCAGCTCCATGCTGCTCTGATAAGTGTACTGCCTGTGCGCTCACAGACCATGCAAATATATTTTATTGTTGATTTCAGATTTTTCTGCAGTCTTTGGCATTTGTGTGGCACCAATCAGCAGTTTTAGGTATCTGCAGATAGGAGTCACATCTTGCTATAATATATACAGACCAAACCTTGGGCATAGTTGTGATATTATTCAGTTATATATATATTAGCATGAGAGGCATTAGAAAACTAACAATGCAAACAAACTGGGGATAAGAGGTAGCAAAATGACTGTGGAGCTGGTGTGATTCCATTGGTGGCGTTATTGCCAGCCCAGATGGCATAATGAGCACCTACACCATTGTGAGGGGCACTAATGTGGGGTATAAATATTTATAAACAAACAAATAAATAAATAGTGGCAATGGCAGGGTGCCACACAGCTCTACAACAGCCGGGAATAAACGCTTTTACTGCATTTGAGACCCTCCACCAGTCAGCTTCCTGAGGGCTTTTAGCCCAGGAACATCCTTCTGTTGACTTACACAAGCTGAAATTGAGGCACAGTCCACTGGGCTGCATGGGAGGTTTGAAGCTGGATTGAGGGATATCTCCTGTTTTTCCCTGCTTTCTTCCAGCATGTCCCACCAGGAACCTCTTTGGGGGTGGTATGGCTGCGCTTTGTCTGGTTGTGGCAAAATGACCTCTCCCTCCCCATGGATTGGGCTGCCAAGCATTACATACTAAAAGGAATTGGCAGAAAATCTTTGATGTATTTAAATTATAAAATTTATTGTGTCATAACAAGGAAAAATTATACAAACCTTGAATAAAAGTTGGGTGCCATTTTGTAGTTATTTAGAGAGAGCAATGATTATGTGTGATTACATATGAATGATTTTGTTATACTTAGTGAATATAATTACTTAATAAATATTTCTTATAATAATAAATATAATAATAAATCATGTTGTGTTCACGATTATTCCCATGTAAGTGTGCATAGGATTTTAGTCTTCATCTCAAATCATCTGTTTATACCTGGTTTTTGATGGGCCATCAAACCCTATTTAACTAAAAAGTTTTCCTTTAGCCAGTAAAAGCAAAACTGGACCAGTGTAGTAGGCAACGATAAAGGTACATATTTTAGAACGGCATTCTAAATTGGAAGACTTTCATATTTCACTTTAACAACATGGTTCATCCTTACAATTTTTATTCATCCACAGTACTCAAAACCCTTGAAAAATAAACTCTTCATACCTCATTGTTAAGCCTGCTGATCTGTTGTTTTGTTTCTTCTGCCTTGATAACCAACACAGCAGCACCAAACTCTGATTCTGTAATGATAATACATAGTGGCTGATGAAGGGAATTAGTATGTTTGATCATCGCAACTGGTTGTAGGTTTTGTTACAGCAGTGGTTGCTAACCTATGTGAAAACCAGCATCTCAAATCACCAGAGAGGAAATAAGGCTACATTGACCCAACAAGTCAACAAATTATCCCCCTACTGATAAATCAGTCCTTGCTACACAGCATTTTATTGCTTCATCACATAGTGATCGATTTTTATTTAATACACTTCATTGCAAAGGCTGTGAAATCTAAGAGATTTGCCAAAAGATTTGTGTAGAGAGCAGCTGTAATGTGTACTGCGGTTGCCTCTCAGACACATGAACCTGCCCTTCAATGAACATGGGTATGACTTCCCCAGGGAATCAGAGCATCATAAAAAAAAGCTAGCGAATAGTATCATAAAAGACCTAGAGTGACATTTGCTGGGCACAAAAGTCTCTTCACCAAACTATATTTTCTATGCTGTGGAAATAAATTGCTGATCCACAGGCAGGCTTCTATGTATATTTGGAGTTAGGTTGTCTGTAAAATCTCATTAGATTCTTTATAGTTCTTCTGAACAATGATCTCTGTACAAGGCTGTCTGGGGCAAAAACTATTGGATTTTTAAAAAATCCTTTGAGAAACAACTTAACATTTATTACTCAGCAGGAGTCTGGTACTCAGTGAAAAGCTAATCCTTGGGCTGTGCATGTATAAAATGCCTATTTAAAAAACCACTTCTAAGGAGATTATTAATTATTTTTAAACTTGAGAGAACAATAAAATCTCCCAGTATTGACTTGCGAAATAATTTAATTCATTTGATTAAAATATTTGAAATGACTAAACTATGGAAGTATTATATTATTAATCCACTGTTAGTTTTTCAATGATTTAAAATACTTCCCCACTAAATTAATATTTTCACTGTTTCTGTATACTTGTGGTCTACCATCTCACAACATTTCTTAATGTGGGCCTGGCCACAGTACTGAGCTTAAATGAACTGTTTGGGATCTAATCCTCTTTTCACTATCATTACAATGAGCAGGTGTTCACTTTGATAGAACACACTCTTTTGTATTGCTACACACATCATGTGTTTTTGTATTGTTCCACACAGTACACACTAATTGAGAAACAGATATAGTCATTTGGTTTCTTTTTCTAGCACCTCAAAACCCGGGATAAAAATGGAATTAGGTAATAACCATTCTACGTTTCTTTTTTCTCACTCTTTCCCCCATCTTCCTTGAGGATCCCATTTGATGTTAGAAGTGACAATCCAGTCAAATCTGAGGCTTTTTCCCTTAGTATGCCATACATAAAAGGCTGCCCTCTCCAAAAGGTGCTTTATGAATCATTTGTAAGATGGCTAAATATAGTACTAACCCCCGACAGTGGGAGATTCTCTGGTATCCTGCTGAAGTTGTTCAGAGCTGAAGTCAAACATCTGGCTCCGCTCATTATTGTTACCATCTTCTGTTCCATCCACAACCCTGTTTTAAAAAGAACATTATCTCAGGATTTTATATAGAAATGATGCTTCATTGTTCTTGTGCATTACAAGATACATACCAAATTCTTAGGCAATTCTCAGGTTTATAAAATGAACAAATCCCATTATTTAAACAATGCTGTCGCAGTGGAATAGAGCTTAACAAACTAAAAAATCAAACACCATTTGTGCTGAAATGTAACATAAGCAAGTGAATACTGTTGATTTGGAAATAACGCCACAAAATGCCTCCCACAGGCAATACATAATTGAGAGTTTTCCAAGTATGCAGAAAAATATAAATTAGCAAATTATCCAAAAGAAAAATAAAGAAATATTCCAAAAAGTCTGACAAGCACCAAATGTGATCCAGAAAGCACTGAATGTTGAAAACATTTAAGTCAAATGAAAGGGAAAAATGTAAGTATATGTGTGTGGGGTGGGGGTGAGGGTAGGTTGGAATTAATCTGCTCACAGAATTCTGAAGGAAGACATTTGGGGAGTGGTGAGAGTTGACCTTGTTTCCTTTACCCTTGATTCTTTGTACAACTGATTATGACAATATTGGCAACGAAGACCTGACATGAAAGAGACATTCAACAACTTTTAGATAAGAAAGACACTACCAGTGGTATGTATGTATGTATCCATAACCAAAAGGCAATAACCTCTAGTAGTGGACTATTTTTGGAATATTCCTTTCTAGAAATAAAAAATAATCTGTACACTGACACCATATAAAAGTTTCATGGGAAGAGAAAACAATTGCTGTAAAAATGCTAGAAGCCTCGGTCTGTGTTGTCAGATTTATTTTCCCCTCTTCATTCTTTAAACAAAAAAGGAGAAAAATTGACCACAACAGCATCCTAAAAGTGAATCTTAAAGTTCCAAAAATGGGAAGCAGTAGAACTACTTCAGGGTAAAGCACGGGGGGGGGGGGGGGGGGGAATTACTCTACCATGATTCTATTTGAAACTAGATGTATCTTTTACTGCTCTATAGGCTGAGACTGGATTAATAAATCTGTGAATGGAGAGCTGTGGCATATTATTGCTTTTATGAAAAACCCAAACAAATGAAAATAACGTTCTCTTCACAGCAAAAATCTATAATTCAGAATTTTACCTCACTCCAAAAATACATATCTCTTTCTTCAAAGAGCCTTAAGAAAAGTGCTTGTATTGGCAAGGCTTAACCCTTTATACCCCAGACACCACCAAGGAAGTACACTCAAAAGAAAGCTGTATACATGTTGTAAGCTCAAGGGTCTCACATGCTATTTTTGGGAACATTGTTGAAAAGTGGAAGATTTCTCTTTTTTTTGCTGCTTTGAAAAAAATATATTAAATTAATGTAAATGGATATACAAAAAAGAAAGTATGTTAGTGACTTATCCCATTACAATATAGTTAAGCAGATCAAAAAACAAACATTTTGAAATTTCACAATTATTTATCATTATTTGCCTTAAATCAATATAATAATATTGATCATTGACAATTATATAACATAGAACATTGAATAAATCCTACTGATCTGCCAAACCAACTGACAATAAAGATAGATAAGATCTAAATATATGAAATTAAAGTTGATATTCCCTTCCCACCACCCTCCCAAAACTTCCTAAACCACTAATGTGAACTTCCCCTACAGAAGATTTTTTAATTTTTACCTACTTTCTAAGACTCTACTAGTTCTTGTCCTGCTTTTTTATTTGCATCTATGGCCATGGTGGCCCAGACTCAGTGAGGAAGGGAGGGGAAACTGAGTCTGGGGCCTGAGCTTCCTGCATGTCCTCTCCTGCCTCCGCTCCACTCTGCCCCCCAAATGCCCCACC
Organism: Sphaerodactylus townsendi; assembly: GCF_021028975.2. Classification (NCBI taxonomy): domain Eukaryota; kingdom Metazoa; phylum Chordata; class Lepidosauria; order Squamata; family Sphaerodactylidae; genus Sphaerodactylus; species Sphaerodactylus townsendi. The sequence continues at coordinate 36,894,077 of NC_059435.1, forward strand.
CTGGCCCTGAAACTCCCCCCAGCCCCAGCCCCGGCCCATGATGGCAATGGTGGCGCCAGGGACAAGCCGCCCCCAGATGTCCCCATTGCTGCTACGTGTCTGCCCAGACTATAGACCTGGCTGGTGATGATGCTGGAATAAGGTTGTTATCAGCAATATCAGATGGATAGAAGGACATGCTAATATTAAATTTTGACACTCTGACTAACAGCCAAACTACAAGTGACATGGATGATCAAAGACCAGTTTCCGAAATGTGTATTTTAATGACAAAAATAGCCACAGAGTTGGGGGTTAATATGGACTGAGGCTTCAGCATTTCCCTCGAGGCTGTTTTGAGCCTAGGAAAGGAAAACAGACAGAAATCTTGGAGTTTGAAGACCCTGCAGGGATCTGCAGAGAATAAACAGGATAATAGGCTCAAAGTCTCCTGCTAAAGTGAAGTGATGGGTGAAGATGGCAGGTGGAATGGGAGGATGATTTCCACTCCCCCAAAGCCCATTACCCCAAGACAGTCCAAAGACCACAACTTCCTCATTGGTCAGAACCTTACCTAGGACTGAGGTCTGGAGGAACAGCGCTGCTGAGTGATGTAAAGTTGAGCTTGAGATCCTTCTCTTTCTTTTTGGAATAGTAATGGAGTTCAGTTTCATGCTTGGTTCTTGAGGAATTTGCACTGCAGACTCGGATAGGGGAATGGAAGGGCACGGTTCCTGAAGCCAACTGTTTCAAGTTTATCCCAAGATAGTTTTTATTGCTTCCTGACTTCTTCTGCTGGGAGGAAGTTGTGCTTCTTGTGTGGACAGGAGTAGCAGCTTCCTCATCTCCTACTTCTTCCTCATCCTCCTCATACTCCACAATTGATGGAAGTCTCTTGTTTATACTGCCATTACCTTTGGAATCTGCCTAAAATAGCAGAAAACCCCTATGAATATAACAGTTCAAAGCTGTTCATTGTGTGGGCATCAGTTACTTGTGTTAAACCAAAAACCTATCAAGGCTCCAAGTGTAGGCGCTTTGCACCTTGTTATTTTTGAAAATGAATTCCATTATGTACCTATGAAATGAAATTGCCTTCCAGGGACTGTAAATTTAATGCAAATGTATTTTGTTGCTTAGAAATGTTACTTATTTTATTTCTGATAGAGATATACACTCAATAATAAATCAATATACCTTCTAATACATTTATTTGTATGACACCTTTTCAGATTTGCACAGGATGGCTAACAACAATCAAAAACATAAAAGATCACGGAACCAACAAAAATTATTTTAAAAGCCAACTCTGACAGAATAGCAGCATAAATCATGTCTCCTTAATATTTCTGTAACTTTTTCCTCAAACTAGCCAACGATCTTAGAAAAAAAAGAGTTAATTGCATAATTGAAGTAGAAAAGAGCATAGGTGACTCTTTTGATGGATTCTTGCTCCACAGAACCAGAGCAGCCACAAAAGAGTCTGTGCTGCAAGCAAGATAACCGTATTTCTTGAACAGAGGAAGTCTAAAACAAATTATCTCAGGAAAATTTTATCCAGTGGGCAGACTCATAGTGGGGAAGGGAACAACCCTTTAAACTTGGTTGAAAACAGGCTTGCAGGGCTAGAAGTTAAGAAAAAGTTTTCAAATAAATAAGTACAACGTGGATAATGGTGCTGAAGATTTTGGAGCAAGAGCATATATGTGCCTGTTGGTGCTTTTCTTTCAGTTATACAATATGCAATAAAAGTGGTGATTGCAAGAAACATGTGGGGCGTGTGCATCCCCCTCTCTCTTTGCTTCCTTCCCTCTCCTCCTGTAAAAATATTTCCCTCTCTTTCTCATCATTGTCATTTGTCAATCTTCTCCATCTCTCTCTTTCCCTTCCCTTCTGTCAATCTTCTGCCCTCCCCCTCTCTGACAATCTCCCCTCTTTCTTTCCTCCGCCCCTTATCTGACATCCTATCCCTCTCTCTTTTGCCCCCACTTCTTCTCTGCAAACCTACCCCCTCTTTATTTCCCCCCCACTCTTTCACTGGATTTCTGACAGAACCAGTTATTAAGCATGTTAATCTAGTATCTGGAAGACACAGGTTCAAATCCCCAATTATGGTATGGAAGTTTGATGGGGGCCTTGGGCTAGTCACACTGTATCAGTTTAATCTACTTCCCACAGTTGTTGTGAGGACAAAATGGAGGAGAGGAGAATGATGTAAGTCACACTGGATTCCCATTGGGAAGAAAGGCAGAGTGTAAATAAATGAATGAATTAAATAATCCATCCACCTATTCCCCTCTCTCCTTTGCCTCCACCACATCAATCTCCCTCTCCCCTTTTCTGTCAATCTACCCCCTCTTTTCTCTATCAGTCCCACTATTTCTTCTTTCCCTTCCCTTCTTCTCAATATTTTCCCATCTTCCCCTCCTTACCTTACCAGCCATGGCAGCTGCAGTCTCTGGAAGCTCCTGCATACCTGGAGCAGTTCCCATGTTGCCAAGCCAGGTCAGCTCTAAGCCTCCAGGACCAGCTGTAGCAGTATCTAGGAGCTGCTCTGGGCCCAGGGCAGCTTCTGGAGGCTGCCACCATGGCCAGTCCCAGAGAGACTCTTGGACTCCACAGCCAGACCCAGAATGACTCCTAGTGCCAATGCAGCTGGGTCTGGAGTGGCTCCTGGACACCAACACCACCAATTTTGTTAAGTTAAGTGCATTATCTGCACATTATTTATTTAAATCCTTCAGTGTATTTTTAAAGATGTCAGGTTTTTGTGCAAACCTGGGGGAGGGGGTCACCCAAGTTTTCAGAAAAAATCTGCTGATTGTTTCTGTGGCACTGATCCACAGATTTAGACTGATGCAGATAGGGTCCACACCTGAAAAACATAGATAATATATACTTACTTGAGTGTAGACTGCAGGATTCATTCCTTTTAAAGTCAGCACCGATCTTAAATGGTTAACGCATCACTGATCACACTTCATAGTAATTGGCTGTCTATCTTTCTATCACATGGTACTCTGCCTTCCTCCAAAGAATATGCCATTATCTCTTTTAATATTTTATCCACCTTGAAGGTAGATTAAGTTGAAAGGCAGAAGGTTGGATCCAACCAGCTTTTCTGATGATAAAAAGGAGGAGGGGGGGTCCCCTATATCAGCAAAAAAAGTCATGTTGAGGATCATATGGTCCACACTAGCCTGATCTCCTCAGATCTCAGAAGTTAATCAGGATCAGCCATGGTTAGGATTTTGATAGGAGACCACCAAGGAAGCACTTAGTCACTACACAGAGGCAGGCAATGACAAACCACCTATGTGCATCTCTTGCCTTGAAAACTCTATGGGGTCACCATAGGGTGACTGTCATTTGACCACAGTTTCCACGCCCTCCATTTGGGTTGGTGGCAATAATAAGGTGGAGGAGGGGAATTGAGTGAGATTGAGCAGAAAAGTGACTGGATTAAACCCAGAAATCTTCCCTCAGGCTTTTCTATGAAACTCCCAGGGACACAACAGAACAAACATTTGGACAAATGTCAAACACCTGGGCCCAAAGCTCTAACCACAATAATTTGCATTATTTTTTCTTGCTGAATTTGGACTTTGTTATAGTATATGATATTATACAACTATAATAAAAGGCAGCGGTGGTGTTAGCTTTTCCTTCAGGGCAAAATGCTCATGGAGGAATACATGTGAAAAAATCCTGTACATAATTGATTTGGCACTAAGTGCATGACACAAATCCTGATTATAATTTTACCAAGTAAAAACTGAACGTTTAACACTTTAAATTGTAATTTTGCACATGTACACACTCAGGCTTTCCAAGGCTCACCACACAGTTTGTGTTTGGAACCGAACCTAAAGTTGGGAATATGCAGTGTTTAAAATAAAGAAAAATCGTGAGCATGTACAGCATTGAGTAATCACAGCATGTTCCCAAAAGTAGAAATTAAGAGCAGACGGGAACAGCATGTTAGCAGCCAATTTGAGCCATAGCCCATCTCTTGAAAGAAATTAAGCACAGGTATTATTCCATGGAAGAAATATAGGAAATCAGAATCTTAAAAATTAAAAAACCCTCCATCATATCTTCACCTGCTGTCTCAGGCATATGAGAATATCTTTGTACTCTGGTGATCTTTGTTATCTCCCATACTAATCTGAATTTAATTTTGTTTATAATTTTTACTCTCTGAACAGTGAAGTTTATGAAATTAGTGTTTTCTGCTTGATACAACAGAGTACAAGTATAGTGTTGAGAAATCCTGGAAAAACGGGTGTCAAACACAACAGCAGATAGAATTCAATGTGGTCTCTAAAGGAAATGGAACATCACACAGAAGACTGAAGCAACATGCACACTGCTGAGTATCTTGATATGAGATGGTTGAAGATTTAATTTGACTTCATATCATAGGATTCTCATATCCTAAGTTATGTGCACAAAGATTGGTAACTACGCATGCAGGGCCTAATCTTAAAATCTAGAGGTAGTAATGAAACATGCAAATTAATCCATGCCCATTCAATTATACCCATTACATACAGGGTCCTTTTCAATGTTTGCTGGAATCCCCAAGAGGCATTCCGACTCAAAAATGATTTGGAATCCAGCTACAGGATTGTTGTTGTTATTGTTCTTAAAGAATTTAGCTTACTACATTAAAATCAGACAACCATACCTGACAGACTGAAGACTTGTTTGACAATCTTGTAATTACCTGAAAGAACAACAAATAGAGGAAGTAGCAAATACCAGAATCTGCACAATAGTGGTTTCCAGTATCATTTTCAGAGCATGAGATCCTGCAGAAGGGAAATCTCACAGCAAGTGTCTTCCATGTCCTCTAATTGCATTAGTTGACTAATTAGTTTGACAGGAATAAAATGACAATGAAACTGTGGTTTTGAATGGATTAGGCCATAAAATGGATTTGAATGGATTAGGCCATAAAATAGTGAATCTGGCACTACTCCAATGTGTGTTATTTTCCTCCCTGCATATAAGTGAGGTGATTTCTTATAATATTGACAGGGATGCCATACCATAAAAAAGTGGTTTTAAAGCAATGATTCACATGATTCAAAGCCCTTGAGGTGACCATGTGAACTTTTTATTGCACCAGTGCAAGAAGTTCCATGCCACCCAGGGTGGACATGACAAGGGACGTTAGTCTCTCTCCACCTATGCTGTTTTTTGTTAAGTGAAACAGCTTTAGAGAGCTGTTCTTTGAGCCAGCTGGGCACTCACATGTAATGTATATCTCCAAATGGAGCAAAGTTTCTCAGAGTTTTTTTTTAGTTCATAAAAGTGAAAGGAAGATGTTGAGTGGAAACCCTTCTCCATGCACACTGTGGTTGTGATTGAAATACTGTGTCTGGTGGCAAGGAACCATTGCACCACCACGAAGACTTGTGTGACTTAGAACTATGTATGTGGTATCCAGTTGGATGAGACCTTAAATTATATCTACCTTACCTCCTATATTGGCGTAAGTGTGTGGTATGAGACAACATCCCTAGCAAATATAGTTGATTTGGAATGATAGATTGATATATATTATGTAGTTTTGTTCGCATGAGTCATACCTTGGTTTTTTTAAAAAAAATCTATCTCCTAATACAAGCGTTGCAGCTAAATAAATGCTCTTGCTTTTGTTCTGTACCAATTTGGTTTGCTTGGACTTGCTCATTAATAAATTTGCTGCAGATCAAGATGATGGATCTCAGTGCAGGATCAGACCTGAAGCTAGGCAGAAATCTAGAATGCTTGATTAAGAGATCAGATAAAAAAAGACTGAGTTCAGTTAACTATTTAGTTCAGTGGCATCAACTTTTGGGACACATCTCATTCTGGTCTCAGTGAGGGCTCTCAGTCCAGCTTCTGAGAAACCCTTCTAATATTAATTGAGCCATAATTTTTCAAACACTGACAATGGAAAGCCCAAAGTAATTAAATAGCAAATAAAGCAAGCTAACAAAGCACTCCTCCTTCTAACAATAATTAGCATCAGCCTCTTGTGTTTTATTAAATGCACTTTTGTATTGTCGAAGGCTTTCACGGCCGGAATCACTTGGGTGCTGTGTGGTTTCCGGGCTGTATGGCCGTGTTCTAGCAGCATTCTCTCCTGACGTTTCGCCTGCATCTGTGGCTGGCATCTTCAGAGGATCTGATGTTGGAAAAGCAAGTGGAGTATATATCTGTCCAGGGTGTGTGGGGAGTGTCCAGGGTGGGTGGGGAAACCTTGTCTATGAGTAACAAAGGCGGCAACCAGGTCAATAGTTGAGGGCATCTGAATAGAAGTATGAGTAACAATGAAGACTATAGCCTGGGAGTAACCCTGTAGATAGCAAGGTCACTGGTGGGAGCAGAAAAATCAGCCAGAAAAATCAGCAATAGCAGAACACATGATAAACCAACCTGGACATAGAATATTATTTGAAAAAACATAAATTCTGGACCACTCTGAAAGCCACTACGTCAGACTACACAGAGAAGCAATTGAAATCCATAAGCACATGGACAATTTTAACAGGAAGGAAGAAACTCTGAAAATGAACAGAACTTGGCTGCCAGTGTTGAAAAATACTAGGGTCAAGACTGTGTCAAACCAGCTCCACACAAACACAGGATGACCATAGACAAAAGAAACAGGCCAGGATACTTCTATTCAGATGCTCCCACCAGTGACCTTGCTATCTACAGGGTTACTCCCAGGCTATAGTCTTCATTGTTACTCATGCCCCACCCACCCTGGACACTCCCCACACACCCTGGACAGATATATACTCCACTTGCTTTTCCAACATCAGATCCTCTGAAGATGCCAGCCACAGATGCAGGCGAAACGTCAGGAGAGAATGCTGCTAGAACACGGCCATACAGCCCGGAAACCACACACCACCCAAATGCACTTTTGATCAAGTTTCAATCATTTTTAAAAATCTTCTACAAAGTTCTTGTGAGATTTCCAAGTTTACAAGGTATAATTTGAAAATTTAGATAAAGGGGAAAAAGGCAGGAAAAGCCACTTAAACTTGGGTGCTTTTCTGACAAGTGCCACTGATTTTTTTCAGTGATCTCACCATTTCTTGCTACTTCCTCTCACACTTGCAAAACAAGTTGACTCACATCCTGGAGACTATTGATCAGGAGAGTGCTAGCATAACTAGAAGGGACAGATTACATTTTATAAAGATCCAAAGATTTGCCTAAAAACTTGAGCTCAGTTTGTTTCCTACAAATGAAGCGTCAGGATGAAATATGAGAATAAATGCCGGAAGGAAACAATTTTCAATTGTAGGGCTGCCTGTGATAGGGATACTTTTCTGTGTTTCCTTCTAAGTCTCTTCTTTTGCTCTTCCTGACTCTCCTTCTGTCTCCAGACACTGAGCAGCTCCCACAGACACAAACAAAGACAAGAACAGACAAAAACAGGAGGAAATCTAAAAATTAGGGAAGTCTCATTGTGGCTGTTGCACTTGTCTGTCTCTGAGTACATCTACTATCAGAGGAATTAATTATAATAGGACCTGAGGAAGTGTCCTAGTTTCTGATCTCTAAATTTTAAAAAAATGGTGATGGAGCCTTGCTTATCTGTAAAGAAGAAGGACATTAAATAAGAGGCACAATACAGGAAGGTTTTTTTTCCAATAAAAAGTTCAATGACGAGTTTAAAATAGATTTAACTAGTTTTAGCAGGTTTCCCATGGACACCAGAAGAAGAACATGGATTGGTTGGGTAAATTACATTTGTATTGAACTTTTGCCCAAATTGACAAGGTATAATTAAATGCTTAATAACTCATTCCATCTTACCAGTTATCAACTATTTGGAATTAAATAATGGTGACTTACAATTCAACCCTTCAAAGCAGTTATTCCCTTTTAGGTCAATTGAAGTCAGTGGGGTTAGCTGAGTTTAATTCTGGTTAGGTATGGATTGTACTGTGGGGTCACAGGGACCTGATTAACATTAGAATTGGGGCACTGGAGTGGAGAGCTTCAGCCTCCCCATCGCCACCACTTTCATGCTGTTTTTCCAACTTGAAATGACTTTGGAGGCAATTTTAATCCATGAAGGGATCACCTCCACAGGGCAAACAAGAACCCCTAGGGATTTGGGAAAATGGCTTACGGCAGAGCTCAAACCCCTTCTCCCATCCATGCTGTGGACCCAATCAAAACTGAGTCTCTGCAATGATTTGGAAATTAGCTACTAGCTGCAGCCATCTGTTAAAATTTTTCGTTTTTGGTTTGCTTCCACAAGGGTCACTCCCTTCTCTGAGAAAACCAAGCCTGACTCTGAGCTCCAGAGCTATTACCAGATTCACTTTCTACCCTTACCATCATCAGATCAAAGTGGTTCTGAAGGAAGTGTCTTGGACTACAGGAAGAACCTTAGGTAACTGAGAAACCCCAAGGACCATTCCTGTCTCAAATTCTATTGAATTAGTAGCTGTGAAAGCCATTTTGTGGAAGGTTCACTTTTGAAGTGATGCTTTGGAGTGCAATGTTTACCCTGCTTTTAAATAGGTCAATTGAGTGGGGCTTAAGGGAAAGGATAATAGTAATCTAACTATGGTTGATGTCAGGTCTTAGCTGGTTTCCCTATCCTTCCCCCCTTCCCCCCCTACACAATCCCCATCCCTCAGTTGTTCATGGTATTTTTCCTTTCCTATTTGTTTTCCCTCCTTTATTCTCTCCCTCCTCCTTGACTGATTATCCTGTCATTGTTATCAATTGTTATCAATGTTTAAAGGCACCAACTAGAATTTTTAGAATATTCTATCATATTTGTTAGATGCCTGTACTATCTAATTGGTTATAGTTTTGGTTGTGAGATGCCCTGAGTCTGAGTTTGGTTGGGAAAGGGCAAAATAAAAATCAAATAAATCAAATAAATAAAAATAAAAGCTGAAACGAACAATTCCAAGGATTATCTTACTCCAAAGAGGAAGTTTATTGCACAACAGAAGGACAGAACATTTGGATACAAAGTAAAAATGAATTCTAACTGACACTCAAAAGATGTGACCAGATAAACCCGTACTGCAGGGTGGAGGAATAATTTTCATAAAAAATGGGAAAGATGACAAATCTGGCACCAGGTAAACATCCAAAGACAGGAATTATAAAGCTTGGGCTCCACAACTAACCAGGGCCCTATAATATTATATGTCCTTCAAAATTTTTGCAAATTCCAAACATACACAGAGATTTTTTAAATTACCAAATTTTACAGTACTTATTTCATAAGGACTCCCAGTTTCTTCTGCACCAAATATTAATCCTTAAACCTCAAAAACAATTTTTAGCACTTGGTAATTAAGCAATGAAATAAAATTAAACCTTCATTATCGTTACCGATAAAAAGTCTCCCTTTTCTCTGTTAGTTCTTATTTTAACAATTCTTAACCTTCAAAACTATTAGTCATCAATCAATGTTTTCTGTTTTGTCTAAATACTCTACCAAGGGTTTCCAATTGTCCATAAGCTTAATTTAGTTATTTTCTTTGAGTAGGAAAGTTAATTTGGCCATCTCTGCCAGCTCTAATACCTTCACTCACTGTTCTTCAATTGTAGATATAGCTGGAGTATTCTATTTCTGCATGTATAATATTCTTGCTGTTGCTGTGATATAAAGTTTCATATTTTCTTTCCAGAGACCTATACATAAGTCCCAGCAGATAAGCCTCAAGTTTCATTTGTGTAGTCATCATTAATTTTTAAAAATTATTTTATTTTAATATATTTATTTATATTTGCATTTACACCTTGCCCTCCCCAATAGGACTCAGGGCAGCAAACAACAACAAAATATCAGCATTAAAACAATAATAAAAACATCAGTAGATGACATCAAAACCCACTTCAACATGGGAGGTCAATGAAGGTACATGTCAGGCCAGCTGGGTGGTTGGAAAAGCCTGGTGGAAATGCTCCATCTTGCAGGCCCTGCGGAACTCATTCAAGTCCTACAGGGCCCTAATCTCAGCAGTGAGCTTATTCCACCAGGTAGGGGCCAGTGCTGAAAAAGCACTGGCCCTTGCGGAAGCCAGCTGGAGCTTCTTTGGGCTAGAATCTCCAGTAGGTTCCCCTTTGACAAATGGGGGAACCTGGTGGGGCAATATGGGGAGAGGCGGTCCCATAGGTATGCCAACACTAACACTTTGAACATGGTCCGGAACTCGGTCGGCAGCCAGTGGGGCTGGTACAGGACCAGAGTGATCTGATCCCCACTTTGTCCTCCAGAAAGGAGCCTGGCTGCCACATGCTGGGTGAGCTTTAATTTCCAGGTCATGAACAAAGGAAGGCCAGCATATATTGAGTATGCATTGACCTCCAAAATCCCTTAGGCCATTTCTGGATGGGCCAAAATCAACAATTTTGGCCCAGTAAAATACTATTTTGGGTGGGAGCCTTCACACAGGTGCTGCTGCCAAATTGATACAGCGGCGCTCTCTTCCTCCCAAAATAATGTTTTTAAACCATGCTTGGGGAGTGAGGTTTTTGGAAAATGCCAGCTTCCATTCAGTGCTGAGTAAACGGCACCATGTGGAAGCTGCTGTAATTCCCATGGCCCTCCTGGACGCCTCCTACCTCCTGCCGCCTTCTGTCACTTTGTGGAGGCCAGGGGACATCCCTCCTGGCCTTCGACCCCAGAGCCACTCTGGCCATGGGAGCATGTCCCCTGGCCTCCACAATGCGATGGAAAACAGCAGGAGGGAAAAGCTGTTCAGGAGTGGCGCAGGCTGCGCAGCCAGTTGGACCATTCATGCAAACGATCCTGAGGGGTGCATCAGCATAAACTATGCCGATGCACCCCCACTCAGATGACCATGCAGAAATAACCTTAGTTTTTCCACAACTCCACTATAAGTGATAAAAAGTCCCTTCTTGATGTTCACATTTCCAACACATTTAAAACAATTTTTGTAAATCTGTGCCAGTTTTTCTGGTATATACCAACAATACATCCTTTTTATAAAAAGTAATCTTTCAAATTGGAGTTTAATGTATATTTAAGCCCCCTTGACCACATATTCTCCCATTGTTCAAATTGGCTATTGTACCTAATATTGGTAGCCCATTTTATCATATATTCTTTGACCTGTTTTCCTTCTGTTTCCAGACTCAACAAAAATTTGTACATTTTAGCAATAGCAAATTAATCATTTGTGCATAGTTTCCTTTCCAATTAATTCTGGGTTTCCTCAAAACCATACAATTTTTTGTCTAGTTTAAATCTCTCCTGTACTTGTAAATAGGAAAACCAATCACAATTAATACTTTTTACATGCAATTTCTCTCTAGTTTTCATTTTATAGTCTCCTTGTGAACAATCTAGGATATCAATATAGATATTCCATATCTTATCAAAAGTCATTTCACTCCTGTATAGTGCTTCTTGAGGTGACAGCCACCTTGGCATTTTTTTGACAAAGCCTAAGTTTGAATTTATTCCATAGTTTAATATGGCATGTCTGATGAAGTGATTATTAAAATCATTGGTAGGATGCCAACCAAATTTAAAATCATGTCGTTCTAAGTCCAGTAATCTTCTATTTCTTCAAGCAATCCATTTTTTATTCTAAATAACTAAATAACAGGAAGTAAATGGGCCCCATGATATTATACATCCTCAACCCCCCCCCCCATTTTACTTACATGCTTTGAATAGTCACTATGGTGTGTTTAGCATATAAGAAAATTCCTATATATTGCACAGAACAATTTTCTTAGGTTCTCTGTACTTGGCTTTGTACCTTGGCACCCCCTTTTATATAACTGTAAAAACAAGACACAAACCTAGCCTTCATACTGGATTTATGCTCAAAATGAAATGCTAATATGCTTAGCACTAAACACACAATTCTGTTTCTGACTATTGGGAATATGAATGTAGATCAAATGCCATATGCTTTGCTCCTAGGGATTTTCCTGTGTGGTAATGGAAAATACATGAGGATATAACAAGGGATTACTGTATCACCTCAAAGCTTAGAGACTCATACCTGTTCATCTCTCTCTACTTTTGCAGGAGGTTTTTTTTAATGAAATATGCAAATCCCTAAACTGCAGTCCAGTGAGGCCAATGCAGTCTGAAGGACCTTTTAGGTTAGCTGTAATTGTTAATGTAACTAAACTCAATAATTGAATACAATATTCCCAAGACAATTTCCTGTTCCAGCATGGTCTACATTTTAATTTTTCACTTCACCAGTTTGCTTGCTCTGCATTATTGCAGCTTCTGTTCTTTTCTGGTGCTTCTTTATGCATCTTTAGTGAGCTGGAGAACTATTAAATGCCCAGAAGCGGGTGCCTCACACTCCCTCTGCACCAATGGAAAGAGTTCTGTAAGTAACAACAAAACTCTTGTTTCTTTTGTTTCTGAGCTATTATTAGTTTTATTGTGAAAGCAGGAAAAAATAAAGGGCATGATACACAGGAGAAATTGTAAACTTATGGACGGAGCTTTCCTCTCCCTTTGCTCATATAGGATTGTGCACATCACTCATTACCTGGAAAGGGAGGCAGGTGTGCTTCTTTTGTTCCTTTCCAGCTCCCTCTCCCCAATTCAGGCTCCTGTGGGAAATTAATTTTAATGTCTAGTTAATGTAAATTCTTTGTCTCAGTCCTGGATTGGAAAGGCTGAGCCGGTTGGGAACACAGATAATTTCCCAGACCTCTCTCTCTCTCTCTCTCTCTCTCTCTCTCTCTCTCTCTCTCTCTCTCTCTCTCTCTCTCTCTGTGTGTGTGTGTGTGTGTGTGTGTGTGTGTAAAAAGTACCACCAAGTCAAGCTGACTTATGGTGACTCTGTAAAGATACATTTATGGAAATAGTTTAGTTAAAATAGAATGCAAAAATTAATAATTCTGGATTTCCAAATGAACAGAGCTGTAAATAAGAATAGGCAGTATTAATTGTCTGGCATTACACTCAAATTAACTACTTTTATAACATGAAGCTTTCCAGAAGCTTCCATAGTCAGTAATTCTGATAGAAATGATCCTAAAGTAGATCTTGTTTAATGGATTACGCCTTCTGTTCAAGAAGTTGTTTGATGAATCACAATGAAGGGTAAAATGTATGTTAAAAATATAATGAAACCCTCACAAGATAAGCAATTTAAGTAGGGAGTGATTTTAAGCAGCTAGGTGGTTAAGGGCTGTTTAACCTTTAACTGACAGCCATTTTCCTATTCTAAATTTCAGTTGCCACTATTCTGAAGTGTTCCAGATATACCTATCTCTGAAACTATGGGGAGAGGGTGAATTTGGGTGAGGAACTGGTGAAGAAACAGACATCTATGAAAGGATTATGCTCTATGCTTCTCAGTTTAAATTTGCCACTTTCCAGAAGTTCTTGACTTAAAGAAAAATTATACCAGGGCTTCATCAAATCCCTTTGTTTGTAACATGTAGCTTGCTTCAGTAAGATATACCATGTGGTGAGAATGAAGAAAACATGCATCATTATGAATGCTGTAACCTTGTAACAATAAGCAAGAAGAATGCTGACTGAAGTACAAGAAAGATGGTTGCTAGTTTTCATCTAGAACAGTGGTGGCAAACCTTTGGCACTCCAGGTGTTATGGACTACAATTCCCATCAGCCCCTGCCAGCATGGCCAATTGGCCATTCTGGAAGGGGCTGATGGGAATTGTAGTCCATAACATCTGGAGTGCCAAAGGTTCGCCACCACGGATCTAGAAGGTTGTACTAAACTCATAAGACTTCACAGATGATCCAGAAATTGCTCTTCTTCAATGAAATGTCAGTAGTAAACTCACAGTGTCACAGGCACTTTGCAAGTTATAGCCTTCAACAGCACAGATCTGAACTCTTGTAGTGACAGAGATAAATACAAATGAAAAGTTTGTTGTAGTAATGCACTGCCGACCCAGCAGCGCCGTGGTAGAACGTTGGGACGCCAACGGACCTACGGCCTTGCCGGTCGCACCGCACCCCCACTCCTCATCCCCCCATGAGTCACGGGTCATGAACTGTCTGAGCTCTCTCTCTCTCAATCACCCGAGGCGGCATGGGGACAATGGTCTTGCCCCAGGTGAGGAATTGGGCTCCAGGCAGGCTTACGGCTCGCCCTCTCCGCCGCAGTAGCCAGAGTAGAAGATCATGCCCATCACGCCGGTGATCTCCCGACCTCCCAGCTCTCCCGGAACTCCCCGGTCCTCCCTCCCTACGCCCCCGATAGGAATGTAGCAATAAGAGGTGCCAGGAACCCGGCAGAGCCCGGGAGGCTTTCAGCTAAGAGCACGGACCTCCGGTCTCCCGGCTGCTGGCGATCTCCACCAGTCAATGTTATCTCAGCGTCTGCGTCTGCCGTTCTTGCGCTGACCCACGATGGAGTGACTACAAGCTGGTGCGAAGCTCCCGGCGAATCCTCGAACCTCCACCCTGCTCACCGTCACAGCCTGCAGGGGAAGGGCGGCGATACCGAAGTCCAGGCTGGATGCGAGCGCAATCCAGGGACCACCGTTTCGGTATTGCACCTGTCCCTCTGGATCGGCGCATCCAGAGACTGCGCATCCTAGGACACTCTCTCGTCCGGCGGAACACGGTGAGGTGAGTATAGGGGAAGAGCTTGCAAAAGCAGGGCTTATGAGCAAGCCGTTGGCCGAACTGAAAGCGTTAAGCCCGAAATGCGGCAGGAGTCCCAGTAAAGAGAAGGGAGCTGCGCAAATTGGTTGAAGGAGATTGAAGCTCGAGGTGAAATCCCAGCATGAGGTACCCAGAGGGGGGGACATTGAATCTTAAGGACTGGGGAAAACATCGAGCGGGCGCCTCTTCGCACAGAGCCTCCGTAGCGCCCGATGTCGCTTTACTACTGAAGCGATGGAGAGCAATGTTTTGCATGCGCCATCAGCCCTGCTGACCTATGGCTCCCTTGCACTTGCTGTAGGCCGCCCTCCTTTCGATCTTTCAGCCTTCAATTTCCAACCCGAATTTTTTCTCCTATCCACTGGGTGGGACGCCCTGTCCTCCTTCTGCCTAACCCTCGGCTCCCTCACCCCAGATTCAAAGCTCTCCCAGCGGCTCAGCCGCCCCCTCCCCTGCTCCGCCTTCATTTTCCAAAGCCACTGCTCCTCCCGTCAGGCGCCGCGTAATGTAGCGGAGTTTCAAAACCCTGCGCCAGAGCGGTATTAGCCACGATCTGCAGAAGAGAGAAACCCTGGCCGAGGAAGAGGCGATGCCGATATCCCGCTTTACGCATTTGTGCCCCGTCCACTTCACAGATGTCACCGTGGGGGAGGATGGCATGAGTTGGCGGGTTGGCGCCAGTACCGGCCCCTTGAGCTATAATATCCTCACCGAGGAGCTCATGGCATACCGCTGGTCGCCCGGGGACGTGCTGGGAGTCACCAGCCCCTATGCTTGAGAGAGCATGCTCCGGGGCAGTCGCTGAGGAGTCACCCTAATGGTCCCGGACTGACTGGAAGAGGGCCACCTTCGCGCATGCTCCTGAGGCCCCTGCACAATTTTGTGAGTCTGGGAGGGCGAGTTCCGCCAGCAATGCCTTAGCAACAGGGGCAACTTCCGCGCTCCGGCGAGCGCCCTACACCGCCGCTTACAACTTCACGGCCCGATGCCTTCCAGTAACCCCAACAATCAGATTGTCACCGCCTGAAGCCACCCTATACGGTGCAGCCTCATCGGAGATGCGCAAATTACAAAGGCGTTTGTCAGGGTCCCCAATTCTGGCCAGCAGCCCACACAGAGCTTCTCCATCCGGCCAAAACCCCAAGAACCCCTATGCGGAGTTTGTGGACAGCAGGCTCAGGAAGCTCTCAAGAGGCGGAGTTGATGCTTGCCCGGGGAGGCTCAGGCGAACTCCTTAAAAGCGTCTTTTGCCAAAGAGCGCCTCCGCTGAGTGCCGCCGAAAAGCAATCACAGGCTTAAGAGTACAGAACCTGGGACTGGACAACCGAGCATGCTTAAAGGCTTGCCAGGACCTCTCCGGGTCCTTCGCCCACTGCGGACCTCCTGACGCGGCCCTCTCATTGCTAGGAAACAGCCCGAGGCAGATGTTTCCGAATTGCCACCAGATCCGGACACTTCCGTTAAAGATTGCAAGGCTGCCCGGTAGAGGGGGGGCCTACAACCCAGCCACCGAGGGGGGTCTCCCCCCAAGGGGAAAAGACCCTCAGGGAGGCCCGTCCCCGAGCCTTCTCCACCCCTAAACAAGAACTATCCCTTATGTGCAGGGGGCACTGGCCCTCGCTTCGCCCGGAGCCAGCGTACGCACCCCAATGTGGGCGGGCGGCATCCTGCAAGGAGCGGCCTCCACGCGAGGGGCAGCGCTTGCTCGCTGTCACGGGCTCCCTCGCCCAAGAGCATCCCGCCCAGCCCACTCCTCCACACCAGCTCCAGAGGCCCAGGTGAACCCCAGGGTGCGGGAGCCCCGGCATTGCGTCATCAGCGATGAAGTGACGGGGCGGCCTGATCCAGTGGCCGGCTGGGACACATTTGGGCACCCGAGGGAGGAGGAAGGGGCAGGCCACACCGGAAGCCCAAAATCCGGGTGGCAACTCATAAGCCGCCCTCCCACTTGCCATGGGAGGCGCAGAGGCAAGTAAGCCCGCCCCCACTGCCCTCCCACTCCCGTGGACCACGAAGACCCCCAGTATGGAAGTAGGGAAGCAGTGTAAGCCACTGCCCAGAGAGAAATTGACTGCCATGCACCAGCTTCGTGCGGAGGAGCAGCTGGCTGGCGGGCCACGATACAGAGACTCTCAACATCTCCATGGAACACACCTGTCTTTGCTGTAATAAAAAGAAAGAGTGGCCGATGGCCCGATTGCTACAGGATCTCCAGGCAGTAAATGCCTGCATCCAGCCCATGGGCCCTCTTCAATCTGCGGTCTACCCAACCCCAACCTTATCCCCTCGGACTACCAGGTCCTGGTTGTTGACCTGAAAGGATTGTTTCTTTTGTATGGCCTTCCCCTCTCTCCCGAAGACCGAGGTACATTTTACGGCTTTTTCCACCGGTGCGGTTGGCTTAATCATCAGCAGCCCACGGCCAGATACCAATGAAAAGTCTTGCCCAGGAGATGCTCCAACGAAGCCCCACAGCTTGTTGTCCCAGTTTTCGTCCATCATGCTTCAAGCCCGTTCGGCGCCAAAGCGCCCGGAGACCATAATCATCCATTACATAGGATGATATCTAAATGTCTTGCCGCACCGACCATCCCCCCAGCGGTGGAGTAGCAGCTGCGCTGGCCCGTACGTTAAAACAGGCAGAGCCTATACCCATTGCTCTCCCGAAAGGTGCAGAAGAGAGCAGAGCCATTCTTGTATCTGGGGCATAAACTCCCTCCACTCCCCTACTCCGCCCCTGTCATACCAGAGATACAAATCCCAGATGCGCCCACGCGCTCACTCCAGCTGCAGCAGCTGCTCCGGAACCCTCAATAGTGGAGTCCGCCCCTTCTTTGCTTACCTCCACCTCACCTCCTTGCTCCAGCCCCCCCCTGTTTTTCGCGTACTCCCGGCTCGCTTACCAAAGATCCAGGGGATAGAGATCCAGCTCACCCAAAAGCACAAGAGGCGCCTTTCGGGCAGTAAGGGGAGGTCCTAGCCCGCCGATGGAGTGGATGGCCGGGTCCCCCTCAAGGATCAACCTCTCTTTCCCTCTTCCTCTTGAGACACCCCCCCTCCCCAACCCGGAGGTCCTAGGAGGGTTTGCACCACAGCCGCCACAAACAGCCTTCTTGGGTCGGACCATGGCTCACCACCTACCTCGTATTGCCCGCATAAAATCCTCTCCACCCAGCGGGGCCCAGCTTTTACGCCCAGATCTCATCAACGGCAAAGGCGTCCAGGCGCACTCTGAGAGCCCAATGGTGGGATGGGACCCCGAAAAAATCGTCATGCCTCTAAACAGAAGCAGAATTCCAGCATCTCTTGAGCGGCTTCCTCACCCCTCCAGCTGGCCCTAGAAAATTTGCGTGGGGAGATCCTCTTCCACCTCCCCAGACCCTCGCCTCACTCTCCTCCACTGTACCCCTGTCCCATTCGACCCATTTACGCTGGCCTCTGCCCCACTCCAGAAGGCGCCCCCACCACATCTTCGCCCGGCCCAGCCCAGCCCGGGGGGGCAAGCTGGCGTCGGCGCCATTGCATTTCAACAAAATGGTCGATGGCAGACAGCTTACACGCCGCCAAGCCTCCAGCTCAGCGGAGCGAACTCGCCGCTGACCATTCTGGCCTTTCAAACTTTCCCCAACCCTTCAACCTTCTGGTCGATTCCCAATACGTGGCGCACGTGATGCGCCCACCTACCGGAGCCTACGTGGCCCCCCGAATCGACTCAAACCTCATGAGTCTCTTCCTGACATTCACGGAACCTACTAGCATCCAGAACCTCTCCAGTACTTGCCGTGGGCCATATGCGCAGCCACCGCTCCAGGCCCCCCCCTCAGCGAGGGGAACCAGCACGCATGGACAGACGCTACCCACATCTCCACCCTCTTCTCCGACCCCTTCCAATCACACGATTTCTTCCACCAGGGGGCAAAAGCACTCGCCCGATCCTGTAGCATCCCCTCAACCAGGCACAATCCATCGTTAAAATCTTGTGCTCAATGCTCACGCCTTGGCCCTCGTCAGACCCGGGGGTAAACCCGAGGGCCTGGCAAAATGACTTGTGGCAAATGGGCGTAACCCTGGTCCCTGCCCTAGCCCCCTGGAAGCACCTACATGTAACTATAGATACCTGCTCGAGGTGCGTCTGGGCCACACACCCTCCGGTGAAACAACCAATCCGTCATCCAGCACCTCTTTGCATGCATAACCGTCATGGGCCGCCCCCTCCGCCTTAAAAACGGACAACGCGCCCGCATATTCTTCCGCGGCCATGCTCCAGTTCTGCACCAACTGGGGAATCGTGTTAACACACGGAATTCCCTACAACAGCACCGGGCAAGCAATCGTTGAGAGAGCAAATTGCAACTTCAAAGAAATTTTAGCCAGACAAACTAAAGAAAGGGGAGGTAGCCCCCCCCATTTAGGCCACATACAACAAACAGTTTCAAAAGTACTCTTCACCATCAATCATCTAAATCTACTCGCCCTACCATCAGGGCAACAGGTCACCCCCGTAGAAAGACACTTCAGGCAGTCAGACCCCCTCCCCCACGCCAAGGTCTACTACCGCCAGCTCCCAGATCGAACCTGGCGGGGACCGGCCCCCCTCATAACCTGGGGAAGGGGGTATGCTTCAGTCCTTCTCCCTACAGGTCCTCTATGGATTCCAGCCCGACATGTCCGACCGGCTCGAGGAACGATGCCAAACGAAGCCAGGCCACACCACGAAGATGGAACAGGTCCCCCCGGAGTATCCCGTCCCATAGCCTCAGCAGACTTACAATCAGCATCGGAACGACCCGAGGGCCCAGAAGATCCGCCTAACCCGAAGACTCCCGCAGCAGCCGACCCGCCTCTAGACGCCCAAGAATCCCAAAGCTGCAGCCTTTGCGGCTATCACTGCGGATTTTACAGCCATCAGCAGCTACTCATACAACTACCCCCCACCGGTGACAATCGGTCACCCCCTGCAGGACCTTCATCTACAACCGCCATCCTCCTTTCCTCCCCACCGCCCCCCGGCTGGAATTTGAACTTACAGCCGGGAACATCCCTGATAGGTTAACCCTTGGAACTCTCCGCTGCCTTCAGCCACTTGAATATTATCGGAACACGCCTTCTTTCACAACCTTGCTCGCAAGAATCACCGAACTTGCAATGCTAAAGACTATCGGTAGCTCTCTCTACAATCCTTAGAAATCCATGGACTCTAACACCATCACTCTATAGTTTTGGTAGTCAAACAGCAAGAGCCATGCATTGGACAATTATGCAACCACGGGTCGCCTTCTCGCCGTACATCACCCAGCCTATGTATCATTTAACCATGTTTTATTGTTTAAATTTATTGCATGCTCCAATTTTTGAAGTTATATTATTCGTTATTACTGCATTTCCGCCTCGACTACAGTTTGTGTGACTGATTATTTTTCTTATAAACAAATATGTTTCTAAATTCATTTAATGATGTGCAAGGGAGAGATTCCTGACTTTAAAATATATGTAACTTGCAGAACCAAAGAATTTGGTGATCTCAACTGGTTGTAGTTATACAAGCTGACCAGGAATTTACCATGTTAATGGAAATATGTGTGTGTACAGACTATCCAAACCTATAGAGGCACCTCCGTTTAAACAAATACAAATGAGTGGCAAGTGAAAGGAGGATACAGAGAAGCAAGAACATCCTACAACATGTCAACATTAACTAAAGAAGACACTATTCTTGCGTCTTGATGGATCAAAAAATGTGGTGGTTTGCATAGTTCTCAACATGTCAGTAAAATGTATATATATGACCTTTATATGGAGTTGTCAACTCTGGGTTGGGACTTTCATGGAGATTTTGGAGATGGAGCCTGGGGAAAGAAGGGTTTGGGAAGGGTGGGATCTTAGCAAGGTATTTGCCATAGAGTCCATCCTCCAAAGCTACTGTTTTCTCCAGGGATACTTATCTTGGCTGTCTGGATTGCCAGTAAATTAGTCACCAGTTAGTCATTAATGAATTAATCACCAATTCCCTAAAATACTTGGGTCACAGTAACTATCTTGGAAGGACAAGGTACACATAATATGGCTGACAGTGGTTCTTCACTAAGGATGTGGCCAATCTTGTACATATTACACAAGTCTGCGAATTGGTTTCCAAGGATTTTTACTGCTTTCTAACTGTGAAAAGATTGGACAGTTTATGTGCCAGCTAACATAAATTGCCTCAAGTAACAAAAAAACCCCATTCCTACCAAGTGCAACACAGCATTAGAAATCCTTCCTTACATCTCAACTGATAGTATTACACAAATGGTGTAGAGTTGATTTCAGAACACTGAGGATTCCAGCAGCTGCTATGAGATGCTAGAAGCTACTTCTGAAAATTTCAATGTTGGTAAATGTTTTTTTAAAAAGCTGAATGTTTTCAACTTTATTAGTAATGGGAGTTTTTTTAAAGCTGTAGGTTTGTGTGTTTCTAAGTATAGGCACTAAATTTGCAGCATTGCTGCAGAAGGGTCTCCAGGAACCTCCAAGTTTGGTGACATTTGGTTCAGGGAGTCAAATTCTACAGGCCCTTTGAACCAAACTTGGCAGTCCTTCCAAGGAAAGTCACATTCAGCTACACTCCAAATTTTGTGCCTCTACCTTGAAAAACACCCACAGAGAGTCCCCTCTCCAAATTCCCCATAATGGAGCAAAGCCACAACCAAGAATCTGACTGTAGGAAGGCTATTCTTCTAGATAAAGGCACAAAATTTGCTGCAGACCTGCTGGTGACTCTCCTCAGAAGAACCCCAAAGGTTTAGTAAAGTCTGGGAATGGGTCCAATTCTATTGAAGAAAGTGGAAGAAGACCCCCACCACGATGCCTCAAAGACACAGCTGAGAAACAAGTACTAGAAAATGAAGGGAAGGGGTGGTGGTGATGGAAGAATCAAAACAAGAAACCAAAGGATTCTCCCTTCACCCTGCAACCAGAGAAAGAAATCCAAATTTTAAAACACTCTTAAAGAGAAAACACAGACATAACCAAATATAAAACTTGTGTAAAAACAAAAGGCTGCCAAAGAAAAACCCTAAAACAATTAAGAAACCTTAAAACAATTTAAAACCTGGGAAACCAAAGTAGGCTATTTAGACCACACTAGGTCCTGGGGTCTGCTAGTGGATTATGGGGGGCGGGGGAGGAAAAGAAATTCCACACACTCTAACTGAAAATAAAATAAATGAAATTATTTGGAAAATTAACCAGGTACTCCAAAGCATTCAACATCTTCTCTCAGCAGGTAAGTCCAACACAGGTAGGTAATTTGAGCAGTTGCGCCAGCAGCAACTGATAGTGAGGATGTGCTCAACAGTCAAATACAAGCTCAACAGTCAAATACAAGCTCAACAGTCAAATACAAGCTTTTGTAGGCTATTTAGACCACACTAGGTCCTGGGGTCTGCTAGTGGATTATGGGGGGCGGGGGAGGAAAAGAAATTCCACACACTCTAACTGAAAATAAAATAAATGAAATTATTTGGAAAATTAACCAGGTACTCCAAAGCATTCAACATCTTCTCTCAGCAGGTAAGTCCAACACAGGTAGGTAATTTGAGCAGTTGCACCAGCAGCAACTGATAGTGAGGATGTGCTCAACAGTCAAATACAAGCTTTTGTTTTGGCAGTTTGAAGGTTTGCTATCCTCACCAGCAAATGAATGAATCCCCTTGGAAATCAGTGGGGCATCGGCTACACTACTTTTATGCAGGATCACACAGTGTATGACAATGAAAATTTTAAAGTATGTATCACTCCAACACCACTTACCTTTTTTCTTTGTTATGTATACATCCTGCTCATTATTTTCAATTTGAATATTTTATTTGTCAGCACTGGGGGACCACAAATAAAGAAGACAGAGTGCTATTTTTAAGTGGCATATGAGCAATCGGTTCATGCAAATTAAATATCTTGGGTTCAAAGATAGAGTTCTATGGGTTCAAGTGAGCAGTCTTTCTCATCAGAATGTGACACATACTGATAGTATCTAACTGAACCAAAAACAGAAAATTCATGCTTCTTGCAGAGATTTTCATTTTCCTTTGGGAGTTCATTAGGGTTTATGCAATGGCACGGTAAATCTTGTGAGTCACTCGGGCAGCTAGAAGGTTTGGTGAATTAAATTTCTCTGTAACAACACAGGGAAGGTGTTATAACATTTGGGTGCACAGTAGTAATTTCACCTGACAGCACCTAACAAATTAGTGAGTGGTTATGTTATCATATCCCATGACAAATCAGAGAGAAAGACTATGGCACTGGGATCTGGAAGGTATAATATGTGATTTTCACAGCTGGAAATATCCAGATACGAACTCTTTAGAAACTTACTTAAAATCTTGCCCCAGGTTTTAAACTAAATTTCAAATTTGCTTCTGCAATAATACGTTGCTATTAAATATTTCATTCTCAGAGTATTTCATATGCATACTCAGAGCCTACTCACTCTTTCAGTATTTATGCAACTTTTAATATTAAAATAGGACAATGTCCATTCACCTGTCTGCCATGTTTTTCCCCCAAAGAAATATACGTGGTTCCTCCCTGCTCCGTTTTATTTTCACAGTAACCTTTTAAGGGTGAATGTATGTGACTGGCTTAAGATCACCAAATGAACTTCATGTTTCAGTGGAGATATGAATCCAGTTCTTACAAATCCAAGCCTGAGACAAGCCTGAGACTCTAATCACCAAGTCATTCAATTCTGTCTGCAGTCCTGAATTTTACTTCATTTTCCACCAGTGTGCTTTATGGCAGTTTTGCAGCAGATTGACAACACTAATGGATCAGCAAGAGTTTCAATCAACTCTCAGTTATAGCTAGTTTTCTGTCTTTCTGCCAAGTATCCATCGGGCTATACGGGCTGCAATGTACTCAGCCACTTACAGGCAATGGTGGCCTGCTTCTTTCTGCACTGTTCTAGCTAGTTATACACAGATGACCTGTGCACCATGCTGAGTGAACCAAAAGTTGCTGGATGCAGCAAGACAAAAGCAGGTATGCTTCCATTTCTTGTAAATGGCTGGGTGACTTGCAAAGTGCTTGACCCAAAGTGTACCTTTCAAGAGAAAGAGGCCCCTCACCAAGGCAAAGCAAGCAGGACTGATGCCTGTCAATACCTGAAATGGTTTTAACAGAGCTCATTCACTTTTTTAAAGGCATAGATACCGTATGTGCCTACACTTAGAGAAGGACAAACTACATACAAGACAGCTAGCTTAACTATTACTTGAAGTAGCTAACTGTAAGAAAACCTTTTTTTAAAGGAGCAGCCACAGAAGCTAGCTAACTCAGAATCCTCAGCAGAGTTCCAATTTGTGTTGCCATGGTGGTGGCCACAGGATACCTGAATTGCAGAGGCTTGTCTATGACCAGACCCTTGAGCCACATGTGATTTAAGGCAGGGAATTTTTATGCCAAAATTCTAGTTCCAGAAGTTTCTGAATCAGGACTTTGTGAAGACACAGAGCTATCTGTTTGATACTCTGAGACCACAAAGTACAATAGAAATATTTTCACCATTACTTTTTTCCCTGATGGTCAGAAGAGGAGCAAACAGGGATGTAGGTATAGATTTTTATGGGGTGGGTTCGGGGGGCAGGGCCACATCCCCACCTGCCCCTGGGGGCAGGGTCACACCTCACCAAGCCCTGCCCCTGGCCTCAGTGCTTATAAAAGCAGCTCTCCAAGGCCAGGGATGGCAGACTCCCCTGTGCTTCCCCCCCACCAGCTGGGCTCCCAGCGGCAGCCAGCAGTCCCTTCTGCCCTCCCATCTGAGCAGAGGCATAGCTAGGGGAAATAGAGCCCAGTGCAAAATCTGGCCGGCCACTGTAATGCTGGAATTTAACCCTCAAACAGCATCATTTTAAATGGTGTTTAAACTAGGGAGCCCAAATTCTCCTTTTAAATCCACCTTAAAGGGAGAATCTGGGGTCCCCAGTTAAAACAACATTGAAAGTGATGCTTTGGGGGTGTATTATCCCCCACCCTGAAACAGCATCTCTTTCAATGTTTAAACTGGGGACCTCAGATTCTTCCTTTAAATCCATGCTGAAATTTAAATCCATCTGGGGAAATTTTTTTTGGGGGGGGGGTGCCTGCTGTCAGGGGTCAATTGTTAAGCTAGCAGCACCAAAATTTCAGGGTATCTTTAGGAGACTCTCCTGATGATACCACCCAGGTTTGGTGAAGTTTGGGTCAAGGGGTCAGGGAGTCCAAACTTATGGACCCTCAAAGGTGTAGCCCCCATCTCCTATTAGCTCCCATTGGAAACAATGGGGGATGGGGCACCCCTTTGGGGAGTCCATAACTTTGGACCCCCTGAACCAAACCTCACCTAATTTGGGTGGTATTATCAGGAGAGTCTCCCAAAAAATCCCTAAAATTGTGGTGCTGCTAGCCTAAAAATGGCGCCCCTGCAGGCCAAAAACTGAAAAAACAATTTAAAAATACAAAAAAACCACAAACAGTGGGGGGAGCCGCAAAGCTTCAGACATGTAATGGGGGGGTTAAACCCAGGAAACCCCCCTTACCTACATCCTTGGGAGCAAAGTTGGATTTGTAGACAAAGAGCACACGGGTTTACCACATACAATAAAAGCCTAATCCTCTGTCAAGCTTAGGTATGAGGGTAACATTCTAAATGCTACCATCTAGCAAAACTATTGTTATTTCAATTTATTACTTTACCAGCAATCCATGTAAAGAATGGCAGGCAGAAGTAATTAAGCTTCCTGAACCAATATGCTATAACATTGCTGCATTCTACCTGACAGAGAAGATCCATCAGAAGCCCTTTCATACAGAAATTGTGGAATAGAAATAAAATAAAAATCCAACCTTGCATTGGAGAGATCAGCATGAGGCTAGAAGGGGCATAACTTAAATAATAGTATAACTGAATATACAGAAAAGAGGGTAATGTACTTGTGTTTCTGTGCAAGTGCTAAAAAGACAGAATGCTTCTATTTGCAATCTTGAACTGTTACAATAATCTATAGGGAAAGCAGCACAATAACAATGCCAGACTGTTGGTACACACATCACCAGCTTCTGATAGCATTTTCAACCACTAGGGTATTGTTGCTTGTCACATTTATCAGGAACCTTTTAAAGTTCATCTTGCTATTTAAACAATTGTTCACTGAGACACTGAGACTGGCTTGGTATCTGCATTTCCTACGTAGTGGAGAACTGGCATTTTTTATGCTAGACTAAGACTTCTGTTTTTTGGCCCACTCTAAACCAGAGAATTGTATTACAGTGGACGACCAAAATGTAAAAAAATGTATGAAAGCTGGCAATCTCAGATTACAACTGGTGAATGTCGGAGAATAGATTTCTGTGTCTCCACTTCTTTGGGCATATATCAGCGAACACTGACAAATGCATGAGGTTGGCAACAGTTACTGGTATATTTTTTTTGGAAAGTCACAAAATGCATCTGATATTATCAATATTTAGTATTTATATATGATTATAACAAGTGCCAAATGACTTCATAACAGTTGCCAGAGGATTTTTTTTTGCCCAACAAGGAGAAGAATTGTCATATGCTGTCTGCTAACTTTTAGTGCGGTATTATCTTGCACCTTCCCTGTGCCTTCTACTCTTGGCTGGATTTGCCTGAGATGGGAGCAAGCCACTGACCCACCAGGAAATCCCATCATAGCTATAATCAATGGCCAGTGCTCCCCTGGTTCTTACAAACAATAGTAGTGGTCAAGAAGGGGAGGAAGGTTTTAGGATATTTCCTACTTGAGGATATTTCAGGATATTTACTATTTCAATTAAATTGTTTCATAATTCTCTGGAAATACACATGAGGTAATAAACATCAAGCTTATTTACTTTGAATTCTTTAAAAATGCTCTTTCATCTCTCTCTGGCCAAATCTAACAGCTTTGGTGTTCCAGGATTTAATTAGTAGCCCCTTCAGTAACCCAGCTGCCAACCAACTGGCTGATGACCTTCAAGTAAATGGGAAGACAGAAGTAGGTAATATAAAATATATATCCCTGTTTTCTGCTGAGATAATAGCGTGCACATGTTCTGCAGCTTTACTCTCAATATCTGTTTATCCTCTGTGGAAAGACATGATCTCCAGATGATTAGCATTACTATGCAATATCTGCCTAGCATAAGAATATCCCCAAACTATTCATATGAAATTCTTTTCTATATCATGTATAGCAATTGAAGGTAAAATAAGCTGTTGAGTCTGTTCCTCTTTCTTCATAGATAAGAAAAACTATGTGAAAAAGACCAGCCCTTAATGAGTAATAATCACTATAAGAATATTATACATACCCAGTGTAACATAACTACACAATCTATTCTCATGAAGACAGACCAAGAAAACTAAGCAATAGGTGATCATTGGGTGGGGAAGAAAGTTTGAGAGTTGCAATATAATCTAGTTTGTTGTAGTTGCTGTGTAATCTAGTAGGGTTTTTTTTTTTTTGCTATACTCAATTTTTATAACTTAAAGCAACAGGATTTGCACTGTCAATTGAAATCAGGGATTTTTTTGGAGACAACAATCTGCTCTACCTTTACCTTCACCAACCTTCTAATAAGTCAGTAAATTTCTGTCACTATACACTCTTATGCTGGTCTCATAAAATCCAACTGACGTGTGACAATTTAAGATTGCTTCACACATAATGTTTTAATGGATGTGTATTACTGCTCAAAAATGTTGAGCTTGAAGCATGTGCACATATTTTTCTAAGCAGATCCATGGAATACTTTACTGATGCAGAATACAGGTCCTTAATATGTAACCACTAGCGGGGCCCGGCCACGTGTTGCTGTGGCAATTGTCCTTCTCATCACAGTCCGCAACCCACACACATGTCCATGCAAGTCCAATGATCCGCATCATAGCCTTTTGGGGTGGTCAAATGGAATTCCTCTTTCCCTTTTCAATTCACATTGTTATATGGTACTGTCTTGTTTTTTTAGTATAAGGTAACCCTTTCCATTCCACAACGGAACTGTCCAGAGTACGAATCCCGCTGTCCATGAGGCTGGTTGACACGCACAGTCCTGGCTTGGGCAAGGCAGAACTGGGGCAAGGAGGCTATCCCAGTCAGGCAGCAGAGGCAGGATGGTGAGGCGCTCAGATCGAGGTCAGCTCCCTGGATTCTTAAAGGGCCATGTGCAAAAGAAGCAGAGCCAGTAGTGTTGGTTCGACCCATCCCGTGGATTTTCTTAGAAGAAAAAGGCAAACTCCAGCTCGCTTTTAGTAAAAGAGAGCTGTGGTGAGTATGGATGAGGAAGTGTGTAAGTGGTGGTTGGATGTGAGGGAGGGCAGATTGGGGTGTGTGAGGATGAGCTAGACGTGTATAAGAGTATGTGTGTTGTGTGGTAGTAGTGGGTGAGGCACAGAGAGTGAAAGTTACCTGCGTGTGAGGGGTGGGGAACCCCACCTGACGTCTCACATGGCAAAGTGTGTATGTGTTTCATTTCCACTTGTATTACCTAACAGTATTACCTATTTACTGTCTTAACTGCTCATCTGTGGCCATCTGCGTGAACATTCTAAGGGCATACCAGCCCCTCAGGCCACAGACATGCTGCACGAACATTCTAAGGGTGACAGTTAAACAGAGCCAGCTTCATGGCCTGGTGTGCCAGGAAAAAGACGTTTTACCTGGCTCAGGTATGGGCTTTCGGCGATTTGAAGGTCCGATTACCTGCCCGCAACAGGGAGGGATGTCATGTGAAAATTTGGGGGCGATCCGTCCAGCTGTTTTGGTGTTAGGGCATGACTAACAAAGTCACTGTTAGCTTTTTATATATATAGATTAAAGTTGTACTATATGAAGTTGTGCTCAGATGCTGATTTAAACTGCTAGTTTATGCAAGGGCATTCTCAGCTCCACTTGTTCCCAAAAAAACAGGTCTGGAAGAGATCTGAGTTAAAGACCAGCACAGATAGTGAGACTTAAGATAACTTTACAATCAGAGCAAAAAATACTATCACTGAAGAAAATCTCCAATGGGTATAATTAATATTTTAAAAAATGGAGCTGTGGCACTGAGGATATTTAAATTTTCCTAGTTTTACTCTCCCTTTGAAATTTTTATTTGTCCCAAGGTGGAGAGCAAATATGTTGCTGGCATATTACATAAAAAGACAAATAGTACCATTGGGTAATATTTAAATTGTAAAAGATACCACAGAGTAGTTAATGGATAACTTTCTCCCCTGGCACAGATGTGGCAGACACTGATCACGGAACTTCTGCATTATCAGCTAGTTTTGGATTTAGATTGAAACACAAAAAGAATACTACAAAAGACATTAAAAAATTACAGAAGCACATATGGCAGCTTAAACTGTCAAAACCTCACATAGAAAAGCAGCAAATGACATCAACAAGAAACACCACTACATAGACAATGCACCATTAAAGACATAATAAAGCATCACTTAAAACCAGGTCAATAAAAATAAAAGATGGGGACAAGTCAATAGTAATCCCACTGGCATTCCACCCTCTTCAAAAGCCATTTTGAAAACAATGTATTGGATTTATACAGCTTATTTACAATGTTAATGATCAGTACCCCTTGGGAGCTCATGTTATACTCTGGACCTTAATGATCTATGAGAACTGAAAGTCCAGGGATGGGGGATCCCCTGTACACTGGCTCCTATTTCCCACTGTCACTCTGGAGGCCAGAGGGGGAGGGGGAATTAAAATCCCTGTCAGGTGTGCTGTCGGGCTGCTTGTTATGCAAAGAAATGGCAGACTCACTGCTTAAAGATAAAGTTAAATCTTTGTTAGGGAACTATATTTCAGACAGGAAAGCTGAGAGAAAGAGAATAGCCTTCAGCTAATGTGCTACTAGGAAAGGAGGAAGAGGGGATTTCTGAGAAAAAGGAGGAAAATAGACCTGAGATTATCAGTCTAATGACAGACAAGAGCTGGCACAAAAGGATGGAAGAGTCTCTAACCTTGCAGCCTTCTGTAGCTGACCACTTGCCTGCCCCCTGCTCCATCTTCTTCTCACCTTGTTATTTCCAAATGCTAGACATTATTATTTCCAAGAAGGTGATGTCATAATGTCACCTTGCATAGAAAATCAGAAAAGTAATGCCAATCTAGGAATTGCCTGAAACTCTGTGGTTTTTACTAGCGGTTCCTAGGAAGGTGTGAAGACACTTCTAGGTTTCCCCCTAATGTATTGTCACAATATTGACTGATGGTTTCCTCTGGAATCCTACTGGCTGTCTGCGAAGACTAATTGTCACCCTTCTATGAAGATTGAGCTCAACAACACTGGCATTGAGAACAATCATGTCACTGTCACTTCCTATGTGATCTTACTATCCCAAAGTTATTAATGGTAAGGAATGGAGCCACAGAGAAGCAGTGGCTACAACTTAACTTTTTTTTAGTTGCCCTCAACAAGATCACATTAAATTAAGAGTTTATTTACATAGTACCCCGTAAGCTAATTCTTTAATATGGTAAATAGCAATGACAGAATTTGCACTGAAATAGTTATGTGAACAGAAATCAATGACCTAGGCCGATTCCGCATGGGCCAAAAACAGCGGTGTGAAAATGGTGTAAAAATGGTGTAAAATGGTTTACAACGATGTTAAAAGGGTTTACACCATTTTCACACCACTGTTTTTGACCCATGCAGAATCCACTCTAGTTTATTAGTACAGTAGGTATGCTGTTGCTCTTGAGAAGAAATTCATGATTTAAGAAGCAAAGTTCAGTTAAACCACATTGAAAATAAAAGTCTCTTCTAGTATGAAAGAAACTCTTGAACTTCCAAAACTTGCCTTTCAGTGTTTTCTTTCTGTTAGATGTACCTCAGCAACCTTATCTGGAAAAAAAACCCCTTCATGCTCCTAAGTGGAGATGGGCTTTTCTGCATCCCTATTTTCTTTGCTGATAATTTCCTGGTTGGGGTGGGAGTGGGATTCTGTTTTGAATGTGTTTTTCTCCCTCTAGCAATCAATTCAATATTACACTGGTTAATGTCCAATAAAAAAGCTTGTAGTTTGAAACTGCAGGGAGATATAAACTGCTGTATTAGAGACTATCAGAGGGAGAAAAACATATGCAGAAGAGACTGCCCCCCCCCCCCCTCCAATGAAACAGGAACTTACAGACAAGGAAAATAAGGATACTGAAAAGGCCTACCTCACAAAAGACAACTTGTCTTTTTGTTTTCAAGAGTTCAGTCCACCTGAAGAGCCATTATTTGTGAATGTAATTAGCAATGTTTTGTAAATTCAAGCACCTCTTTGCTGTGCAAAACATTTAAAAAGGCATGAATTGTAAGTGCAGTTTCCCTTTGTCTGAAATATGCTAAAATAGATTGAAAAAATAATTGAATGTTGATCAGGTATTTTAGGATGCAGAAAATATATTCTTTAATATTCTTTTAGATTTATGTTTAATGGGACTGAAAAGGATGGTAAAATATAAGCACGTAAGGACAAAACCTATTTAATAATTATTGAGACAGTACTCTTTTTTATGTACAGAGGATCAACATAGTATCCTATAGTATCTACAGTTCATGATAAAAAATTCATCTGAGTAAAGAATGAATGATCAAGTTAAGTACAAGAGTCATTCATCACAAAATGAACACTAGAAATATATCTTTACTTTGATACTTCAAGGTGAATCATCAGTGTTCAAGATCTATTTTTTAGGTTAAACATAGCTGCAGTCATAGTAAAACCACTTACATCACTTTCGTGGCCTTCTCGAAGGTTATATGTGAGATCCCGCTGAATTTCTTCAACAAATTTGTGCGCATATTCTGGGTAAAGGTCTAGCACTTCAAAGAGTCCTTTCAGAATAATGCATTGGAGGTCACAATAAGTTAGGGCTTTCACATCTGCGTTTGTTTTAATCACTTGGTCCCTGATTGCGAGGTTTGCTCCAATTAAATCCCCCTTACCTAGAAAAAGACACACAAGAAGAGAATAATCACCACTCAAGCACATTGTATATTTAGATTACAATTCAGTAGCACCTTAGAGACCAACCAGTGTTTCAGGATACAAGCATTTGAGAGTCTCGGTTCCCCTCATCAGACACATCTGATAAAGAGAGCTTTGACTCAAGGTTATACCCTGAAACTCTCATTGGTTTGTAAGGTGTTATTGGACTCAAATCTAGCTGTTCTACTGCTGACCCTGTGAACCTATCTCCATGGAAGGCTGCACAGGAATCAAAAGACGAAGATGCTCAGCTAGGGTTTTCTTAAATGTACCAAGCTTTAAAATGATTGATTCTAAGAAACCAATATAACAATATTTTAATATCTGGGGAATTGTATGTATGGGCCTGTGAAGATATGTACTCAGAATTTCACATTACAATTTAAGTAATTAGGTTTGCGCTCTCTATGTGCCACAAGAGACTTTCCCACAGACTAACAGCTAGAAATGGGGAAAGGCAAATGAGCCATCTCCAAGGCATAGGGAAACTGAGTGCCATAGAAATGAAAATGGCTCTGGCCTGAGGAGAACAACGTGATATCATTTCACACCTTGCTAGATTGCCCCGCTCTGGAGAAAATGGATGCTTTGGAAACTGGACTCTAAGGCATGGTACTCCACTGAGGTCCCTTGTCTTTCCCAAGATCTATTCCCAAATCTCCAAGAGTTTCCCAGCCTGTAGCTGAAAACCCTAACTCCTTACCAGTGGCTACTGGGGACCTGGTAACCAAGACTGAAGGGCATTGGCAGATGGTGACAAGGAATGTATGTAGAGCTTTTGAGTCCCCCATGGATCAAAAAAGGGCCTTGAAAGGACTATTTATACACAGGCCCTTACTAGATAAACATGGGTCTATCTGTGTTAAGATCTTCCCAGAGTCATTGTGATAGAAACAGCAGCTATTCAGAGACCCATTTGGATTGTAGCCATGGGCAAAGGTGGAGGTATGAAGGCAATGAGGGCATTTAACTCTTCCACCCACTGCTACATGTTTTTACCAATTAAGGAAAGGGGGGAAAGACAAAGTTATTTGATTATCACAACTGTGTTGGAACAGGTAATCTATTCTCCTACAGGTAACTTGCTCTCCTACTGTAGTGGTGGGTGGAAGAGTTAAATGTCCTCATTGCCTTCATACCTGCATGATCTGAATCAGTGTCTAGCAAATTCTCAAATGACTGTGTTTTTAAAATTTGCTCTTGCACCATTGGAAGAAACTGTTAGATAAGCACCAGGTCGCTGTATGTTTTTCTTATCTGGACAAACAGCAGCTAAAAGGTCAGAAAAATAGCAAGCAGAAAAGGATCATTCTCCTTTCTAAAGATGGTGGCCCTGAAACTGCTTAGGAGCTCCAGTCTCTAGGCCAAATTTTCATCTCATCTAGGTTGGCT
Source organism: Sphaerodactylus townsendi (assembly GCF_021028975.2). Taxonomy (NCBI): domain Eukaryota; kingdom Metazoa; phylum Chordata; class Lepidosauria; order Squamata; family Sphaerodactylidae; genus Sphaerodactylus; species Sphaerodactylus townsendi. The sequence goes on from NC_059435.1 coordinate 36,927,096, forward strand.
CAAAGATAAATTTAAGAAAAAGGAGTATATTAAGAAGAAACATTTGATTGCTTTATATACATTTTTTTCATAACAGATTCAGCCGCTGGAATTAAAGTACAATTTCTTCAGAGTAAAATTAGCATGAAGAAGTTACCAGGACTTACCAGTGAAGTAGCTGTGATTTTATGACCACTGTAAGAGACGTATGCATTCTGACTTGAAAAACAGAATTGCTACATTGGATTTAGCCTTGGAAGATTGCTTCACACGATAACAATTTAATTGGAATTTAGAAGCATTAGTTCATCAGTTCCTTTGGTTGGCTGAAGCTACACTGTACCTTCATAATAAAAAGTTATTTTGATTCCTACTGAAGCCTGTTACTGATAGTAGTGATTAATAATGGATATTACCAGTTGCAATTTATAGAAAATTCAGCTGTGAAATAGTAAAACAAGCAATGAGGTGCCTGCCCTTCTTTTTGAAAACTGGTGTAATGAATTGTCATTAAGTGAATGATGAACTGTTATTCTTTGTAACAGAGAAATGGACATTTAGTAATGGACAAAGACTTCTTTTGCCTTAATTTACACTAGCTGTTCATAAGATTGTTCAAATTCTAACAGAAAAATTAATGTAAACCTCAGTTATCTACCTACCTCCTATAGTGTTTCCACTTCCCCCAAGCTTGTTGTCAGAGCATCAGGTAGCAGCAATATCACCCCCTCCCCATTTCAACCTCTATAATGACAGCTAGCAACAACAGCAGCATTCCATCTAGAACAGCAGTTCTTAACGTGTGGGTCACGGCCCCTTTGGGGGTCGAACGACCCTTTCACAGGGGTCGCCTAAGACTCTCTGCATCAGTGTTCTCCATCTGTAAAATGGATAAATGTTAGGGCTGGGGTCACCACAACATGAGGAACTGTATTAAGGGGTCGCAGAATTAGGAAAGTTGATAACCACTGATCTAGAACTACATTTCCAAAGACCCCTATGCCTGTTGTATTTCTGTTGCTGTATTTATCTAGGTGTCTTAATGGAAGGGTGGGAGATGGATGGTGGGGATGCAGTTTTCATGCTGCTGTTTGTACTCCAGACCTTCTCAACAGGTACATTTGAGAGAAGGGAGGAGAAAGGGAAGGAGTAACATAGAACTTAGGAATGTTTGGCAGTGGGGCTGAGCCCTAATGCAAAGTGTGCTTTGAATCCAGAAGGTTCAGACTGGTTTTAATTTGGGGCAAAAAGATATTGAGTTAAGAGAGACTATATTCTGAACTCTCCAAATTCAGACTTCACCAGTAAGGTTACAAACATCAACACTGTCATACTCCAAGAACCCTGCTCACACCCTGCCTCATTCAATTGGGCTGGTGAGCCTTCTGTCCTGTGGCCTCAGATAGGGTCTACACCTTCTCTAATGCTGAGAGGGCGGCCTGACTGGCTGTTCAGACTGCTCTCACAGGAGCAACCACATGCCAGTTCTTCCTCCCCAGCCATCAGGACCCCAGGCCTTTATATCCTCCCCTTTCATTTTTCCCCACCCCCTGATGACCAGCCCTGTCCCTTCCTCCCTAAGGTCGGTTAAGCCCCACTTTTTACCTTGCATAGCATTGGGCAGTTCTAGAACCTGGGAGGCTCTGGGCCCTCTTCCTACTCCATGCCTCCCTTCAGCATGAGTGGCTTTCCTCCAGCCATGGCACGCCCCAGCTGGGCTGGCTAGGGCCATCACTCAACAGATGTTCTGGCTTTGTCAGTTTCAGGGCTCTCCATGGTGTACAGGCCAGGTTGGCTTGGCCCCTGGCTGCTTGTGGGGCTGTTCTTCTTGCCCTCCTACTGTTGGGGCCATGCAGATAGGTCCTTAAGGTTCATTGGGCCAGGAGGTGGCTGGGCATCAGAAAGGGAGGGATCAGCAGTCAGGAGTCTGGTAGTGGGGACTCCAGACAAAGGAAAGGCCTGGAATTCTTCTAAAATCACAGCTGATCCTCAGACTATGGAAATCGGTTGCCTTGGAAGAAATTGCAGTTTTGAAGAATGGACACTATGCACCATATCCCTCCTGATTTCCTTATCACTCCCAAATTCTACCCTCTCCAGACCCTACCCTGCCAAATTTCTAAGAATTTCACAAGCTGATGGCTGGCAACCATAATTGGTAGTGACAGCAAGAAAACTGTATGCCACTATTGTCAGTGTCAGAGCCAAATTAGAGGAGACATTGTAAATGCAAGGCCTTAGTGATGGTGTTATAAAAGTGAAGTTATTCTTGTTTTTTATTTATTAAAAATATTTATATTCCTGTCTTTCTCCTCAGGACCCAAGGCATCCTGGTATTATATGAGCACAGTACTGAAATATCATTGTTAGTTATCATTGCATTTCAGCAGCTGCTTTATGGAAGATGTAGTTTAAAACACTGAGTCAGAACAGATAGACTGTTTTCAGTTTCAGTCAGAAGGCTACGATCATCCACAGTGTCAAGAGCATTCTAAAAAACAAAAGAAGATGTATGTAAAAAGATGTTTGTTTTTCTCTGCTTTCCAAGTTCTGCCTGGATTTTCTGGTGATTTCTCTGGATAATAAATAAAAAAGTAGATGATGCAGCAGCTTTGTAGGTGTTACATAATTTATGTGAAGGGCTCTGAGAACTAAAAGCACTATATAAATGCTAATTATTTATTATCATCACCTCATAAGCAGAATGCCATGAGTTATTGCAGAAGATGTAATTCTCTATTCAAAAGCCTTAAATTACAATAACAGGACTAAATCACATTCTGCTAGATTATCTTAGTTCTGATTTAATCAATTTTCAATGTAATAATTTTCTGCCCATTTATTACTATTGTTGCTATTGTGCACCAAAATTTAATTAAAACATGTACACTCTAAGAATAAAGAAAATTAATGAAAACTTAATTCTATAAGGGGCAACATCTATCTGACCTTTTTAATACTTAAATTTACTATTTTCCATGTCATACTCAAGTCATTTTTATAATATTCATTTCTCAGATACAATAAATCTTTGACACTTGAAAACATCCTCATTGTAAATGAGGACTTGGTTTTCCATACCCTAAAGGCATCAGAAGCTTACAAAATAAGCAGTCATAAACTTTAGGGACTCCTGCGGTTCCCCTACAATAATATTTCCCCAACTACCAGTCTATTCAAACAATCCAATGCTATTTTTAACTAAAAGACTCTGTTCTCTGTTTTGACAATCACAAGGACACATGAAAAGTCTCTTTACTGCACAGTATTTGGGTATTCTGTTTATTTATTTAAAATATTTGCAAATTAATTGGGACCCAAGGTGGAGAATTAATAGCAGGAATTAAAACCATTAAATGGTATATACAATGTCTGTTTGAAAAAACAGAACCATCTAAAAGACTGGTGCAAGAACATGATGCTGTCCAAATTTCCAAAGCTGCTGAACCCATCAGACCTTTCATATCTTTCATACAATGCAATCCTATGTGGAATGGCACCCCTTCTAAGGTCACTTTAATGGACTATAGAGGGTGCAGCTTTTCTTAGGATTGCACTGACAGGTCCCCAAATGCTCTCCTAAAAAGTTACGCCCCATAGCGGCTTCCTAAAGATGTTAAACTGGGAGCTTTTCTTGTTCTTCCCTCTGGAAAGGCTTCAACAGAAAAAAAAGGCCCAAGAACAATATGTAGCTGCATACTCCTCCTGTGGGAGGAGATAACAAAAAGGAGCTGCTGTGAATCACAAATCCTAATGACTGGAAAGTTGTAGAAATCATGTTATTTATTTATTTATTTATTTATTTATTCGTTCCACTTTTATACCGCCCTCCCCCAAGGGGCTCAGGGCGGTTTACATCATAATATAAACAAGCGGATAAACAAAATAAAATATTAAAATTCATCAGTTAAAATGCAGCGTTCCAAATTCATAATCAATTAAAACAGATGGCGTTCGACCATTAACTCCTCAACTCCTCTGAGAGGGGAACAGCGGATCTCAGTTGTTAATGGGCACCTATCAGCAGCCGGCCTCCCCAAAAGCCCGGCGGAATAACTCAGTCTTGCAGGCCCTGTGGAACTCGTTTAGGTCCCACAGGGCCCGGACAGCTGGTGGGAGAGCATTCCACCAGGCAGGGGCCAGGGCTGTAAAAGCCCTGGCCCTAGTGGAGGCCAGCCGCATCATAGAGGGAGCGGGGATCTCCAGTAAATTGGCCTCTGCCGAGTGCAGAGACCGACGTGGGACATATGGGGCCAGACGGTCCCTGAGGTACGAGGGTCCCAGACCGCGTAAGGCCTTAAAGGTTAACACCAATACCTTGAAGACGATTCAGAATTCAACTGGGAGCCAGTGCAAACGGTGCAACACGGGTGTGATATGGTCTCTAGAGGCACCGCCCGTGAGCAAACGGGCCGCCGCATGCTGGACCAGTTTCAATTTCTGGATCAGCCTCAAGGGTAGGCTCGCGTAGAGCGAGTTGCAATAGTCTAATCTGGAGGTGACCGTTGCATGAATCACTGTGGCCAGATCCGCCTGGGAGAGGAAGGGGGCCAGCCGCCGGGCCTGGCGAATATGGAAAAACGCAACCTGGGTTACATGGGCCACCTGGGTCTCCATAGAAAGAGATGAATCCAGGTGGACCCCCAGGCTGCGGACCGAGGGGGCCGGTGCCAATGAGACCCCCTCCCACACCGGCAGCTGGAAACCCTCCGCCGCCCCCCGGCGACCTAACCAAAGGATTTCTGTCTTTGCTGGATTCAGTTTTAACCTGCTCTGCATCAACCAACCAGCAACCGCCTCCAAACAATGCTGTAGAGCTGCAGGGGCGGTTTCCGCTCCCCTCTCCATCGACAGAATGAGCTGGGTATCATCAGCATACTGATGGCACTCCAGCCCAAAGCTCCGTACCAGCTGAGCAAGGGGTCGCATATAGATGTTAAATAACAGCGGGGACAATAGCGCTCCCTGAGGCACACCGCAATAAAGCAGGCACCTCCGGGAAGCTTGGTCCCCGCACCACACTTGCTGACTCCGGTCCTGGAGGAACGAGGCAATCCATTGAAGGACAGTACCCCGTACCCCGGAGACGGCCAGGCGGTGGGTCAAAAGATCGTGGTCGACCACATCAAACGCTGCGGTGAGATCCAACAACACCAGCAGCACCGATCCGCCTCGGTCAAGCTGCATACGGAGCGTATCTGTGACGGCGACGAGAACAGTCTCCGTCCCATGCCCAGCACGGAAGCCAGACTGGAAGGGATCAAAGGCCGATGCGTCCTCCAGAAAACCCTGAAGCTGCTCCAACACCACTCTCTCAATTACCTTCCCCAGAAACGAAAGATTCGAAACGGGGCGGTAATTGGCCGGATCACTAGGATCTAACGATGGTCTTTTTAAGAGTGGGCGGACCACTGCCTCCTTCAACCCACCCGGACAAACTCCTTGCTCAAGGGAGCAATTGATAATAGTCAACAGGTGGGGTCGTAACTCCTCCCGACATGCTTTAATAAGCCAGGAGGGGCACGGATCCAGAGGACAAGTAGTAGGTCTAACAGCAGCTAGGGCTCTGTCAACATCGTCTTCAGAGAGCAGGGAAAACTGGGCCAAACAAGGGCCAAAAGACGGCAAGGGAGCCTCCAGTTCACTAATTGTCTCCAAGGTGGCAGGGAGGTCCTGGCGGAGCGATGCGATTTTATCTGCAAAATAGCTCATAAATGCCTCACAGCTAATAGCCAATTGATCATTTTTTGAGCGCTCTGACAAAGAGGTAAGGGATCGAATAATACGGAACAATTGTGCTGGGCGAGAGCTAGCAGACGCGAGAGAGGAGGAGAAGAACACTCTCTTCGCCTCCTTCGTCGCCATCTCATAGGCCTTCATAAACGTCCTATAAGATGTTCGCGCAGCCTCGTCACGAGACTTCCTCCACACTCGCTCTAGCCGTCTAAGCTCCCGTTTCAAACAGCGTAGCTCCTCTGTATACCACGGAGCCAGCCGAGAACGGGGTCGGAGAGGGCGTCGGGGAGCAATAACCTCGATGGCATCCAAAAGGAGGGCATTCCAGTCCGCTACTAGGCCATCGAGGGTGCCGGTGGGTTCAGGATCCCGCAGAGCATTCAGGAGTCCATCAGGATCCATAAGTCTTCGCGGGCGAGCATAAATCTGCTCGTCGCCTAGACGGGGGTGTTGTGGCATGCTTATCCGAGCCTTCAGGGCATAGTGGTCAGACCATGGCACTCTGTCAATAGAGGATATGACCACATCAACCCACATCTGACTCCGTCATTTGTTGTCCATAAAGCTTCATGCTGTCCAGGAAACATGCTTGAGAATTTGATGTATGGGGCTTGCAGAATTTTTCCTTTAGTTGGACAGCAAGTGTGTCCCCAGCTCATATTTTGTGTGTGATTAAGCCTTTTCCCTACATGTTATTTCCCCACCTAAAATGAACCTATGGGCATACATATGGGTCAGGTATGATTAATGTGCGGAAGATAATGAGTGGAATGTGCAGTGTATTTGTTTAGACACTAAATACCACGTAATTGTTCTGAGAACTAATTAACAAATATTGGTCATAGTTAAGAAAATGCATTTAATGTATCATTAACAAAATTATTAGATGCAAACAGAGGCTGGGTAAATGGTTTTATAGGAAACAGCCATAATCCTTGTATACAAAGACTTGATTAATACTCTGTTAGCAGCAACTTCTATAGAAATGTTTAAGTACTGTATAAAATCTTATACTCTCATTCGTTAGGAAATGAAATCCTAGAATTTGTAATGAAATTATAATGGAGACATTGAGTCATCAAATGCAATTACCTAAAGGATTAGTCAAACCAGACTCATTCTTTTAAAAGTGGTTCACGTTCATTACAAATGTGGAATGAGGTATTCAGAAAACCCTTCCAGTACTGCACACTTGCACTTTGGTGCTTAATAACCTTATCAGTACTCAGGATGATAATATCGCTGTGTGCATGTGTAAATTCACAGCAATGCTGTTTATGTTGTCGGTCCTTTTCTGATCGACATTCTTTTCTGATCGTAGTAAGCCAAGAAAGGTGCTATTATGTGTTCTTTTCATGCAATTGTGTTCAGTTATTGTAACATCACAGGATTTTTTAAACTATCTCCTTAACCAATGACTCAATACTAAAAGATGGTGCACTGAGATACATTTAGGTGTACAACTGGTCCCTCAAACTATCCCTTTCCAACAATGTAGCACAGCTTTCCAACTCAATAGTTTTCCAGAATTCCACTGTATAAGAAAGGTGGCTAGCTGCCCCTTGGCTATGGCAAACCCAGACCAAATTGCTTGTTTGGGAAGGAGGGAATGGGAGGTCCCATTTTCATAAAAAGCAGTTGATCAGCTGGGTGGCATGGTCTGTCCAGGGCACGCTGGCTGCATGATCAGTGGGGTCTTTGGCAAGCATCTTTAAGTCATATAAAGTCAAGCTCCTTAGACATGCAGAGGCATCAGTTTTGATCTTGTTAGTATGAATATAGATTTATCTGTTAGCTAAAAATAGTCAAAACAGTAATCTAAAAATAGCCTCCTTATAATAGGGTGCCAATTAATTTCTGGCATTAATAAAGGGCACACACATGACATACCTAAAATTGCCAGCACCGTACTCTCTTTGAGAACTTCCATGGAACCTGAGCACACGAAGTAGATAGCCTGCAAGGCATCTCCCTGCCGGAGGAGGTACTCCCCAGGAGCACAGAAGGAGGTTTTGATATGCAGAGACAGAGACCTGAGGCAACCGCGGCTGGCACATGCAAAAAGGGACAGCTGCAGAATCTCCTTGTTCAAGTACATGGTGATGTCTGAGCGCAGCTCATCAGGAAAGTCCTTTAAAAGCTGTCCAGAAAGGAAAAATAAGTTTCCTGTTAAGCTTCAATAATTTGAACTTTTGTCAAAATCATGTATTTATAATTTTCATAGCATTTTTTTAGTTGCACAACACACATCATAGTCATTAAATTGTTTGGACTTGCAGCCATACCATGGCCAACTATATTTTTGAGTTTTTTTCCAGGTAGATAAATATTTGCCCTTGAATGTTTGAACAAGTTCACAGCCCAAAAAGCAATAATTTTACTGGCAAACCAGACACTCACCCAAATGCTACTTATAAAATGTCCCTCAAAATTTTCTTTAAAAAAAAACAATAGAAGTTAAATTTTTCAGAACACAGCTACATATGTTGACTTTTGTGAACTTACTAGTTGTGGTGCAGCTGTTTGCTTCACAGTGTGGGTGGGGAAAGGGAGGGAGGAAAACCAGAAGGAAGTGTAACACATTCTAATTTCCTTTTCCATCTCTGAGAAGGGAAGGAAAAGTCACACTTTGCCTGATTTCAGAAATTACGGAGCTTCAGAAACCACGAGATTTTGGAAACAATGCAGCTTCTCTAATCTGAAGAGACCAAAATGAGAGCGTAATCAAGAATTCAACCCCAAGGGAATGTGCACTTAATGTGCGGCAGACCACGAGTGCATACAAGGCCTATGTGCAACTACTGAAAGATGCATTCATAAAAAAGATTTACCACAAGAGAATGACGGTGAGCTTCATATGGTAACTTTTTCCAGTCATATGTATTTTATGAGCTCCTTCATAGTGGTTTACTTTGGAAATTAACACATTAACAGTCTTATTATATATTTCACCAAAAAAGATAAATTAAAATATTATTGGGGAGGGATCCCATCAGGTTTATAAGAAAATAGTGAAAGAATGATTATGATTACCTCGTTTGAATCTATTCCATTATTGACAGACCAGGTGGTTTGGAAATATTCAAGCATTCTTTGCTTTAATTGCTGTGGTAGGTGATGAACCCTTATAAAATCCTTCAGATCTTTGGTCCTTGTGTGATAAAGAGACCATCTGGAGTACATCCGTTGAATAATAGCAGTCACATTACCAAACACCAAGGCATGCATCAGAGCTGCAAAAGGCAAAAAGTAAGTGGATGCAGCAAAAGACACTATAATAATATAAAGAAAGATCTTGCTCCTTATAGATCCCAGCATAATATAAGGTGTGCAAGAATGGATGAAATCAGTTTGATAAAAACTATCAATAGCTCAGGGTATCACCTTGCAGAGAAAGTAGTTTGGGAAATCGTGCAGTAAAATCATACAGACTGACATCCAGATGTTCTCAGGAAAACATCCCCTATTATTTGCTAGTCCCATACGCTGTAGTAGAGCACATTTGCCAAAATATAAGGAAATTTACTGGCATTTCCTTACAATTTACTAGGAAATTGGCAGTGATGCAAAAAACATACAACATCACTTCTGAAAGTGCCCTAAGACATCTTTAACACAACCATCTTGTTAAATAAAATATAAATGGCATTTAAACACTGTGTTTTCTATAAATAAAATAAATGTTAAAATTATACTGCAAAGCTCATTATTCAGTAACAAATGTCAAAAATATTTATTCATATATCGCTTCCAGCATTTTTGAACTAGATGACACCCTTAATTTAATGTAAAGGCAACTCAGGTGCTTTGGGCAGTATTAAAAATGCAACTGCTTACCTATTAAATGGTGTAAGCTGGCTAAACAGAGAACCACTGAGTCTTGATGGCATTTTACTTTTGAATTCAGTTTTATTTCTAAGCTCAATTGAAGGTGCTTCATGAGCCAGGGACCACATATCTAAGAGACTTTATCTTCTTACATGAACTCAATAACCAATGCTCTTTAAGCCAACCCTTACTCCAAGAACCTTCTGGATTTCTCTGTTCATTCTCAGCCCTCCCCCGCCGACCAATTTTATGGAAATGGTCTGCCTGAGGGCACTAGCATAGAACCATCTCTGCTACCTTTTAGGAAGCCTTAAAATATGTGCAAGTCTTTTTGTTAAAAGGTGTTCAGAGCTCTGTATATTAAAATGTGTGAAATTTAAACAAGACAATTGCTGTACTCCAATACATTATATATATATTTTTTTTTAATGCAGTGTATTTTCTTTGTTAGTTGTTAGCTGCCTTCAGACTTTGGGAACATGCAGGACACCAGTGTTTTAATAAACAAACATGAATCATGTGACTGAAAATGTACCATTCTCCCCCACGCTCACAGGTGTTTATATTTTGACACACCATTAACAGCAAGCTTTTGACAAATCATCTTCTCTTTCTGACATAGTCTGCCAGTCTATTTCAATTGTCTGTTGTTTCCTATATTCCTGACCCAAAAAAGTTTTTGCAACTATAGTCTGCAGGAAGAACCAATACTGACAGAATAGACTCTGCTCTATATTTTCAGCACATTTGCTAAATGAAAACCATAAACAGTATTTAAATAGGAATTCATTATTCATAACATAATTAAGGTTCTTTTAGCTACATTGTGAGAAGGCCTGCTGATCTTTACCTACAGAAGTCTTTGCCAGGGTAGCCAATGCAAGGCTGGCAATTGGCAGGAAACTCTCCATGAGGGGAGCAGAGCTTGCTGCTGAAGTAATGATGTCACACGCAGTGAGCTGATTTCACTTCTAGCACAACCTGAAGTGACATCAAAATTGCAGTGACCCAGTAACATTTGGCCAAAATGCTATCGTTTAAGCACAGAATTTTGATCAAATGCTAGATGGGGCCAACATACTGACATCACTTTTAGTCAAACCAAATGTGATGTCAGTGCATCAAGACACTGACATTCCCCCTGCCTGGTTATTCTCCTGCTGCTCAGCTTATTGGTGGCAGGAAGGGATTGCTGGGAGTGGGAAATCTCCTGCCCCCAGTGGGTAAATGATAATCCTCCCAGTCTTGGCTAGGGTGATTCAGGCAAACCCATATCAGCTTTGGGGGGAGATTTTAATTTACCAATAAAAAACAGGTGTATTCAAAAGGGCTGATACCCCTCATGCCAAATTTTTAGATTTTCCAATGTCCCCCTCCCCTCATCACCATTTTCCAAGTCCATGTGACCTTGCGAGGCAGTGGAGAGGGCAGAGAAAACTCCAGGCCGCATTGAGCAAGCTAAGCACGGCATGGAGTTCTCTCCTCCATTGATGCTTTCCAAGCACTTCAGCCTTGGGAAATGGTGAGGCAGGGGAGAAAACTGAAAATTTTCAGGTTTTAGATTTTTTAGCCCAAAATCTTCAGTATCAGCCAAATAAAGCCAATGGGTATCAGCTTTATTCAGCTTTACTGAAAATTTCTGAAATTTAGGAAGCACAAGCCATTGTGCTCACCCCTAGTCTTGACCCATTAAATTGGTTAGGAGTTTTGTAATTCATTCAAAAAGAGAATTGTACCAAAGGGAACTTAGTTTCCTTAATTAATAAACAATGCTAAGAGCTCACATTAATGATATTTTAATAGAATGCAAAAGGCAAAAATGCATAGAAAAGAGAGATGTCTCTAATAAACAGAACAGTTACAGTATATTCTCTTATCTCTGTGAGCAATGTGGGTCTTGCAGTATTTGCCTCTTATGTGGGTTATATTCCTACCATGCTGAGCCATGGAGAGTGTAAATAAATTGAATTTAAAGCTGCAGAATATTCCTTCTCTTTTTACTTGATAACTAAACATGTTGCTGTGATAAATGTGTGAATACATCAAAGTTAAAACAATTTACAACATGCATAAGTGATAAAATTTATTCATCCATTCTTATGGAATGCATATAAGCACAGATAAATGGGCTGAGGTTAAAATAAGGTTAATTTAGAAGTTATTTGTAATTTATCAAAGTGCCTTTCTGTGTCATAGGCTAATAAACACAGGGGAAATACTATGTCAGACAAGATGTAATGATGTATAAATAATTAGGTTGGGCTAACATAAAGTGTATTAGCTCAACCATTCACATTTGTGGTCACCACAATATGAAAAGCTCTCAGCTGCAAAAATATGTCATTTTGGTAACAGCATGACTTGAACCATTCAAAGTGTCAAAAGAAAGGCAGATATTGTCAAAGGGTTTCATGGCCAGATTCAACTGGTTGTTGTGGGTTTTCTGAGCTGTGTGGCCATGGTCTGGTAGATCTTGTTCCTAACATTTTGCCTGCATCTGTGGCTGACATCTTCAGAGGTGTATCACAGAGAGAAGTCTGTTACACAGTGTCATGTCAAGTCACCTGGAAAAAATGGCCACTTTGGAAAATGTATTCTATCATATTATACCCCATTGAAGTCCCTCCACCTCACAACCACCACCCTACTCAGGGTCCCCGCCCCCAAATCCCCAGGTATTTCCTAAATCAGAACTGGCAACCCTACTAAGAAGAAAGTATAGAGGAGATGTGATAACATAGAATCCACCCTCTCAAACTAACATTTCCTTCATAGGAACAGATCTGGAGATCACTTGTAATTTTGAGAGAACTCCAGCCCTTATCTTGAGATTCCAGGCCCCACCATGAGACTTGTTGCAATATGAAGGTCTGGTATTTGGGCTTTAAAAAAAATCAAATTGATGGGGGGGGGGGGGGATCCAGAAAGACGAGAGCTGAAATGACTGTTTTCACTAAAAAATGGACAGAAAAATACCAAGAGGATACTGTTGTGTCAGATGCAATCCCTCCTTAACAGAAAGGATTTTGCCACTGCTCTGTGCTAACAATTAAGCTTGATTACTGCAAAGTATTTATGCAGGCCTGTTTAGATTCTAAATCTAGTCCAGAACAAGATAGTCCAATCATTGTGGGACTGGACACGGGTAATAAATCTCTCTAGTATTAAAAGTGCTGCACTGAAGTTTCTGTCTGTACCCTAGATTAGGTACTAGACTTAGAAAGCCCTACATGGCTTTCCTGTATGAAAATGCCCTTCAGCTAAAATCTAATTATATGCCATTTAAAAACTCCTTCCACCTTCAGACGTTTAGACAGGCAGTCTCCAGTGTCCTCAGCTTGGGTGGTTGGGGCAGGATTAAGATGGGATCAGACATCAGCTCCAAACACCAGGAAAAAGGCCTTTTCTGTGCCAATGTCTTGATTATAGTTATTTATTCATTTTAAATCCAACCTTTCTGCCATGTATGTATATCCAACCTTTCTGCCACAAAATGACACAAAAGTAGTTCACAAGTCAAGGAAACATATATAAAATTATTTTAAATATTGAAATCAGAAAAAAAACCCTAAATTTGCAACAGTATAAAAGCAAAATCATTCAGCAAAACATCCAGCAAAAAACAAAAAACACCCTCCCCAAACATCAAAAGTATGCAAGATCAAAAGAGTAGGTACATCAGGGGCTACGGAAGCCCCCTTCCACACAGTCCAATTAATTTGTCATTTAATACATGTATTAGATGACTGCCATCCTGTTTTTCATGCTGTTAATCACATATAGATTAAGGGACACCTTGCTTTCTTTTTAAAAATAATTTTATTCCTCGATGTATTAAATTTATTTTCCTTGAAGGTTACTTATTCCATTTTAGACTGTTGGTTGTGATTGTCAGCTGCGTTAAGTGACAGGAAGGTGAGATTTAAGCCATATGAATAAATGGCAAGATATCTGCGTTCTTTCAAAAAGAGAAATGAAATGTAAAATCCTCTATTAGCATTAACATGAAACAATGATCACACTATTGAAAATGATATGAAATTTGCATTGGGAGAGTTATTGCATGCATAGTTTGTTAATATGTGCTGTTTCTAATCTTATGGCCTATCATAGAATAATGTCCTTGTCACTGAGCTTTCTCCCTAATTTTCAGTTATACTTTTTTAAAGGAAGTGCTATTGGTTAGGAGTTATTGGGATTGTTGTGCATTATGAATTTGTTTAAATTTGTTTTGATTCAATTGTTTAGATTTTTTAAAACCTCACTGAAAAACTTCAAAGCAATATTTTGAAGTATGTTTTCAAATTTTCCTTACTGCACAATATGTTTACTTACCTCCAATCAGCATTATACAAATGGAGAAAATCTTTTCAGCATCAGTATTGGCTGAAACATTACCAAACCCAACACTGGTGAGGCTGCTGAGTGTGAAGTAGAGGGAAGCTATATAGGTACTTCTGAGTGATGGACCTCCTAATGTAGTATTGCCATGGAATGGAGACTCCAAACGCCTTCCCAGCTCATGAAGCCAACCTGAAAGACCAAGAAACAGTCCATCATCAAATGAGATGCCAAAGTACAACTTCAAAAAACAAGATGCAGGATATTCAGTATTTGGTTTTAGGAAAAGTTCACAAGAATTCTTAAAATATTTGGGTTACTACATTTGGTGTAGCTCAGTACAGATAGCAGGCCCACACATGGGGAGGGACTTCCTGCCTTCTACTGCCCCTTCCTGCCATGGGGAAAGAATGGGTAGATGTGGCCATCAACATCACCATGGCCTCTATGATGTCACTTCTGGGGTAAACAAAAGTGATATCATAACATTGGGCATGCTCTAGCATTTGGCCAAAACTTCATGCAATGGAATCACTTCCGGTTGACTCAAAAGTGCCATCATTGAGGTGCCAGAAACATCACTACATCACCGGCAAGACCCCACCAGAGTGGTTGAGTCGCTAACTGGTTTCAAGCCCTGTGCTGGCAACCCATTAAATGATCAGTAACATTCAGAAAACAGAGGGCTTATCACTGAGAGAGGGCACCTGTATGGCCACTCACTCTGTGAAGTTACATACTGCAGATGACCAGATGGAGGTAGGGGGCAGCGCTAGTCCACTCCCACTTTTTCTCTTTCCCATGTGTTCAGTGAACACACTGGGCAGTCATCTGTTCTGGGCTTCTGACATATTCACAGAATGGAAGACATTTATTTAGTTACTTTATTTTCTATTTTATTTTCATACTGAAACTCAAAGTGAATCGCAAAATACAAGCAATGTATGTATACAGCATAAGAAATCCAATAATTCTATCAACTGTGTCTCCGTTTAATTATTATTATGGTTTATATTTTTGATGCCAATAAGGGTGTATGTATATATCCAATAAATGATGCAAAAGGATTAGGATTACAAAAGTTAGACAAATCATTCCACAAGAAAAAGCATCACATGAGCAGAAGATGGAGTTACAATAGTAGAAGACAGTGAAGTTAGACCAGTATAAAACATATGATAATCCTTAGAAAGACTACTGTCTTGTTCCTTTTACATTCCCTGTGCTCCTCTGCAGGGATGAGGGGACACAGCTCCTGTCCTCTGACCCTGAGGCATTGCCATGACCACAGGGGCGTGTCTCCTCGTCCCTGTAGAGCTGCGCAGGGAAGAGAAGGTAAGTTTAAAAACAAAGTGGAGGCACCTCCATGCGGGGACACCTCTGTGGGCTGTGGCAGCTTTGGAGCCTCCCACACGGAAGCGTGCGAACGGCCCCAGGACTGCACCAGTATCATTTATATCAGTGCTCAGCCGCTTCCCTGGCCCGTGCAGAATGGGCTTCTCTGCTGCAGTCTCAAGTGGTATAGAACATTCGATCACCACAACATTCTATCACCTCATTCAGTCTTCATTCTAACTGCATTCTAAATCAGATATTGTCTCAGTTTAATTGACAGAGAAATTAACTGCTGTACATGTACACTGACAGGTTTGTGGCAGTTTCACTCGTGTGAAGCTTATCTAGAGATAAAATGAGAAATTCTACGAGCAGCTTGAAATAATATGATCAATTTCCAACTCCTACTATCTGATTGTGAACATTGAATTCAATTGCATTTTCTTCTGATCACAAGCAATTTATTTACTGCTTAACATTTATTTTGTATAATCTCTATCCTATCCTATTCTATACTTCATAGTTAACACAGACCTGAAAATTCACACCTTAATCTCCACACATTTTTAGGCTTACTTTAATGAAGAGCTCCTGATGATGAATTAAATCTGAATGTAATAAACAAATGGCATTTGTGGGTCTATTTTCTCATTCCACCCTCATTAATTCTAGTACAATTTATCTACATCTGCCATCATGGCTTAGAGTATTTATAGTACTTAAGCAGGGAAACTCATACCAGTACATCAGGGCATAAGAAATTTGTACTTTGAATTACTGAGGATATTGGGGAAATTAGACTCACGGTTGCTGTTTTGAGTAACAGACATGAGCATATCGTGTCTAGTTTCAGCTTTAGTACCTGTTATGATTACTGAAAAAAGAAGTATTGAGCAGGATGATATGAAAGGGAAAAAAAGGAGACCTGCTAAGCATTTTTATTGTTAAAACTCAGCAGTCCTATAAAAGCTTGACTAGATAAGATGTGTGATTATGGGTGCCAAGTCTGCAAATGTATGGCATCCCTCCTCTGAAGCAGTAAGAATAAAGTGAAAGAAAAAAGAGAAGTGGAAGTAGGTCAGCCACAGGTTTCTAAAATTGCTATACAAAGAACCTGCTGCTCGGTTGCCAAGGAAGAAAGACGGTTTCCAGATAACAATAGAAAATGGATTTTTGAAAAGCAGAGAAAACACAACCTGTGGTATAATCAGCAAAAGCAAACTGACCAACACATCTGAACTTCACTTGAAATATTAATATATTAAGCCAAATTACCAGCCTAGTCTTTCTTCAGAATTATAAATCCTTCAAAGCATATCATGCCAGGACTGAAAACTGTTGATAATTTTTCAGTAGATTAAAACTGCTTTTTGCAGGTGATATTTTATTAAATCCGTGCTCAGCATTCTGAGAATAAAATTTACCTAGGAAAGCAGTTTTGTCAATTGCAGTGTCACCCTAAGCTGTTAGTATAAGGCAGTTAGTAAAAAGTTGAACCCTTCTAAATCTATTTAATTCAGTGGGTTTAGAAGGGTTTAACTCTGCTTAGGATGTCTGCTATTTTTCATTCTGTATTTGCCTGTACTGGGACATATATGTAGAATTGTTCCTGTTTGCATAATTATATTTCTTCCTTGTTCCTTTTGCTTTATTTCTCTCAGGGTCTCCTGGAACATTTTCTTTCTCTGCCCTTGTTTGTTTTGAGTTTGAAAAAAAACTTTCTTTACTGGTCTTTTTGGACACTTTTTCCTTGTTTTTTTCCTTCCCTTTTCTCTACTTCTACATGTCATCCTTTTAATCACAATTTTAAAAACCTATCACGGATCTCTTTATTTTAACAATTATTGTCCTACTTGTCTATTTTTGTCTTTCCTAAGCATGTTGTCTTCATGGAGCACTTTCAATCAAGTTTTTTATAAATTTCAAGCCACAGATATTGCTGCTACAATAATGATTGACTATGAAGATTCTTTGGTTTTATGTATTGTCGAAGGCTTTCACGGCCGGAATCACTAGTGTTGGGGATTGTGTAAGGAATGTTATAGTAGCCATTCTGACGTTATTGGGAGCATCTGTGGCTGGCATCTTCAGATGATCCTCTGAAGATGCCGTTTCAGATGCAGGCTTAAACGCCGAGAATACCGTTAAACACGGCCATACAGCCCGAAACCACACACAGCACCCAAAGCCACAGATGCAGGCGGTAAACGCCAGAGAGACTGCCAAGAACACGGCCATACAGCCCGGAAACCACACAGCACCCAAATTCTTTAGTTTTTATTCTTCATAGTTCTGTAACAGTCAACAAGATTCACACATTCTCTTTAGTTTTTACATAGTATATGAGTCAACGAGCTGTTCTACGGTTGATGAATGGGTCCCCCTTTCCCACTCCCCCCAAAAAACTATGTTGGTGTTCCTGGGACCTGTATGGACAATGTCATGTTCTATTGATAATAAGGAAGGGTGAATGGGAAACATATCATATGAGATAATGCATTAAAACACATTTCAGATGTAAATAAAGAATTAGTTCACCAATATCACCATTGCCATCCCAACTGATTCTTATTGGAAAGAGGATTCCAGGAGAAAAATGGATAATATAACGTATGAAAATATAATGGATAAGCAAGAAAATTAAAATCTTAACAGACAATAAACTATGAGGAAAAGAATATTTGATTACTATTGTATAATCAAATGATTTCAAAATTTAAAAGAACAACTAACAAAAGAAGGACATTTGAGAAAGAAAAGTAATTTTGAACCATTAATTACAGGAGATACAAAACATCTGTTAGGAAAATTTTACAAGCTGTTACTTCAATTTGATACTGAAACAAAGCAAGTTAAACACTGCATGATACAATGGGCACAACATTTTGGAGAGAATGTAAGCATAAATCATTGAGAAAATTTATGGACTGAAGAAATTAAGTTTATGGAATGACAAATGCTAAGAGAAAACTGGTATAAAATGTATTATAGGTAGTGTATTATACCAAAAGATATAGCAAAAGTTAACAAAGATTATATTGGTAAATGTTGAAAGTGCCAAAATACAGATGTGATATTTTATCATATGTGGTGGACATATAAGAAATCAAGAAAAGTTTGGATAGTGATTCACAGTGAGATACAGATATTCAAATTTAAATTAGTATTAGATCCAAAAAGCATGTTATTACATATATTGCCAAGCAATGTACCAAGAAGACCCAAAGAACTATTTAAATATATGACTGCTGCCAAAGTGGTATATGCTTCAAAGTGGAAAGCAGACAAAATTCCTGATTTGAATTAATGTGTATGTAAACTACCAGAATATACAACAATGGTGAAATTGACATCTTTAGTGTATAAGAACTCTAGGGAGGACAGAAGCAACTGGAAGGTTTTGGGGGTGGGGCCATGCACCCTGAGCTTATAAAAGCAAAGGCCCCAGAATGGAGCCTTCCAGTTGCTTCTGTCCTCCCTAGAGGGGAGGGCAGAAGGGACTGCTGACTTGGAGCTGGCAGCTGGGGGGGGGGAAGGCTTGGGCGGTCCTCTGGCTTCCTTTGCCCTGCCCATGTCGATGATGACATAGGCGGGGCTGACGGCGCCAGAAGACAACAAGGCAGCAGGACTTTTTTGTGACCCCCCCCCCCATGACCAGATCAGTGATGCCGGAGACAGAGGGTACCCCCTGTCCCTAGGCAAATATGCCACTGTCAAGGAATCTAAATGATTTCTTCCATTGAAGCCTTTCTTCCCATGGAAGGAATCTTTCACCAGAAACTTCACTTACTGAAAGGGAGTAGTTGGCTTCAACCCAATGTTTCTCAATAATGTAAATAATAAAGAATTTTGAATAAAGCATTTTTTTTCATTTTGTGGGCAGTTCCCAGCAATGTAAAAATACAAACAGCTTTCTGACCTATGCAACATCTTTCCCTAATATCACCTTGCCTTCCTTTATGCATCATGTTTATAATGATTTTATTTATTCAAGCTTATCATGGAATATCATTAAATTGACCATTATGTAGTTGTTCTGCTGATGTTTTCATTGTTTCATTCTCTTCAAC
Organism: Sphaerodactylus townsendi; assembly: GCF_021028975.2. NCBI lineage: Eukaryota > Metazoa > Chordata > Lepidosauria > Squamata > Sphaerodactylidae > Sphaerodactylus > Sphaerodactylus townsendi. Next base: position 36,946,385 of record NC_059435.1, read on the forward strand.
ACCACTCTTCAGAGAGTGGGGTTGGAGCAGCTTCAGGGCTTTCTGGAGGATGCATCGGTGCTCGATCCCTTCCAGTCCGGCTTCCGTGCTGGGCATGGGATGGAGACTGTCCTCGTCGCCATCACAGATATGCTCCGCATGCAATTTGACCGTGGCGGATCGGCGCTGTTGGTATTATTAGACCTTATCGCAGCCGATCATGACCTTTTGGTCCACTGCCTGGCCATTTCTGGGGTCTGGGGCACTGTCCTTCAGTGGATTGCCTCGTTCCTCCGGGATAGGGGTCAGCAGGTGTGGCGTGGGGACCAGGCTTCCCGAAGGTGCCTGCTGGATTGCGGTGTGCCCCAGGGGTCCTTGTTATCCCTGCTCTTATTTAACATCTACATGCAACCCCTTGCTCAGTTGGTGAGGAGATTTGGGCTGGTCTGTCATCAATATGCTGATGACACCCAGCTCATTCTGATGATGGGGGGGGGCCAACCTCGGAGACGGAGGTCCTTTGGCTAGGCCGCGGTGGGGGACATGGGGATTTTCAGCCGCCGGTATTGGAAGGGGTGTCTCTGACCCCTACTTCCATGACTCGCAGCCTGGGGGTCTGCCTGGACTCTTCCTTTTCTATGGAGAGCCAGGTGGCCCATGTTACCCAGGTTGCCTTTTACCATCTTCATCAGGTCCGGTGGCTGGCCCCTATCTCTCCCAGGTCGACCTGGCCACTGTGATCCATGCAACGGTCACCTCCAGGTTGGACTATTGTAACTCGCTGTATGTGGGCCTCCCCTTGCGGCTGATCCGGAAACTGAAACTGGTCCAGAATGCAGCGGCGCAGCCGCTGGTGGGTGGCTCATTTAGAGAGCATATCACCCCTGTGTTGTGCCGCCTACACTGGCTTCCAGTGGAATTCTGGGTCACCTTCAAGGTATTGGTGTTGACCTTTAAGGGCCTTTGCTGCTAGGGACCCTCATACCTTTGTGACCGTTTCACCCCATATGTCCCAGGCAGGCCTCTGCAATTGGCAGAGGCCAATTTACTGGTGGTCCCTGCCCCCTCCATGATGTGGCTGGCCTCTACCCGGGCCAGGGCTTTTAAGGCCCTGGCCCCTGCCTGGTAGAACACTCTTCCATCTGATGTGTGGGCCCTACGGGATCTCAGTGAATTCCGCAGGGCCTGTAAAATGGTATTGTTCCACCAGGCCTTTGGTGAGGCTGGCTGTGGATTACCCCCCAGGATGCCCTTGTGTCACGTGCTATTCCATCATTGGCACACCCGTTATAACATCTATTAGCACTACTGTCCCCTCCCGGCCTTGCAATAGAGCACCATACTTTTGCAATACTGTTGTACTGTACTATATTAATGCTGCTATTTTTACAGAATCTGTAACTTGTTTTAACTTAATTTAATCTATTTATTGTGTGCAATGTTGTTCCTGGCCTGTTGTGTGTAATGTTGTTTCTGGCCTGTTGTACAGAGCCCTTTGGGGGTGGGCGGTTTAAAATCTAATATATAAATAATAAATAAATAAATATTTTATTCTTGTACTGTCTTTATTTGTTGGAAACTGCCTTCAAAATTATTTGATCAAAAGGGAGAATATATATAGTCTAAATACATTTAAAATGGTTTGGAATTGAAGACAATAAATTGACCATTTAGTTCAAAGAACTTTATTAAATTATCAATAACAAGGTGCGGAAGCATGAAATTAACATCTAAGAGGCTAGCCTGCTATTGTCTAGCTTACATTGGAACAGCTTATCTGAGACTGCAACAGTTCAACATGCAGATGGGTAAATGTCCTCCTTGTGCCCAAAGGTCTTTTCATATGAAGCAGGATAGACTGAAACCTTTATCTGTCATCCGCCAAGTTGCCATAGGCAGAGAATGTCTGACAGCAAGAATAAGTAGATACCTATTTCACAGCTAAGGGATTCATACAGTTGTTAGTAACGGAAAATAAGAGTGTGAATCAGAAGTGATTCAAATGTAGCTGAAATTTCAAGTATTCCAATATATTTAATTTGTAGAATTGAGATTAGAGAACTGGATTTAAAGGTACCTTTCTGCTAATGGAAGAAACCCATCCATAACTGAAAGGGTCCCTGCCGTGAGAAGAGAGAAATCTTCAGATCCATTCTTATGTTTGGATTCTGCTCTTCGATTCCAAATGAAAAAGTCACACTTTAGTATTGTATCTCTGGTTTTACTGGGTACACCTAATTATAATATTCCCTGGAGGGAGGGAAGGCAGACTCATGCCTTGAATTTTAACCTAGTTAGATGTACAAGTGCATGCCCTCAAGGATCTATTCAAAATGCATCCCCAGAGTTACTGACAAGATTTCTGGTGACCGCAGAAGCACTAATGAAGAGAATGATGAATGCCTCAAATTCTACTAGCACCAGTCTGGGAAAACTTTCCAGCCATTAAAATCTTTATGTCAGTATTTGCAGGATATGATGTATGTTCTGAAAACAGTCATGGAGAAAATTTTAGCCTGGTGCTTATCTTGAGAATGTTAACAGAACTTAAATATGCAATAATCAATATCATGATTAATCTCACAGCATTAAAACAGAAGCATAAGACCAGTGTCTAACACCTCCAAAGCTCTGCTGCTCTTCCAACATGTTGAAAGTAACAACCATAATACAAACTCATTAGAACAGAAAAACAATCCATGGAGCATACAACAGGAAGTATGAAAAAATAAATATAAAAAAGGGGAAGGCAGAAACATGGATTTATCAAGTGTTCATGGAATTAATTTAATGCTTGTGATGACTCTTATAATCACTGTATTACAAATGATGTTTTGAATAAGCTTAGAAAAAAACTGCTGTTGAAATTATAGCTGACAGGTTGGGAACACGTTCAAGAATATTACACAAATGATTTCTGGCAGCTTTGATGATCTCAAGGAAGCAGCATCTTGACTTTAAGGTCTCCTATTAACCTGCTATCTGTAGTTGTCTATTTTTAAAAGATCATGAAGTCCTTGTACACAGAATACATTCAGCAACAATGAATACTTTGAGAACAATCTGTGTATTATATGCACAGTTCTGAATGGCACTTACATAGAGTAATGACAGCTTAGAAAGGTTATTCTCAGAACCTCTCCAAATTATAAATGATTTCAAATTTTACTCTGCAATGCTCTAAATACATAGGAAACCAAAACACTGTTTCACTTAAAAATCAACAATGGAATAATGTAAGTATCAGGGTTCAAAACTTCCAGACAGTCTTGCTAGACAGTTTATAATGAATCTCATTTTCTCAAAATGTAGAAATGTGTGACCTGCACTATTTGCCAGGAAGGAAGTATGAAGAGCAAGGAGCAGAAAATTGTGCTGGATATTTATAAAAATGTTTGATCCAGTAGCTATCCTTTTGCAAGCAGCAAAGTTGAATCGTACAAGATTCTCTGGAAGTCTATCAAAGAACCTATGGGAACAGGATGTTAAAATGTAATCAAGCCTTTGTTTCCTGCAGTTTAGGAACTGAACTGATGATAACCAGGGAATTGTGGAAAGAAGTCAAAGAACCCATCCCACATCAGCTTGAAGAACTTTATCACTGAAATCAATGATGTGGAAACAGTACCACAATCTAATCAATCTAATCAATCTCTTGATAAAGAAATGCATTTGTGTTAAGTGCTTCCAACTTATGGCAAAGTTACGAATTAATGACCTGCTCTGCTCTTAGTAAATTCATTTTAACTCAGTATACCACATTTAAATGCAACAACTTAACATTTCAGCTAAAATGAACCATCACATTTGAGAAATGAAACAGTTTTAGATTTTTGTTATCTTTAGGAACTAACCACTGAGTCTTTTTGAATCAAGATTTTTCTCTTGCATCTGTGTTCCCATGAACATCATGGTATGTTTCTTGAGACTAAGAAATCACAAATATGTATATTTCTTTCTAATAATTATTCAAATCCATTTGAGAAATGCCAAAGCCTCTGATCTTTTGCTGTTTGAGCCAGCCTAATTAAACTGGATATTTAGGACTCCATTAAAATAATTCCCCACCTTTAGTCAGGTTATCAACCACATGATATCAAATATCCTTTTGATTTTTTTTATTACAGGGCATAGATACAGTCCAATTCTTATAATTATTTAGAAAGCCTTTACAGATTAGTTAACACTAACTTTACTTAGATTCTAAGTAATTAGAATTAGATATTCTAATGTTCCAATTAGATATTCAGGACAAGCAGTAATTTTTCTTTCCTTTGCTTGGCATATTTTACATGCATACACACACGCAAACACACACACACACACACACACACACACACACACACACACACACACACACACACACACACACACACACACACACACACACACACACACACAGTAGTTAAGATCATGTTCCCAGTTAATAATCTGTTCTTAGATTTGTAGCTGGAGCACTTGCAAACTTAGCCTGACCTATACTTAGGCTTGCAACTACCAGGCTGGGGCTGCTATTGTCCTGGAATTACAATTTATTCCTATACTACAGAGATCAGTTCCCCTTTGTCAGATGGACTCTGGTACCATATTCCTGTCAAGCTCCCACATTTTTCCAAATTTTGCCCCTCCCTCAGACTCCTCTTCCAAATCTCTAGGAATTTTCCAGCCTTGAGTTGATAACCTTACCTCAGTGGCATAACTACCTAGGGAATGGGGGGGGGGGTAACCTTCTGTCCTCAGATGCCACTAATCTGGTCCTGATGCCTCGTCATCTTCGGGTGCCCTCTGCCCTGCCCATGTTATCATCAATGTGGGCGGGGCAAAGAAATCCTGAGGACACCCCCCCAAGCCTCACCCCCAGCTTTCAGCCGCTTCTGCTCTTCCCAGAGGGGAAGGCAGAAGGGATTGCTGGGAACCGGGGGACAAGGCTTGGAGGGCAGGGCTCAGGGGTGGGCCCCACTCCCCTGATCTACACCCCAGGTTTAGCAGGGGGCACCTGGAGAACAGCTGTCTTCAGGCACCATTTTCCCACCATACGTCTCTGCCTTACCTAGAGTTCTTACAACAACCAAATGCTGCTTTTCTTTTTATTAGAGACTTTAATGATCCCCTTCTTGGCTCTCAATATATTGCAATATCAACAATTTTTTTAAGAAAAAAACCCTCTGTAATAGTTACATCATGTGATACTTTCAGGTTACTTGGTGATCTTGAGCTGATTTTATATGTAACTTGGATGTATACTGATTATAATAATATTTTCAAAACAAGACATGAACTAAATTGCAGTCTATTGACCTTTTACAATACCTCTAGGATAAATACTAAGATGGTCTTACTAGAGGGTGCTGTGATCTAATAGTGATAATCTTTTATCTGCCAATTGTATTGTTCCTTCATGCTTTGTTTCGCGCGATGGACGCCCGGGAGTGGCTACGTAGCAGGGCGGCGGCACAGCCTTCTTCGCGAGACAGGCTGGTGCTCGCTATCGAAGCCTCACCTTGTCTCCTGGCTTCCAGCTTGTCTCAGAAGCCAGGGGACACACCCCGCGCGAGGCTCTGAAAATGATACAGCTCTGGAGCTCGCGAGGCCAGGGTGGCATGTCCTCCTGCCTCATGGCTAATAAGCTGGAAGCCAGGCAGGGCGTGAACGAGTAGCAGCTCCTGGGCAAACTGGTAGCCCTGGGTAAAAAACTCTTTTGAGGTTGGATGCCCGCCTACCCTATGGCGCGGCCACTCCATCATCTCCAGATGATACCATGAAATTTTGGTGCCGATACATCCAAAAATGTGCCCCCTGCAGGAACACCCTAGAAATTTTGCCCAAGAATCTTTATAGTTCTTGGGCATTGCTGAGTTTTCTGCATTGCCAGCTGTCAATTGGGGTGTGCAGGCTGTGGGGCGGGGGCACATTTCTGAAGGCACAGTCTCAAAACGTTCAGAGTCTCATCAGGAGACTGCTCCTCAATGATACCTCCCCCCAAGTTTGGTGCAGTTTGGTCTCTAGGGGGGCCAAAAAATTATGGACTCCTCAAAACTGTGTAGCCCCCATCTCCTATTAGCTCCCATTGGAAACAATGGGGATGGGGGTACCCCCTTGGGGAGTCCATAACTTCACTCCCCTGAACCAACCCTCACTCACAACTTGGGGGTAAAGTATAAGCGCAGACAGTCTCCTGATGTGATACGCTGAAATTCTTTTTGGTGCTGCTAGCCTAAAAACTGCTCTGCAGGCCAAAATGGAAAAATCCTCACTAAAAATACCTCAAAAACGAACCCAGCATTTTTTTGATGCCCCCCTGTGGGGGGGGGGGGGGGGAGAGATTATTTTTGGAAATGGACTACAATATCGATACTACTGCAATAACAGCAATATCGATATAACATCAATTTAATGGGCTTTAACAAAGTCAGCAATCTTGTAAGTGTTTACCTGTAAGAGTAAATTGATGGGCAGAGTTAAGACAACCAAGAAAAGCAGAGACCCGGGAAAGTTCAGCAGGCAAGCCATGCAGCAGGCAGTAGGGAGCCTCCTCACATTTGAATGAAGAAATGTGAGGAGACCCCACTACAACCCCACTGTTCAGCAAAGAGCCCTGAGATAAGTGACCAATGCATAATGGGCCTATATTGTATGTTTCATTTTTGGCACACAAGTATTGATCTGATCCACTATCCACATGTCTTCCTTCCTAATTTTTGCACACCTGTGAGCAGCATCATTAAGAAACATGGCAGACAAGAGAAGTGGCAACCACTGTGAGCAAGCACAGAGTCCTAGAAAGTAAGAAACTATTAATGTTAGTCCAGATGTTAAAAAAGGATAATATATGAGGGGATCAGGATGAGGAGCCTTGTGTCTATTTCTACATGTTTGTTCTTTCAACCTCTCCACAAATGAAGCAGCTATACCATAATTTACATCAAGGAAAGAAGCTACAAGTTCTTATTTAGGATCAGGAAGCTGTTTGACATATCCGGTGATTCAATGAAGAGCAGTTTAAATGTTAACAGTTTGCAAAGATGTAACCAATATTAGAACCTTTCCTATACATTGCTCAGCTGAATGTATGGTACTAAAATAGCTTCACCTTGGAAAAAGAAGTGTGTCTTTCCGCTGACTATTTGAAAGGCAAAATGGTTTTCTGTAAAAAGAACATTTCCAGTATTCTGAATTTTTGTCAAGTTACTCTAAATCTGGCAATGAGCAGTGTTGATGACAATATTTGATTTAAAAAATGAAGAGAAAGGAAAAATGTATGGATTTGCAAACTGTAGGGCTCTCCCCTTGCCTGGCTCAGTGCCACTGGGGGTGCTGTCCCTTTCTTTTCTGTGTGGTCTCTGGCCCACCCTAGCTCCTGTTGCTCTGGGAGCAGCTAGTCTGGATTGCTGCTTTTGTGTGCCCCAGGGCCAGATCCTGTGGGCTGCTCTGCCATGATGGCCAGTTGTAGACAGACCACATGACTTTTCCAGTAATAAACTAGAAATGAAATTTGATTTTCCAGCTCAGATATAGTATTTGTTGTCTTTGTTTCATTTTTATGTTGTAAACATTTTTGTTTAGTCTTTTCCATTGCTGGTATTTTTAGTGATTTTTAATATCATTTTTATACCATTTCTATATTATCTGTATGCAATTGTCAAAACAAGTTAAACACTGTTTAACTTAGCAGGATCAATTTGGTGTAAGGAAACAGAAAATGGTGTGAAAATACTCACTGGTTTGAAGCAACATAGATAATGGTTGAAATAGTGCATTTGTAAAATTCAGTAGCATCCAGAATCCAACTTGGCTATAACAACAGTACCAACAATATACATTCATGGTAATTGCAAATGTCGACACAACCCAGTCATTTCTATGATAATATATCTTTGGTACCCTGAGCTTATGTTACATTCCTTTTTATACGTACCTTCTTTTTTATCCTCCAGAGCAATCTTCACCTTTGTATCTGAGATATCCTTGAAAGAAGCCAGAAACAGAACTACATCACCCTTTTCATTCTTAATAGGGACAATGTCCAATAGGCACCAAAATGAAGACCCTGTATAGAAAGGAATATGATTCATTGAGACAGATGTCCTTCGGAACATTTTAAAAAATCCAAAATATTGAAGTCAGAACTGCCATAATTTCCAACCCGCCCCCCATTTAATCAATAGTTAGAAAATCACAGATGTTCAACTCTCAGTACATTTCTTTGCATCATAAGTCAACGCTTGGTAATGCTTATTTCTCTAGAAGCAAAAGCACCAATTTAAATGCAGTATGCATCTCTGGGGATCATTAATAGAGTGCAATGAACCTTCTTTCTTTTCTTGCATCCCATTTTCCTTTGAACTTTTAATGGAGGCCTGTGTTTCCATCTTAATGGAATGTCCCTCACTATGACATCTGAAGCTTCGGTTTATTCTGAAATGCCATTAGTTCAGATTATCAGGTCTTTTTCTTCTCTCCCCCACTCCCACACATCCCTATCTGCAGACCAGATATCTAATGTCTCAGTTCACTGTTCTGAAGATATTAAAACTAATCATATTCTTCCTTAAAATAGAAGCTAAAGCATTGCTCCTCAATTCTCAGCTGTTAAATTAGGCAATCTAAAATTCATTGAATTCTTGAATTCTGTGCAGGAAAGTATCTGATATCTATCGCTCATGAGAATTACTGTAATAAATGTCTTTCATACTATGTGTTAATTGCCCTGGAGCAGCATGGCAAGATTATTTAAACATTCTTCTCTAACATGCACACAATTCGATTTGTTTGTTTAAAATAACTGATCTTTTTTACAAAACCGTTATGATTTATTTAATATGCAAAGTGTGTTTTTATTACTGAATGTAAAGAATGTAAACAAAAAAGTTTAAATTCATGAGAATATTTTGGGGGAAACACCTATTGCATTGCGAAAAGAACATTCCACTTAAAAGAAAAGCAATTCAAAAATCTAATGAACATCTTTTTTTTGGAAACACTGCAGCCAAAGCTCATGAAGATTTTTGAGGGTAAGGATATGGCAGAGATCAATGAGGGTAAGGATATGGCAGAGATCAATGCTGAATTTCAATTACTGAGCAATATTAAATTATTGGTTTAAAATCAAGTAAAAACAAAATACACTAAGATACCGCTGGTTACTCAAAATTCCTCATAGTTCCTGCCTAGCCCAGTGGGGTGCTTCTTAATAAACTTTTTAAATGCTCTATGTGATAAATTCAGAAGATTTGTGCCTGAAACCACTATTTGGAAGCAAGGAAAGGCTGCACTGTAAGTGTCAGAGCTGTCAATTAGGGAACTCAAACTTGCTACAAGTCCTAGATTTAAAATTACAGAACAGCATGACATTATTTTTCATTTTTAGTGCTATGTCCCAAGGCTTGCTGCTCTTTCCAAAATAACCCATAAAATACATTAAAATGCTTGCAATGTATGGCACAGAACCTCAAGAATAATAAGCACTGCCATATAAAGACTTACATCCATTAGCATTATATACAAGAAGAGGCGAAGGAAAAAACCTAGCTACTCTCTCCTTTTCTTTTTACCCACCGCTGAGTCAGAGCAGTACTGGAAAGTCTCAGCACTACCTTGATTTTAACATTATATCTACAGCAAGAAACTTTTTATAAGCCAGATACATAGATACAGATACGTTGCTCTATACCAGTGGTTCTCAACCTGGGGGTTGGGACTCCTTTGGGGTCGAACAACCCTTTCACAGGGGTCGCCTAAGACTCTCTGCATCAGTGTTCTCCATCTGTAAAATGGATAAATGTTAGGGTTGGTTGGTCACCACAACATGAGGAACTGTTTTAAAGGGTCGTGGCATTAGGAAGGTTGAGAACCACTGATCTATACAGAAGATCCAAGTCCTTTGATTTCCTCACAAAATAACCTTTGCACTATAGTCCAAAGGTAGAAACCATTTTCCTTCCATAAACTTGTGTACTACTAAAAATACCTCTTTTTTGGTTTCACCTCATTGTACTAAAATATCTTGATAAAAGGAAGCATAGATTGTAACGCAGGGGTCTTCAAACTATGGCCCTCCAGATGTTCATAGACTACAATTCCCATGAGCCCTACCACTTGGCCATGCTGGCAGGGGCTGATGGGAATTGTAGTCCATGAACATCTGGAGGGCCATAGTTTGAAGACTCCTGCTGTAATGGTTCAGAAAAGTTTGGAATGGGTTTTGCACATTGCATTAATTTTTGGTTTTGCATAGATTGATGCCCTTCAACCTTTACCACTGGCACTCAAAACAGAGTCACTGGAGGATTTTCCTCCCTTCCAAGCCACAGATGCAAGCTACTAGGACCCTGTTTTACACATGCAGAAGACTGGTGGCAGATTGGACTTCATCCCATTTGAATGTTGGCCATGGAAGATCACATTTTCGAATACAAACGAACAGTAAATCAGCACAGAGGAGGAAGAGAGTATTTCTGCCATGTTAGTTTTCTCTTTGAATTGACTGTTTTATGCACAGGAAGCTGTCATGCAGCTCTTGCCATCTAAAGAAGCATGGCACCAGTAGTGGTCATAAGCATGGGGGATCTGCGGCTCTGACACTATACTAGATACTGCGGCTCTGACACCATACTAGATAGTCATGAAAATCCCATAGGATGTCCCTGGAGCCCACCAGTTGGGATGAAAGATTGTTACAACTAAGAGGCATTATATTCCTACTCACCCTGTTCCTCCACCTCATTTCTGGCCTCGCCTCCCAGCTGCAAGAGAGTCATGACCCACTTTTAGATCATCGCCTACAGTTTAAGAACCATTCGTTTAAGTGAGTGCTGACCTGGGTGGCCAGCCTGATTTCATCAGAGCTTTGAACCTAAACAGGGTCAACCCTGGTCAGTATTTGGATGGGAGACCATCAAGGAAAATCTGGGTTAATATGGAGAGGCAGGCAGTGGATGCTTCTGAATGTCTCTTGCCTTGGAAACCATACAGGGTTGCCATATGTTGTCTGCAACGGGATGGCAAAAAAAAAAAAAGCTTAGGAAAACAAGTTAGTTCTCTTGGCCCTGCTTCTTCCATTTATTAAATTCTGAAGCTGAACACAGCTTGCATTCCCCAAGATTAACCAGGTCACGGTGAAATAAACAGAGGTTGTATCATGGCCTATTATATTTTAATGCTTAGTCACTGGCATGTGATAATAGCTTTAAAACTACTGGTGCAAGAAGATTGCTTGTTTTCAGCAATATTCTTTACACATGACCTTCCTTGAATCAGTTTCCAGGAACCTGGTTTGAAGACAGCTTTAAACGCTAATATATCGTATGCCAAAGGGCATAATTCTGCTGAATTTTCATGAAAATCCCATAGGATGCTGTATTTTAAAAGATCCAACACAGGAGCACCACACTATGGGCATCACTGCCTTTCTATTTTAAATCTGGGGGTGGGGAGGAGAGGCAGGGACTGCAGAATTTCTTCTGTCAAGTATGTATTGATTCATTATTATATAATTTTAAAAAAAATCTACATCCTTGTCTTTTCCCCAGGTAGCTCAGGATTCAAGGCAGGCAACAACAATATAAAAACATTACAAAACAAATTAATAAAATAAATGTTAAAACTATACACTGAAAATAAAACTAAAAACAGTTTATGCCCCTAGGCTCAGGCTGTAGTAAAAGTTCTCTGGAACAGCTCTGTTTACATTCTCACCAGAAATCCAGGAGGGTAAAGCAAATTCTCTACCCTTTCCTTAGGGACCCAATGGAAGGACGAGTATGGAAACACAAAATACTGATCTTAAAATTAACCAATGTGAAGTTTGTGATAAACAAGAGTCAGAAAGTCCTTGGTCTTATGCATTCCACTCTTGCATTCCTCCTCTCCCATTCAAAGCCCACTCTGAGGACTTTCTCATTTCAACTGAAATAAACTGCAGTTTGTTGTGATTCTAGAAGGGTATATCCATGTTAGTCTATTAGCAAAATTAAAGTCATCCAGTAGCACCTTGGACAATATGTATTCAACCAAACCTATCAGTTAGAGCTCATTGTGGCTGTTTCTACTCAGGAATTTTTCTGAAGGTGGAATACAGCATGCTCCTGCTTTATTTAGGAGTGGTCTTTCTGGGCATGGCTCATGGGCTCTTTTAATCTAGAGCCAGGGACGTAGGTATAGATTTTTTATGGGGGGGTTGGGGGTGGGCCACCCCCACCCACCCCTAGGGCATGGCCACGCCTCCCCAAGCCCCACCCATGGCCTAGTGCTTATAAAAGCAGCTCTCTGAGGTCGGGGATAGCTGACTCCCCTCCCCTGCCCCTCCCCTCTGGGCAGAGGCATAGAGGGAAAATGGAGCTTGGTGCAAAATCTGAGTTTTGCGCCCCCCCCCCCCCGGGCAGCTGCTGGGATGCTGGAATCCACCCCCAAACAGCATCACTTTCAATGGTGTTTAAACTAGAGAGCCCAAATTCTCCTTTTAAATCCACCTTAAAGGGAGAATCTGGGGTCCCTAGTTAAACAACATTGAAAGTGATGCTGTTTTGGGGTGGATTATCACCTACCGTGAAACAGCATCACTTTCAATGTGGCGTAGTGGTTAAGAGCAGGTGCATTCTAATCTGGAGGAACCGGGTTTGATTCCCTGCTCTGCTGCTTGAGCTGTGGAGGCTTATCTGGGGGATTCAGATTAACCTGTGCACTCCCACACACGCCAGCTGGGTGACCTTGGGCTCGTCACAGCTTTTCAGAGCTCTCTCAGCCCCACCCACCTAACAGGGTGTTTGTTGTGAGGGAGCAAGGGTAAAAGAAGGCGATTATAAGCCCTTTTGAGTCTCCTACAGGAGAGAAAGGGAGGATATCAATCCAAACTCTTCTTCTTTATTGTTGTACACCGCCCAGAGCCCCTTGGGGATAGGGCGGTATAAAAATATAATAAATAAATAGATAGATAGATAGATAGATAGATAGATAGATAGATAGATAGATAGATAGATAGATAGATAGATAGATAGATAGATAGATAGATAGATAGATAGATAGATAGATAGATAGATAGATAGATAGATAGATAGATAGATAGATAGATAGATAGATAGATAGATAGATAGATAGATAGATTGATTCTTCTTCTAAACTGAGGACCTCATATTCTCCCTTTAAATCCATGCCTAAGGGGGTGGATTTAAAAGGAGAATCTGGGGAAATTTGGGGGGTGCCTGCTGTCAGGAATGCAATGGTTAAGCTAGAAGTACCAAACTTTCATGGTATCTTTAGGAGCCTCTCCTAATGATACCACCCAGGTTTGGTGAAGTTTGGTTCAGGGGGTCCAAAGTTATGGACCCTCAAAGGACCCCATCTCCTATTGGCTCTCATTGGAAACAATGGGGGATGGGGCACCCCCTTTGGGAGTCCATAGCTTTGGTATCAATAAGAGACTCTCCTGATAGTACATCCCAGGTTTGGTGAAGTTTGGTTTAGGATATCCAAAGTTATGGACCCTCAAAGGTGTAGCCCCCATCTTCTATTAGCTACCATTGGAAACAATGGAGGATGGGGGCACCCCCTTTGGGAGTCCATAACTTTGGACCCCCTGAACCAAACCTCACCAAACCTGGGTAGTATCATTAGGAGTGTCTTTCAAACAATCCCTGAAAGTTTGGTGCTGCTAGCCCAAACAATGCACCCCCTGAAGGCCAATAACCAAAAAAGCACTAAAATGTTTTAAAGACCCACAAATGGCGGGGCAGAGCTTCGGACATGAATTGGGGGGTTCAAACCCTAGAACCCCCCCTTACCTACGTCTATGTCTGGAGCAAAGGAAAACCTTTGACAAAGGGGAATGACACTAGAGTTGTGGTCAGATGCTTTTAGCGAAAGCTCTGCCTACAGGCAAAGTGGAAGGGAATCTAAGCTCTGTTTTTCAGCCCCTTTCAGTAGGGTTTTTCTTTAGCTCTGCTGCCTCTCAGAGGGTGAGGAGGATTGCTGGGCAGCAAAAAGGAACAACGAGATTCTCCTTGGGCTGGTATTTCTGTGCTAATGCGACCAAGGGGGAGGCGAGTGGGACTTCAGTGTGTGGAAGGTATCCCTGCCTTGCTTCTTACATGTTTACTCTGCTTCTGCTTTAGGGACACAATTCTGGAAAAGTGTTGCACAGTGGTTGAAGTATGAAACAGGGATCTAGGAAACCCAGGCTTGTGTCTCCCCTCTGCTGTGGAGGTTTGCTAAGGACCTTGGGCGAATCACATGTTGTCAGAATAACCTGCCTCACAGAATTGTTGTAAAGATAAAATGGAGGAGAGGAGAATAATCTAAGCCAGTATAAATTAAGTAGAATACAAATTAATTTTAAAAATGTGTCACACTTTCACATGACAATGTTGCATTTGACAGAATACTGTCTGGCAACTGGCAACAAATTATGCTAGGCTACATTTTGTTAATCTTTAAGGTGCCCCTTGACTCCTGTTTATCAAGGTAAGAGGCCATGTTATGGACTAGACTGAGTTGGAAGAAAGCCTTTTTTGCAGCCGCATTAACTTGCTCTTCAGCTGTAACAATGAGTCCAGTATAAACCCAAGGCCTATAACTAAGGCAGCAAGGCAGCAAGGGAACACAATGTCCTTCAATATCTCTGCCTTTCCAACCAATATTACATCTATCTTTTCAGTTCATTCACTTTTAGCCAATTTACCATAGCAACCAGGCAACAATGTACTATTGCATCACCAGGAGACCAGGAGAAGAATATATGGAGCTGGGTGTCATCTACATATTGATAATGGCTAATCCCAAAACTATGAATGATTTATAATAGATATTGAGTGTTTGTCAAAGTAGTCCTTACACAGTTTTAACACCCAGGATGGGAAATGATCCAATGTACAAGAAGTAGCCTTCATTGATCCTAGTATCTTATCAACATCCATCCCAAAAACTGAGTCAAAATTATCCATAAATTGACTAGGTGGTGTATTAGGCCTTTCTTCTGGTGTGCCTGTGTTACAACTGATGTCCTGTATTCATGATATTTTATCAGCAAAAAACTTGATAAAAATATCAAAGCTAATTTTCTCTTCTTAAGACAATACAGGCTCAGATTTTGGTGTCAGCAACTTTGTATTCCTTGAGCTACATTCAGCAGAACCCAATTTATAGTATTTTGGTGTGCTTTCACCCAAAAGCATTTCTGTAGTCCTTTGGACATTAATGTAATGTCAATAAACTTAAGTGGATGTTATATAACCCTTGCACTGAATAAGGGTAACACTTAGTATGTCTGGAATTAACTGAACACTGATAGATAAAAGGATACTCACCAGTCTTCCTATTAAGCATTATTTCTCCTTTGAATTCTACCTTTTCTTCCAGTGACTTTTCAATCTGATTCATCATCTGCTCATTTGTTTCAGCACCATATAAAAATTTACAGCTACAACTCTTCTGCATGACTTCAGTTCGTGTAAATCCAGAGAGCTCACAAAAGCCATCAGAACAGTAAACTATGGGGAATCCTTTTGCCACCTGAGCGTTTGCAAGGATGAAGTTACTATCTGTAGAAAAACACAAAAATGAAAACATTATTTATAAATGTGATTGCATTCTTCTAAGAACAGTGCGGTACTCAACTACATGTGCAGTTTCCTGAGTTTTTGTTTTACACAGAGAAAGGAGAGAAAGGTGAAAATAGAAAAAGAATGATAGATAAAAAAGAGGAAGACGAAAAGACAAAAGGAGAGAGAGATAAAAAGAGAGAAAGAGAGAATTTCAAAAGTAGAAGGGAAGTCAATATTGCGAAATGTTGGGTCAAACAGCAGCAGCTAAAGCAACATCGTGCCTATGAGAGGGCCCTCAAAGAGACAAGGAATCTATACACAACTAGCTGGGTGTAAG
The DNA here is from genome assembly GCF_021028975.2 of Sphaerodactylus townsendi. Lineage (NCBI taxonomy): Eukaryota > Metazoa > Chordata > Lepidosauria > Squamata > Sphaerodactylidae > Sphaerodactylus > Sphaerodactylus townsendi. Next base: position 36,962,234 of record NC_059435.1, read on the forward strand.
TAAACATCACACACCATTAAGAAACTGGCAGTGTGCTGCTTCTAAGCCACCTTTTAGGGGCAAGGAAAAATTGACTCAAAGGACAGCAACTGAATCTCAGAATTATATTATGAGCTATATCAATCTCATACAACTACAGCTGTCAGAATACAGACTGATTGGCAAAGGGTTCAATAGAACCCAGTTTCACCCCTCTCATTGGTATATGCAAGTCTCATGCTTGTCCACTTCCTTTGTCTTTGTCCAGCTGTCTCTCTTGGCTAGATATGTTGACTTTGAACTTGAGCACTGGATGAGAGGGATGGCTGGAGGAGAAAGAGCTTTGGCAGCAGTGGGGACTGGGGAGGAAATGTTGTCCACATTTCCCTCCTCACCACGCCCACAAAAAAACCCCTGGGATTCCTTTAAAAATAAAATTCAGCTAGCCAAGCAGCCTGAGGCTGGCAAGAGATTTGGGGTGGGGACAAGGACTGTGTGTTCCTTCCTTGGCCTTGGCCCTGCCTCCAATCTCTTGCCCATTTCAGGCCACTCCTTGGCTAGAAGGAAAATTAGCTTAATTTTATTTTGAAGGAATCAGGGTTTTTTCGCAAGTGCAATGGGGGTGGCCAAGGCACTCCCAGGCACCTGGAACCTGGGACAACAGTCCCCCACTCACCACTGTCATTGCACCCCTGCTGACACTTTGAATGTAACAAAAGCAGCATTCGCAAAACCAGGGATCTAGAGCAGGGGTAGGGAACCTGCGGCTCGAGAGCCGCATGCGGCTCTTCTGCCCTTGCACTGCGGCTCCACGAGCCGAGCCGCTGGCCCCATCCTTGCCCGCTCTGCAGGCAGCAGGGCGGCCGCACCAACTGCCCACGGCTGGCTGGGCCACGCTGCTGGCTTCCCCTCTTGCCTGCCCCGTTGGAGTGGGGCGGGCGCTTTCCCGGTGGCCGGTGAGGCCGAGCCGCTGGCCCCATCCTTGCCTGCCCTGCAGGCAGCAGGGTGGACACATCCATGCACTTCTCAGAATGAGTGGAGTAAAAGGTAAAAAAACCCAATGTATACAGTGTTACCTTTATTTTAAATGTCAAAAATTATTTGCGGCTCCAAGTGTTTTCTTTTCCCATGGAAAACGGGTCCAAATGGCTCTTTGAGTGTTAAAGGTTCCCTACCCCTGATGTAGAGAAATGAGCTATCCAAACCAGCTGACACCTTAGTGTTTATCTTTAAGTGGCTGTTCTCCATTCATGGGGTCTCAAGTGGTTAATAATAAGATGCACACATAATAATGCACACATATTAACACCCCCACACACACACATTTGTAACCCAGATTAACAGACCTATCAGCAAACTAATGCATGGTGAGGGAGTGGCCTTAACTCTGATATCAGCTGCCCTAGGAGCTACATTTCGCAAGGTTCCTGGATCCTCAAATGATGTCATTGAAACTTTCAGCTTCCAGTTTTCCCTTTTCCTGTGTCATGGTGTAACCCCTATGTTCAGAATGGGATGACCCAGAAAGGGGTGGAGACTGAAAGCAGCAGGAGGCTGCAGAATTCATGAAGTTGAAGGAAACAAGTCCACCAGGCTGGGACCTCAATTGATTTTTATAAGCCCTTAACACCTTGTTTAAGGTAACTGCAATGTTGTTGGGAACTAGTGGGAAGGGAGATGTTTAATTTGACTACATTGTAAATGTTAGAATGTATTGTTTCAGGGTTTTGTGTGTGTAATTGGGGAGAGTTCCTTTTGGGGATCTCCATCATCTCAAATCCAGTATACCATGCATCTGGAGTCTTCATGAGCCATCCACTTGCAGTAAGATATGGACTTGGCATTATCAGACTGTAATTAGAGGGATTTGAAATGAAACTTAAACAGGACCTTGAATTGTTATGTTAAATATTAACATTAAATGTTAATGTTTGATAAATGTTATATGTTAAAGAAAAGTAAATAATTTTGTTTAAAATGTAGTTGTTCCAAACTCCTTCCAAGTTCTACCCCACAGAACCCATAAGCTGAGGTTACACTAGTATGATATTTTTATTCACTAGTATGATATTTTTATTTATTGGTCACAAACTTGGAACTTTGGTGCTATCTCTGGTGGGGTGGGGAAAGAGTACTGGGATGAGGGAAAACACATTCTACTGGTGACAAGTGGTTCTCCTGCTGGTGCATCAACCAGCACATATTTCTTCTAGACTCAAGAGATGTCATTAGGCTCCTGAAAAGGTGTCCCTGAAGAATGTGAGAAATGTAATGTCCTGAGCACATCCCAGTGCATGATTGTTGAAGAATTATGGTTCTTTCTAGCTTTTTCTTCATGTTGGAAGTGATTCTCAGTTAGGCAGTACACTTTCTCTGGGTAGTGTGCATGTGTGTGGAATGGAAGGGAGTCATTGAATTATTCACTGCCTCCCTCTCAATGAAGAGGGTGAGCAGTACCAAGGTACATCAATAGGAAGTCTGTAGGACACTGTTCTTCACACATTCTCATAAATTATCATGTAGCTATCTATCAATAAAATTCAATCTGTGATTAGCTCAAATATAAAAAGTGAAAATGCTATTTATCTTCACTAATTCATTTTATTACTGAGCAATTTCAAATATACATAGGCTGCTTTGCCATACACTCAACACCATACTTTAAGAAAGCATTAAAATACCTCAGACATTCCGGGTGAGCGGGGGGGGGGGGGGGGGGGGACAGTGCCAGCTAAGACACAATATATCACAGATTTCTCACAAGCGCTAACCAAAAACTGCCCACATCAGTTTTGAAAAAGGCAAAACTAATTCAGCTATGCTACCAAGTTCCATATCTGCTGAGGCAGAGAATTTAAAGCTCTGTTCAATAAAAGAAAATCAATTCCCTTCAGGGCCCAAAGATTTCCCATCTGGTTCATCTGTAATTATTTATATGAATTCAGCTTTAATTAGTTTACCCAAAAATCCAGCTGTTATTGTCTCCTGTGGTTGTCTCCTGTGTTTCAGCTAGGCTTGCTATTTGTCTGCTGACATCAGGATCTTCCCTACCATCCCATAAAACCTCTCCCCCAGCACTTTTAATAATTTGAGAGAAGGAGAAAAATATGGTGAAAATGGCATTGGTAGCGTCACTCCAGAAATTTCCCCAAGTTTCTGGGGTCTTTATCATAGAGATAGAGGGAAATCCTAGATCATTACCTAGAAATGCTGCCATTTCCACATGAAAATCCTCCTTCCCCAGGCACCATCCCAAATTATCCTGGCATTTGCTTATGCAGGGTTTTAAAGGACAGAGGCAGCAAATCCCTGTAAAGAAGAGGTTGCTCCATCTATTTATTCCCCATTATTATCCAGTAAAATTATGTGTTCATAAAAAAAGAATAGCTCAAGCTCACTTTCAGTTGTTTAATTCATCCTTAGTTACATAAAACTTTCTATTACCAGTGTTTTATTTTCAGTGTTTTATTTTCAGACTGCAGCACCCTGTGGATTTGCTGAGGCTTGTGACTGAGTATCTGTCCCATCTTTTTTTGCAAGCACCTATAAAACCTGAGCTTGCCCACTGGCACAGGGAGTGGATAGAACTGGAACACACATTCAGCTGATTCAGATGTGCAGGTAAAAATCTGGCCCCTCTCTTTTTGCAAGTACCTTTAAAGTTTGAGGTGCAAGCCTTTGACAACAGCCGTGGCCGCTGACTCTTAGTCTGTGGTTCACAGCCTGCTATATCCTTTTAACCATCATTCTGTGCACTATTAAACATGGTAGCTTGATAAAAGAGCATTTATAGCGCATTGAATAACTATAAGCAAAACTTGCCTCCTCCTCCATCTTAGAGCTCTTACTTTCCTTTTTCTAGTGCAGGGGTCTGCAACCCGTGGCTCTGGAGCCGCATGCGGCTCTTTCATCCTTGTACTGTAGCTCTGCCTGGCTTGGGACTTGAGCAACCTGAGGGTTTAAACCCCTCCATTGCATGTCTGGCGGGGTGGGCACAAGCCAGCCATGCAAGCTGACGGACAGAGTAAGTTGCAGGGGAGGCTGCACTTACAGAGGATGTCCCCAGCCGGGCAGGTGACAGCAGGCGCCAGATGAGGGAAGGAGGGGAAAGGACATCGGAGGGAGGGAGGGAGGGAGGGAGGGAGGGAGGGAGGGAGGGAGGGAGGGAGGAAGGAAGGAAGGAAGGAAGGAAGGAAGGAAGGAAGGAAGGAAGGAAGGAAGGAAGGAAGGAAGGAAGGAAGGAAGGAAGGAAGGAAAAGGAAGAGAAAGAGGAAGGAATGAAGAAGAAGGAAGGAAGGATAGGCAGTAGCAGCTTAATCACCCGAACAACTTGCCCGGCAAGTTGCACTTTCCGGGATGCGACGGCAATGCGGCCTCCTTCCCGCCCACACCCTCCCACTCCCTCCCTCCCTCCCTCCCTCCTTCCTTCCTTCCTTCCTTCCTTCCTTCCTTCCTTCCTTCCTTCCTTCCTTCCTTCCTTCCTTCCTTCCTTCCTTCCTTCCTTCCTTCCTTCCTTCCTTCCTTCCTTCCTTTGGCGTCCTTTCCCCTCCTTCCCTTCTGTGGCTCCTGCTGTCCAGCTGGGGGCGTCCTCCATAAGTGAAGCCACCCCAGCAACTTACTCTGTCCATCAGCTAGCATGGCTGGCTTGCAGGCTGAAGGCAGGGCTTGGGGAGGTCGGGGGCAGGGGCGGGTCTTGAGGAGGTGGGGCCACACCCCTAGGGGTGGGTGGGGGTGTGGCACCCCCCAACCCCCCATAAAAATATAATTTTCTCTGTAGCACTTCATGGATTTCATAAGCAACACACTATAATTGTTTATACAAAGCGTAAAGGTAAAAAAACAATATATACAGTGTTATCTTCATTTTAAATGTCAAAAAGTATTTGTGGCTGCAAGTGTTTTCTTTTCCATGGAAAATGGGTCCAAATGGCTCTTTGGTTGTTAAAGGTTGCCAACCCCTGTTCTAGTGCCACCATTTTGTGTCAGCTTGAGGAGCCTCTGTGCTGCTGCTGCCATTTGCAGAATGTTCCCAGGAGTTTTCTCTCCTTGCCATTTCACTATAAAAAAGTTTGTCTTTCCTGGTGATCCACGGAGGACAGATCTACCTGCAATTGAAAGCAATGGGTAGACCTGTCTTCCGCATAGGTAGGTCTACTCATTGCTTCTCAAATGGGAGGTCAACCAGCCGTCCAAGTGGCTTTGATTCTTTGATGGTGTTCCTGTAGCTACTAATATATCTTTCTCCGGGATTGCCAGGAAAATCAGACTTCATTCATCAACGTTTTATAGTGATATGGTTCCCACAACATACTTGCTCTCCTTCCTTCCTTGAAAATGTATTGGATCCATCAGGCTATGTAGACAGATCATCCTTGTTGATTCCCGCACCCCATAGGGTGTGTGTGTGTGTTGTTTATGCTTGCAGGACAGGACAAAAAATCAATCCGGAGTTAAACCACATATTTTAAGATCACCCTACTCAACCCACTTCTCATTAACATATTCACAGAGTTGTTTTAAACCTGTCAAGTGATGCTTGAAAGACATTAGCATTTGTTTCAACAATTAATGCAATGGCTGTTCGATGGGTTTTCAACAGTAATGCAGACCCTACCCATATTTATCCAGCAATAAATATTATGTTTGGGAGTGACATTCATTATAATAAGCAACAAGCCTTCATTATAGTCTGTTCTGGGATTTAACCTGTGGAACTTCATCTGCTTTACTAAATCTCTTCTTTTTCTTCCAAAGAGAAAAAAAGAGAATGTAGAGTCAGTAAAGTAGGAGAGTACATGGATAGATCAGGGGACGTGGGGAAATGACCCTGGAATAGAACCATGACCCCCAGCCCACTAAACTGCAGATCCGGCAAGCTCATTTTACACTAACCAATTAAAGCTCTCTCCTGACTTCTTCATGACAATTAAGTAGATTTTACTTGTTCACAGAGAAACCACAATCCAGCTAGGTTCAAGACATTGCCTGACTTCTCAAGCTACCCACTTTTGTTTTCCTAAATGGAAAATGAATATCATTATCACTTATATGTCTTGGTGTGCGATTCTGCTGTCAAAACAAAATCAGATTCCCTTACTAGTAAAAGAATTAAAATCATACGCTTGCAGTGCAAATTGATGATGGTGCCTTTACATAAAAGCTAATGATTATATATCTCGAAAGCATCTGCAGCTTTCAAATTAATTTATTCCTAGGTTGCTTATTGTTTAAAATACAATTACCTACTATGAAGTCATTCATCCTCTCAGCTAATTCGGTGTGAATTAGATGAAGCAGAAAGAAACACTAAATGGGTAAAAGGGGACTTGGGGCCAGGCTAATTAGCTGCAGTTGAATGTTAGCATCTTATTGGGGTACAAATCAAGAGAAGCTGTGAGTGATGGGATTATACTTATAGTTCTATCCCTATGAATTGAAAATACCTTAATGGGTAGCCTCAAGTGGAACAAAATCTGTTCAGCTGAAGTCTGGGAGCACAATCTTTAAGATTTTAACACAGCAAACTGCATCTTATTTTGTCGAAGGCTTTCACGGCCGGAATCACTTGGGTGCTGTGTGGTTTCTGGGCTGTATGGCCGTGTTCTAGCAGCATTCTCTCCTGACGTTTCGCCTGCATCTGTGGCTGGCATCTTCAGAGGATATGAAGATTATGCATCTTATTTATTTCTTTACTTAATATTCCTTTATGACAAAATATGCTTAAAACTTTTTTTAAAAAACTTCCCTGTTCAATGGTCTTATGGACTTTAATTGTTAGCAATTTCAAGGGTTTTTACAACATAAAAAAGTGGAATAGGCAGATGCATCGGGGGGGGGGCAGATCCCCCTCTGGAGCCAGCACACCCCTGAATTGGCATGGGTGCCTATCCTGCCAGTGCAAGGACAAATGTGCTGGCAGGGGGATTACTTACCTGGCTGGCCAGGTGCTGTGCAGCTCTGCAATGCCCAGCCAGGTAGCTGCTACTTGTCTCCAGGCCCACCAGTGCAAAACACTGCGCCGATGTGGCCAGGGCCATGCCAGGGGGTGGAGCCAATTTTAGACACCGAGCCCCCATATGCTGGTGGAGCTGGCAGTGGAGAAATGTCAGTAGCCAGCTCTGGATGGTGTTCAGCCAAATGCTGCAACAACTGTCAAGAGTTCGGGTATGTTCCTTGTCAATGGAGGCTAAGGTGGTGCATGTGGCTCACCTGGCTTTTTGCCATCTTCCTCAGGTGAGACAATTGGTGCCCTACCTGTCCTACACTGACCTAGCCACAGAGATCCATTCACTGGTCCCTTGTAGACAAGATTATTGCAACTTGCTCTATGCAGGGCTACCCTTGACCCTGCTCTGGAAATTCCAGCTGGTTCAGAATGCAGAATGGTTCGACTGATGAGCACACATCAAGCTGGTGCTGCACCAGCTGAATTGGCTACGGGTGGTGTACTGAATCAGATTCAATGTGCTGGTACTGACCTTCAAAGCCCTAAATGGTCTGGAGCCAGCATACTTAGGGATATGTCCCTGGAAGATTGCTGCGACCAGTGAATGAAAATCTACTGGTGATCCTTGGCCAGGGAGAGATCTGGGTAGCCTCAGCTGGGGCCAGAACATTTTTGGCCCTGAACCCACCTGATGGAATGTTCTGTCTATTGAAACTAAGTCTCTGCAGGATCTGAGTCAATTCCTCAGGGCTTGTAAGTCATAACTGTTTCACCAGGCATGTGGTTGAGGCAGCTATTATTTTTTCCCATCATTGTGGCCTCCCCCTTCTCCATTCATTCTTTCCACCCTACATTTCCTCCTGGCATCAGATATGTAATCACTGGGATTTTTACTGCCACCATTTGAGATTAGGTTTTAAATTATTTATATTTTTGATCTGTTTTATTGTATTGCATCCATTACTGATAGACTGGAAGCCACCTGAAACTTGTAAGGAGAAGGACAGCATGTAAGTTCAATAATAGATAAGTAATAAAAATCCCTTGACTGAAAGCCAAGTAATACACACATTTTAAGCATATTGGATCAAGGGTGTATGATCCCTAAACAGGGTATTCCCAGTCATTTTTCATTTTTTCCTGTGCAGAGAAAAAACCCTCAAAAAGCCATGCCTGCAAAGCAGCAATCTTGGGTCAAATGCCTTTCATGGAAAAACCAACACAACAAGCTCAACAGAACCATTGAAGGACCCAGTAATCCTAAATCAAGGTGTCAAGCCAGAAACCCAGCAGAACCCAAGACTATTCTGGCAGTACAAGCACAACAAAAATAATGTGAAAATAGAGAATCTCTGCAATAAAAACTCAAGATTGGGGGGGGGGAGGTTTTGTAAGCCCAACAGAACCAGTGAAAATGCACAGGTGCCCAACAGAACCCAGGAAGAATTTAATCCCCCACCCCAACAAAGCCTTTCCCCATCACACCCTTAAAAGAAGAGAAGAGTTTTGAATTTATACTCCACTTTTCTCTCTTGTAAGGAGACTCAAGGTGGCTTATGAGCTCCTTTCCCTTCCTGTCCCCACAATAGACACCTTGTGAAGTAGGAGGGACTGAGAGAGTTCTGTAAGAACTGTGGCCCAAGGTCACCCTGTAGGAATGTAAGAGTGCAGAAACACATCTGGTTCATCAGATAAGCCTCTGCCACTCAGATGGAGGAGTGGGGAATCAAACCCAGTTCTTCAGATTAGAATCCACCTACTCTTAACCACTACACAATTCTTGCTCTCAGCCTCCGTGGACCTGGCAAGCCCCTTCCCCCACTCCAAAACACCCGCTGGGCCTTCCGTAGGCATAGCAAATCCCTTCCCCTGCCCCCCAAAACTCTAGCTGGGCCCTCCGTGGATCCAGCAAAGCCTCCCTGCCTTTCCTTTCCACCCCAACCATCTAAATTCCACTCTCTCTCCACACCTTTCAACTCTTCCCCCACCAAAATACTCCATCCCAAAACTCACCTCGCCACCCACCCTACCCCTTCCACCCTCCCCACCCCTCACATTTACACCCTCCCCCACACCTTCATAACCACCTTCAAACCATCCCCCTATTCCTACCCACACCTTCACACCCTTTCCCACGCTAATACTCACCTGACAACCCTTCTCCTATCTCAACCCTTACCTCTCTACCCTCCTCCACCCCAAGGCTCACCTTCCCACCCTGCCCCACCAGAACCCTCATCTTTCTGCTTTCCCCCACCTCAAGACTCTCTGTTCCACCCTCGCCCAATCTGCCACCCCAAGCCTCCCTTTTCAACCCTGCTGCCATCCCAAGCCACTCCTCTCCACCCTCCCCATCTTCATCTTCTAACCTACCCCAAGCCACACCTCTCCGACCCCCAAGTCATGGGCCTAGAATAAGAAGTGTTGTGCAGTGAGAAAGGGGTCCACTACAACCCCACTAAAGCCCATTGTGGGAGAAGATGTATCTCCCCTGAAATGGGCTTTGCTGCCAGTTAGATTAGGTTTATCTTAAATGTTCTTTAAATGTCATTTTCTAATCCCAAGTGAACATTTGTATTATGGCAATATCAGAATTTCTCTATAGTTAGGAACCAATGATAGAATAAATCACCCTTCACTTTCTTGCTTTTTCTCACTGTATATTATAGTTTTGCTTTTCCACTGTAAATCAGAAAGTTAGATAACAAATCTCCCATTTATCAAAGAAGTGTTGTGACAAGTTACAGCACAAGATATGAATCAAGGGAGTACAGAAACATTAGTGTGGGTTAGATAAACCTACAGAATGGAATGGGGGTATTTCATAATTGAAATAATGCTGCATAAAATACAAAAGCAAATTGATTTTTAATTTTTTTTAAATTTTAACGTCCATGCTTGTTAGAGTTCTAGGAAAAATATGGGAAATTGTTATATGTTTATGCAGTTTTCCTGATTCCACCTTTTCAGATTGCTGGAGGGTAGGTTCCAGGGGAAAGAAAAAGAAGAGTTTGGATTTATACTTTCCTTTCATTCCTGTAAGAAGACTCAAAGGCTTACAAACTCCTTTCCCTTCCTCTCCCCACAACAGACACCTTGTGAGATAGGTCAGTCTCTGAGAGTTCCAAAGAACTGTGACTAGCCCAAGGTTGCCCAGCAGAAATATAGAAGTGGGGAAGCAGATCTGGCTCACCAGATAAGACTCTGCCACTCATGTGGAGCAGTGGGGAATCAAACCCAGTTCTCCAGATTAGAGTTCACCTGTTCTTAACTACTACACCATGCTGGCTCTTTGGAAGGGGGTATGCTAGAAAGAGGTATTTACTTACTTACTAGACCAGTAATTTAAGAAGTATTTCCGCTATTAATAAGAAGAAAGAATGCAATTTAACAAAAAGTGGAAATTCAGCAAACCAAATTCATTGTTGATAGCAATTATTGGCATAAGCAGTCATTAATTACAACCTATTGTTGTCTGACAGTTTACAGTTGTTTTCAGGTAAATAAGGAGAAGTAAAGGAAGTGGTATGGTATAGCCTGATCTTCTCAGATGTTACACAGGGTTAGTATTTGGATGGAAGATTACCAAGGAAGACACTACAGAGAAAAACAGTGGCAAACCACCTCTGCTTCTCATTTGCCTTGAAAACTCCTCACTGATGTCTCCATAAGTCAGTTGCAACTTGATGGTCCTTATGGACATAAATAAGGATGAGTAGCAGGAGCAATAAGGAGAAAAAAGGGAAGCAATGAGTAGGTGTCAACTAGACAGGCAGCAAGATAAGATTACATCACAATGATTGTAAGTTAATATAGTTGTCATCAAAAAACTCCAGAAAGGAATCCCAAGTGCCAACAAATTTATATTACTTTGTATCAAATGTTAATTGCTTCAGAGAGACCAAGTTTGTGAGTAAGATTGCCAGTCACCAATATTAGGTGGCCAGCTAGCTTTTCAGATCTGTAAAAGTAGTCTCTTTGCAACTGATTGAATGACATACAGACATGTACATTTTATTAGGGAGTACAACACATCTGAATATTGCATTCCCAGGCTAAGGAGTCCAAATCATTTTTCATTAAATGGTGATATTTTGGTATTAGTGTTCTGAGGATAACAGACTGATCATCTAAGAGCTTTAATTTTGGCACTTCTAAGATGGAATGAACTTTAGATCCAAATAAAGAAAACAGATGCTTACACTGGATTTGTTTCCACTGTTCATTAACACAATTGGTATTTAGTCTGCAAGTCTTTGAAAAATAACAAAAACTCTTGAGAATTTAATAATGGAAAGGGTTTTCTTAGTCTAGACTTGGTACCAAAAATGTGCATGTTTCAGTTCTGTGTACTGTAATAAGCCAGATCAGTGATTTACAAGTTATTGTCACTTAAAGGTCTGCACAAGGTTGAAGAATGGACAGTACAGTTCCTATGTAGACCTTTCCACAGCTACAGGGTATGTGATATACTCCTGCAGAAGTGAGGGGGTCTCTCTTATCCTTTGCTGAGTGTAGCATTTGCTGTATTTTCCTCAGCAAAGGACAAGAGAGACCCCCTGCAGGAGTATATACCATACCCTGTAGCTGTGGAAAGGTCTACATAGGAACCACAAAACGCAGCATTCAGACCCGTATTAAGGAACACGAAAGACGCTGTCGGCTTAATCATCCTGAAAAATCTGCAGTTGCAGAACATGTGTTAAACAAAACTGGACATAATATTTTATTTGAGAACACTGAAATTCTGGACAATTCAGAAGCTTACTATGTCAGACTGCACAGGGAGGCCATTGAAATTCACAAACACCAGGACAACTTCAATAAGAAAGAAAACACGTTAAAAATTAGCAAAGCCTGGCTCCCAGTACTTAAAAAATGGACTGATAATCCCACCTGCAATACAATGCACTCAACCACAGAGTGCATAGCAAGTTCCACCCAAACACTTAATGATTGGTTCCCCACCCTGGGACATGGACAATATACCACACTAAACTTTCCCTTTTCACTTTGGCCCTTTCTGCATGGGCATTTTATGGCACCCTGGGGATGGCAAAAACGCCGTCCCCAGGGAGCCATTCGCACAGGGGGCGCAGCTGCTTTGCAGCCGCACTGCCCTCATGTCGCCCGACCGGCATGAAGCTGGCATTTCCCAACCTCGCTCGAGCTCCCCCCCCCACTCCCCCCGTCACTTACCTGGTTCCTGGCCCTCCGGTGCATCGCCAAGGCCTGGGGACACGTCCCCCTGCCCTGCAACGCTCAAGCAGGCGCGCAGGGCCGGGGGCGTGTCTCCAGGCCCCAGCGACGTGCCGGAGGGCCAGGGACAAGCCGGGTCGGCCGTGGAGAGCCGTCGTCCCAGCCAGTTCTGGGACCGTCCGCATGGATTATGCCAACCCAACCCCTTCCGTCCGCATGGATTATGCCAACCCAACCCCTTCCGCACGGCCTCTGACACAGTGTGAAACAGACTTTTCTCTGTGATACACCTCTGAAGATGCCAGCCACAGATGCAGGTGACACGTTAGGAACAAAATCCACCAGACCATGGCCACACAGCCTGGAAAACCCACCAGAACCAGTACACACAAAGTGTTTGGTGCATGGTGGAGGTGAATGTCCACTGTGGCAAGATATCTTATATGGACATATTTCCTCTAGCCCTGCTTTCACTTTCCATGATAAGTAAATCCACTTATGACATGATTTTAATTTTGCTTCATTGCCAAAGCAAGACAGATTTGTGAATGGGCAAAGCTTTGCCCCAGTCCTCTTCCCTCTGCCTGCAGCCAGTCTGCCTAGCCTTACTCCTCCATTCCCTTGCACTGCTTTGCATGCTTCCCCTTCACCCTCCTCCCTGTTTCCAATTACTTCCCACTTCTTGTCCTGCCGTATCCTTCCTATGGTCCTGCTGTATCACTTCTATTGCCCATGGCCTCCCTGCTCCTGCATATCTTTAGATCCATAGATTAAAAAAATGAAATAATTGATAGATCAATAAATCAATAGTAATACTAAAAAAGTAAAAATAATAAGATTAGTCCATCTGTCCAAACACCCAATTTGATCAACAAACTGGGATGTCTCCAGCCTTATTGTTTTATACACAAACAATTGATGATTCCAGACGACACTGGGAAAAACTCATCTGTCTTGACACTTGGGCCAAAGCACATTGGAAGATGGATGATCATGAACCCAGGGAACTTAGCAAAAGGCAGCTCACGTCCTTTTGTGGTTTTGCAGTTTGCACACTACCATTGCTCCCCCCTCCCAATTCCTACCATAAAAGACAATTAGTGTTCAGGCAAAGTGTACAGATGATGTATTCAATACTTTTCTTTAATAGTTTGCCTTTCTTATGTTAATATATTGATCCATCAATAGATTGGTAGTTTTACATATCAATCTATTGATACTGATAGATTGATAGATTGATATATCAATCAATTTATCAATTGATATATCAATCTATTGTTAAGGTTAAAGACAACAATAAAATTATATTAAAAATTACAGCATGCATGCATGACAGAAAACCCATGAAACATCACCTGCTCCCCCCCAGATACAAGCAAAAAGTCAGCTGATGGGTAATACCTGCTCCGCCACAAACAGGGCAGTGGGTAATAATGCTGAACATGCCCTGAAACAAAAACTCCCTGGTCAATTCTCTTTGAAGTCATGGAAACTTCACCGTGATTAATTGGCCTATAAATGGTGAAACTAACTGGGAGGGGCCCTATCCTAGACAGCCCAGAGCCGCCTGATCTGGCCAGATTTCAGAAGCTAAGCAGGGTTGGCCCTAGTAAATACTTGGATAGGAAACGCTCAAAGAATATCAGGGTTGTTATACAGCAGAAGGCAATGGCAAACTACTTCTGTTAGACTCTTGCCTTGAAAACCCTACTGGGCTTCCATAGGTTGGTTGTGACTTAGCAGCATTTTACATACACAACTAGGAGGGACATTGTAGTTCAGTACAGTAAAGTTTAACTGAAAAGATTTACAGTATAATATGTAATTTTCCATATTAGCCTGGATGATATCATTGGATGAGAGGCTTACAGCAAGAATGAGTTTGTGATTAAGGATTTTAGCTGGAGTTTGAAATTATTCTTATGACTTGATTATAGTATTGTACATATAGGGAAATTGTTTTCATACTGAAACCTGCCACTAATGGGATAAAAATCTAAATAAATAAACATTCCTAAGCAATAACTAGTTGGAAACACTGGAATCTGAAACACTGAACACAGCAATTAATTACTGAAACATTCACTGGAATAATATTTTAAAACTAGCAAGTTTTGTATCATTTGACGTTAAGCATAGCAATGGTGTGGTATACTATGTATGGAGCAGTACAGGCTAGAGTTACAGGGCTTACATCTCAATCCTATACATTCATACTGACTCAGTAGTAAGCTCCGCCACACTTCCAAAAAGATCCTAGTCTTGTCCATTAAAAGGGACAAACAAGCAAACATAATAATCCAATTCACCAATAATACTTCACTGCATATTCCTTCACAGTAGGGTTACCAAACTCAAGGTGGGGCCTGGGGTTCTCCTGAAATTACAGTTGGACTCCAGACTACAAAGATCTATTCTCACAGAAAAATGGAAACTTCAGAAAATGGATTCTATGGTAGAGTCAAGGAAAAATGGACTGTTTAGGATTGCAAGTCAATGTTTTAAATGTTTAGTGATTTTAAAATAAACCAGTTCCTGAGCTTTGAGTGATCAGCATCAATTTCACTTAATGGTATTCAGTTATTCCTGAAAAATATAGTGATCAACTGCACGAAAGGGGAGACTGTAGACAGAGGATGTGCTAATGATGTGTGCATATCCAGAAATGGGTCTTAAACTATGAGGCAGAACAGTTGCTAAAGGAGGAAAAAACTGCAGCTTGACACCTGCATGTGTTCATGAGGCTACTTGCCATTTTTAAAACTTTCACAGGCCTTGACATGGAATCCTCAAAGTAAGTCATGCTTCCTCCTTGTATATCTCTGGTTTCAATAGTAAGGAGAAAAGTGGGAAGGCAACCCAAAGCAACTTTATTCAGGGGCGTTCATCGATATACCTAATAATAAAGAGGTCCCTGTTACAATGATGACAGCAGCAAAACCAGACCAGCCAGGTAGAAGTGGGCATGTATTTGGAAACTTACCATAAAAGCAGAAAATATGATTAATATAAATTAATCAAAACCCAACCAAATCACTCGGTAAAGACTAAGCTTGGTCTATCAGAAATGGAATGTTGAGCATCAGTCCTTAAAAAATTCAGATAGGGAAACTGGCCTTCTCAAATCCTGGATTGGGAGAGAGGTTTGTGTTGGAGAATTTCCAAACTCTTTTTCTTCATATCCTTGCTATTTCTTGTAGTTGCTCCCCCCCACCAGCTTCTATTGTTCATATTTACAAGCTGTTTTGTTCTCTCGGAGATAAATATAATAAACATTTCTTATTAAATAACAAAATAAATCCCCAAGCTTATTGCTCCCTTTATGAAGAAGCTGTCTGTGGAAAAGTTTTGGTGTGAGGGTTACACAAGACAAAAATGTTTAAGCAGTTTGCCAGTTTAGATATTCTGGGAAAATTCAGTTTGCCTGCAAAACAGAACAAATAAATTGTGTACGAGGGGACAAGAGGGGGGAACGACCTCTGTAGCCTGAATATTCTTTGTAATTCTAAGAGATCTTCTGACTGGACCTAGAGGTTGACAACTCTGAGATTCTTTAACTTGCATAGGTTTCCACAGCTCTATACGTTTACCTCTTCTCTGTAGAATCCATTCAGCGGGAAAGGAGTGGCACTATCTCTGTGAGGCCTGATTTCTGAGTAAGGACAGCCCCAAGCCTTGAGTAAGGTTCAGCAGAAAGCAATGAACAGACAGTCATGACTTGAAAGGCAGCCAAATCCTAAGTACTTTCATCAAAACAGAGGAAAGTTAATGGGAGCCTTGGGAGCCACATCTCCTTTCATGACTTATGCCCTGTCTCAGCCGTAATGTTCAAACAAGCCCATAACAATCTGACATTCTTGGACTCCAATCAACAGCAAAATAACATTTCAAGCTGCCTCTATTGTTCTGCAGTGTGCGGAGATAGACCTGGCTATTAAGGATGACAGAAATCACCCACTTTGCTGCAGAACTGCTTTGCACATAAACAAGTAAGCCATGTAGGAGTCATGTTGGGAGGAGATTGACTGACCACAGCAGGAGCCAGAAAGAAGCTATTCTTCAGGGTTAAGTAGGGAACCAGTGTCTTTAATCACAGTAATTGTCCCGAGAATCAGTAACAGGTCAACCTCAGAACACAGTTGTAAACTGGGTCATATTCAAGGAACAGAAAGCCTGTCATCCACTTTTCTAGCTTATCCATGACATTATCCCACCTTTCCTCAGGGCAGCGTACTTGGTTTTCCCTTCCCGTAGCCAGTAACTGCAAATGCAACATGGCTAAAAAAGTAGAAGCCAGCAGTAATAATTAAAATGAGTAGAAACCCCAGGGTCAACAATGCTAAAATCAATGATTAGCAGCAAAATAAGAATTAAATGGACTTGTAAAAAAAAATCAAGAGGTTCTGGATAGAAGTATATATGAAAATGCAGAAAATACTTAAACAAACATTTCCTTTCACTGCTGAAACTATGCTATTAGGAATTTTGCCTGAAAAGCTTCCAAAGAAGTTTAATGAACTATGTTGGCACTTATTAACAGCTGCAAGGGTAATAATTACATCTCGTTGGAAAACTGAAAGAGAATGTAACACAGAACTCTGGAAAGATAAAGTCAGAGAATATGCTACGATGGGGAAAAATAACAAATCCTGTAAACAGACAGTCAAACAAGAGTTTGATGGGAAATGGGAATTGTAATGTTTATATGAGGCTGAATTTATTATGTAAGAATAATAACAATAGTAAGAGTATTAATTTGTTATTGATTAAAATATAAGTAACTGCTTATTAGATACTTATTGTTGTTTTAGAACTAAAGGTAAGAGGGAAACAAATCTTAAAACCATGTAGTTTTCTCTCTGAATATCAATATTGTAATTTTAAGATCTAATGTGTTAAGAGTTAATAGATATATAATTTATGGATAACTTCTCTCTTCCTATGTTTTTTCTATTTTTCAACTATATTTGAGAAAATTAATATTTTTCAAAAAATTCACAATTCAATTAAAATATTAATTCGCAACCTGGCACCCACACACTTGAAGGGCTATCTCCAATTATAATATTTAGGCAGTCATCTGTAATCTATACTGTCCTTTAGGGTAGCCTGTCTGGCATGGACCAAAGCCTGGACCTTTCCCATCATGGCTTTTGCTCTGTGGATTACAATCCCAGATGAAATGAGGGAAGACTTCTCCTTGGAAATCTTCAGGAGACACTGAAAAGCTTGCCTAAAACATTACTTCAGCTAGTGCTGTGCCGACCACGGTACCAGAAGTTAGACTCAAAGTGGGTAGAACTCCCAACTCTTTAGCTTGTCCAGCTTCTGTTTAAAAGCCCAGCAATGTACCATCAAAAAGTACCCTTAGAACAAAAGGATGGTGTGTTTGTGTGGCCCATTAAAACAGCATGCTAAAGTAGATTGACAATAGAAACAGTTGCTTGTGTTTATTTAACACCTCTAACTCAGCACTTCAGAACATTAACACTGGGTGGTGCTGCAACCACTCCCACCCTTAGTCCTATTCATTTGAGTCTTTTGCTGATGGTGGAGGTGATGGTGCTTCTTGTGAAATTGGTGTAGTTTGCTGTACTCATGGAAAGTTCCATAAAATTGGAGTTGACTGATGGCAACCCCATAGGATTTTTGAAGCAAGAGACATTCAGAGGTGGTTTGCCTTTGTCTGCTTCTTCAGAGCAGCCCTGGAATCTCCTTGGATGTCTCCCATCCAAATGATCCTGATTAGTTTCCAAAATCTGGTCAAGGCAGTTTGCTGTGGATGCTAGATTCCATAGTCCCCAAAGAACCTTCCACATACTTATTTAACTTAATCTAGGTCAGGGGTAGGGAACCTGCGGCTCTCCAGATGTTCAGGAACTACAATTCCCATCAGCCTCTGTCAGCATGGCCAATTGGCCATGCTGGTAGGGGCTGGTGGGAATTGTAGTTCCTGAACATCTGGAGAGCCACAGGTTCCCTACCCCTGATCTAGGTGAAAAAATTACTTACATCATGAAGGCTGACCTTTTGGAGGTAGAAGTTGGCATAGAAGCAGTTTCAGGCCATGTTTGCATTGTTAGCACTGTGACTTTGGTACCTTACAAAGTAACATTCTACTTCTTCCTGGAGAAATTTATGTCTAGAGAAGAAATTATGTTACTACTGGTCCCAACCAAAGGGAAAGGGGGTGAATCTGCCTGTTTGGAAGGTGCACAGCTGCACCAATGGATTCGCCCTCCCCAGGGTACTTGCCCCAATGGACTGCTGGCATGCAGCTGCTGCAACTCTCCCGGTGCAGGGATGCTGTGCCAGACACTGCAACTGTATCCCAGTGCCCCTGTCACCACCAGCATAGGGGGAGCAGGATGTGGTCGGGGGAAGGAGCTGATGTTTGTTAGCTTCTCCCAGCCATTCACCACCTTACATTGGCATCTGGACTGTGAACTTAAGCAGTGGCATAGTGCCAAGGGGGTGGGGGTGGTGCATGATGGACAAGGTGTGTGGCGGTTTGGGGGCATGGCAGGGACATTCCAGGGGCATGCTGTGGCGGGAGCAGGCAGAGTCGTGGCAAGGACACGGTGCTCGCGTGCCTTAGGCACAGTTCCCCCTCACTCCAGCCCTGGACTTAAGCCACCAAAAAGGTTATGCAAGTCTATTGAGCCCCATGGAGCGCCTCTCGACAGTGTAAAGGCTTGTTTGCTTTGCAAGCATTCTCACGTGCTGGAAAGTCTCTATGGGAGTGGCAGGGTGCCACAGCTGGCTGCCTGGTCACTTGGATAGGTCTGCCCATGTGGTATTTAAGGCATGGTGATCACAGTATGGTTCTTGGCTGTGTGGAAAGCATGAAACTGCTTTCAAAGCTTCTGTTTGGGGAGGGATGGCATATTATATCTAATAAATAAATAACTGTTTACACTTCAATGGGATTTTCTGCCTATTACATAAAAGCCATAGGAAGGCTTACACTACTGTTTAACTGCTGTGAGTCTTAAAAAAAAACCATTTCAAATATTATTCTAGGCCAATAATAGCAATGTACTTAACAGTGGGATTCCTCTGCCTTGAACAACTTAGTGAAAGAAGGAATTTTGCTAGTACACCTGAAGTTTATTCTTCTGTTCAACTGTTAAATATAAAGGAAATATGGACCTTAACTCCAATAAATTATTGGTTCATTGATTTTGCGGCATTCTTCTATTTCTCCCCTTTCTCCCAATATTTTTTCTTCCTTGGCAAATATGTAGTATTGACATAGCACTTCACTTTCAAACACTAAGCCTGCAAATCTAATAATCTGTTCATTTAATCATTCATATATTCAAGCATACCTCCTCCACCCTTGAAAAAAATAGTTTTCCAGGCAAACTTGAGCTGCACTATCATCTGTTTCTAAAAATTAGGCACCAGGATTGAAGCCATTTCAATACTGTATATTTAGGGGTATCCAGTCACGCCTACCGAAAGGACATGCAACTTGCAATATCAGAGTGCATGGTCACTATTTCATCTGAAATGGGCCCTTCACATATTTTCTGCTTCAGTACATGGTACACTGAACCCTGACGCAAAAAGGTTTGGAGAAGCATGTACTGAAGAAATGTGCTGCTCGTTTCAGATGAAATTACAACCACATGTATTGTGAGGATTGAGGATAGTACATGTTCTCCAAACATTTATTTATTTATTAATAATTTTATATACCACCCCTCCCCCGAAGGGCTCTGGGCAGTGAACAACAGAATACAACACAAACAGATGGAGAACATAACAAAATACAAATTATAACTAAATAATCTAGGCTCCATAAATCACAATATACTAAAACCTATTAAAATACAGCGTTCCATACAAAATTGTCGGCGCCCAGAATTAAAACCTTCAGTAAAAAACCCTCCCAAGGGGGGCGGGCGGTGGGCCTCATTGATGTTAAAGAGGCACAAGATGTAAAGGAGAACAGAGAGAGGGGGCGCACCAATCAGTGGATGGTCCCTTCAAAAGCCCGGTGGAACAACTCAGTCTTACAGGCCCTGCGAAATTCACCAAGGACCCGCAGGGCCCGGTCAGATGGAGGAAGAGTGTTCCACCAGGCCAGCCGCATCATCGAGGGGCTGGGGACCACCAGCAAATTGGCCTCTGCTGAATGCATATGGGGTAAGGCGGTCCCGAAGGTACATGTGGCTGGTAGACTCCTGGAATGTGCATTTATGCTGTCTGAAAATAGGGAGACCTATAGGTTATTATTGGATCATTCCTCCACCTCTTGAGAATAAAACAGATTAGAGATTTCAAGGATATATAGTAGAGTCAGCTCAGCTCTAGTTCACCTTGCATGCATACTACATCTAGACAATAATTTTAATCTCCCCCCTTACCAGCTGCCAAAGGGTGTGACATCACTTCTAGCAAAAACCCAGATGTGATGTCACATTACTCTAGGAATTATCAGACACCCTATGGTAAAACCATAAAGTTCTACACTATCAGTGATGGCTGATTCCACACACACACACACCTCTGGTATCCTGCCAGGTTCTTGTGCATTCTCGATAAATAAACCCTTGCAGTTCCTTTCCCCCTCTTTTTGTGTTGGCAGACAAATGGTGCAGTCTCAAACAGAGTTACAAGTCTGTAATTGTATTATAGTAAGTGGGGTTTATAAAACTATAAACTTTGATTATGATAGTGGTCAGGGAAAGGCAGGCTTATGTTATTAGGAGATGGAAGAAGGAATGAGATTCAGTCTCTGGCACAGGATTGCCAGCTCTGGGTTTGAAAATTCTTGAGAGATTTTGGGGGTGGAACCTGGAGAGCGATGAGTTTGGAGAGGGGAGGGACTTCAATAAAGTATGATGCCATAGAGTCCACATTCCAAGGTGTCCATTTTCCTCAGGTGTACTGATCACTGTTGCCTGGAGATCGGATGTAATAGCAGGAAACCTCCAGCCAAGATCTGGAGGCTGACAGTCTTACTCCAGCATGAAGACTGAATTGTTCATGGCTCATCAGAATCAAGGTTGCACATTTATTTATTTATTTTTAATTGGTTAAACTTATATACCGCCCTCAACCTTAATTTATAACCTTGGTTTTTCAACAATCTCAATGAGGTTAGTTTGGTAGCATTTCAAGGCTGAAATTAGCTCAGAGAAATAGGGGTTACAGGGTTAAGGTCACTTCCTGGTCCTTTAACTTTGGTTGCCAATCCCAGGGGATGCCTGGAGTTCTCCTGTAATTACAACTGATCTCCATACAATAGAGATCAGTGCCCCTAGAGGAAATAGCAGCTATAGAAGGTGGGGTCCATGGCATCACATCCATGTTGAGCTCCTCACCCCTCAAACCCTGCTTGCCCCAGGCTCTACCCTAAAATCTCCAGGAATTTCCCAACTTGTAACTGAAAATCCTACCCTAAAACCTCTGGAAGATCAAAACAGTCAGTAGTCCTATAAACCTGTAGATTTTAGGGATGGAGTCTGAGGGGGGTATGGTTTGGAGAGGGGAGGGGCTTCAGTGCCATAGAAGTCATCACCATTTTCTCCATGAACTGATCTTTGTTGTCTGAAGTTTGGAGAACAATTGCAATAATGGGAGATCTCCAGCCACCACGTGGAAATTGGCAATCCTAATTTTTTCCCCAGTAAGTAACAATAGAGCAATACCCTGTTAACTGGGTACCATTAGTTAGCACTGATATTTATAAAAATCTAATAGTTTTACTACTCAAGGACATGTTTATAGTATGGTGCTGAAAGAATATGTATGATATTTTCTCTTTCTGAAAAAAAGCGCAACATAACCTTGTTGATCAACACTGCTTAGAAGCATGGATTTGGATGTAGTTTAGCATTGTACTTGGTTGGTTGTTTTTTTAGTCTCTGAAGGAGACTAAACGTTATTTAATGAAAGCATAAACATACTTTTTCTCTTGCCTTTCTTCACCTTTCCTGGAGAGAGATGTATCTTTTCCCCCAGAAGACTCCTTTCAATAATACAGGACTATAGCAAAGTCAAGCCAAGGAAATTAGTTTTGCACAGCATGTTAATAGCAGCAAGCTGCCCTCTACAGTCTTCTTCCATCAAGACACATGCTGCTCTAGCTAAGACATACTTGCAATGTAATCTTATGCATGAGTACTCAGAAGGAAGTCTCACTGAATTCATCAGAACTTTCCGCAATGCAAAGGTACAAAGGACTTCAGTTCTACTGCTGCTTTCCAAACGACATTTGTATACCCAGGTAGTTCTGAATCAACACAAAGTGTGAAATGCTGGGAGTTCTAGTATTTTTCTTTATAAATAACAGCAGAATGGGGAAACAGTTCAGTTGGGCCCACAAAGGGGAATGAGTAACCCTTTCCTTCATGCCATTTTTTTGTTTTTTGGCAATGATTTACTGGAGGGGCTATTTGCCTTGTTGGGGCAATGCTCCAAGCATCATATGGAGTATTGTATGTTTGCTCCAATAAGGCAATAGTTGTTCTTTGAGACTGTTTCAGGTTGGAAAGGGCAGGGGCGTACCTAGGCACACTGGCGCCCGGGGACAAAACCTGAGTTTGGCTTCCCCATGAGCGTGCATGGGCGGCCACCCCCCCCCACCATGACCAAACAATGATTTTTTGTACCAGCTCACAAAACACCTCCCACTCCCATCAAAACATACATGGCTCTCTCCCCACCAACTCTTTTCCTAATTTCCTAATCACAACAACCCTATGAGGTAGGTTGTTAAATGAGAAACAACTCCAAAGCCAGTGGCAGAGTGGGTATTAAGCATGTAAACCTCTCTCACAAATCACCCCAGTAAAACATTTTACCAAACAAATGTCAGCATCATCTCTCACAAAACACCTCCAGTGGAATCCGCCCCCAAACAGAATCACTTTCAATGGTAAGTGCTTTTAAACTAGGTCAAATTCTTCCACTTTTTTTAAATCTACCTTAAAGGGAGAATCTGGGGTCCCAAAGTTAAAACAAAATTAGAAAGTGATGCTGTGTTTGGGGGTGAATTCTCCCCCACCCTGAAACAGCATCACTTTTGAGGGTTGGAGATTCAAGATGAAACAAATAGCAGTTTTGGCTATTGAATCTGGGCAAATTTTAAGGGCACATTCGGATTAAAAAAAATTGTCCGGTTATGTCCTGCCCAAATATGAACAAATGCTTGAATGCAAGGTATTTGGGGTTCTGGGGGGGTATTTTGGGAGTTTCGAGAAACACTGCATGGAAGCAGCATTTTAAAGCTAAGCGGCACCACCATGATTTCAGAAGGGCATCATCCAGGGCTGTCCTTGGATGATACCACCCGAGTTTGGTGATGTTTGGTTCAGGGGCAAGCAAAGTTACGGATGCCCAAATGGAATGCTTCCTCATCCCCACAGTTGTTTTCAATGAGGAGCTAACCTGAGATCGCGAGGGCTACTCCCTTTGAGGGACCATAACTTTGGTCCCCCTGAACATTGGAACTCTCACCTCTTCAAACTTGGGTGATAATCCTAAGAATAGTTAACAGATGATTACCACTGAAATTTTTTGGTGTCACTAGCTTTAAAAATACACCCCTTCCAGGCACCCCAAAAAATTTGGCCAAAGATTTGCTTTGTTTTGCAGTGACTTTGCTCCATTGTAGCTAATGAGGAATTTCTGAGGCAGGCTGCACATTTTTGAAGATAGAGGCACCAGACTTTCAGGGTGGCTCCAAGAGGCCTTGCAGTAATAGCATCCAAGCTTGGTGAGCTTTTCTTCTGGAGTGGGGTTTGAGAGGAGTTCTTGAGAGAACTCAGCCCACAGGCTTTCTTATGCAGGAGCGGGCAAACAAAATAAGCCTTTTGGGGGCCCATAAAATTGAACCTCAGAAGCAAGGTTGGCTCCAAACCTGGATGCTATTACCAGGAGTGGCCCTCCTGGAGCCACCCTGGAAAGTCTGGGTGCCCTCTATCTTCAAAAAAATGTGCAGCCTGCCTTACACACTCAGAAATTCCCCATTGGCTACAATGGAGCAAAGTCGCTCAAAAAACAAAAGAATCTTGGAGCAAATTCTATTGGGGTGCCTGGAAGGGGTGTATTTTTAAAGCTAGTGATTAATTAAATGTTGCAAGGGTATCATCTGTTAAACTATTTCTGTATGATGCCACCCAAGTTTGGTGAAGTTATGTTCAGGGGGACCAAAGTTATGGTCCACTCAAATGGGTAGCCCTATCTCTATAGGTTAGCTCCCATTGAAAACAATGGGGATGGGGGCACCCCATTTGGGGGCCCATAACTTTGCTACCCCTGGACCAAACATCACCAAATTTGGGTGGTATCATCAGGGCAGTCTCTGGATGGTACCCTGAAATTTTGGTGCCGCTAGCCTTAAAAATGCGCCCCCTGCAGGCCGGAAAGTGAAAAAAACACTTAAAACATTAAAAAACACACAAACGACCCTGAAATGTTGGCGCCCCCCCATGTGACCAAATGGGGGGCGCCCGGGGACAAAGGGTACCCTCTGTCCCTAGGCAGGAACGCCACTGGGAAAGGGTTAAACCTTTCCTGTGCTATCATTCTGATCTGAATCAGAATGGGGGCTTCTCTTTAGAAAAAGAAAAATGCCTGGGAGCCCACAAGTTCCACTGTCTTGCCTAGTATGATCCTTAATGTCTAAAAGTGAAAAATGGGTAGCACCCAAGAACATTCTTCAGGGAACTGATATTGGTTATGACTCAGTGTCAAGTTTACATTTGGTAACAATTTTGGATTTGTTGCCCAGTAATGTGTGAAATTGTAGAGCTTGTTAAAAAACCCTGAAAGGTATATATTCAAGAGCAGACTGCTCCCTTTGAAAATACAGACTTCCTTGTCACTCATAAAACAAACGTGTTGCAAGTATATTAATCAAAATGTTTCTCAAGTTTTGATTTTGGTGGGGCAGCAATGTTGTAAAGTTTGGAGTCCAAACCAGCAGGTTCAGAGTATAAATCAGCTTAATTTGAACTGAAGCACACGGAGCCTCATCCAAGCATCAATCTTGGAAACAGGCCCAAACTAACCACAGGAGCACGCCTCATGTGACTGGTCAATAAAAAGGTATTTGCCACTTGGTCCCTAGGTTCCAAATAATAGAGACTTGCCAACATTCTGTGGTTCTTGCTTTTTCTGACAGTGATTATGTTGATCTTAATTTTTTTTAAAAATTCAACACACATGTATCTCTGAGCTTATTGTCTGGTAATTAGAAATTATCTTCGTTGTCCTGCCTCCTCTTTTTTCTACAGATCCTGCAAGAAAACGTTCTGCTTTGAAAAGCTTCCTGACTATCTTCAGGTGGTTTGGCTGTTCCCCCTCCTAGCTTCCTACTTAGGCTTTCAGTTTATTTCTGCAGGTATATCTCTGTTTACTCAAATATTTGAAGAATGGGCTTAATCAATAGATTGCAGGAGTTTTTCTGTGACTGTGTAAATACAACCCATTAATTCTCATTATTCATTAGAGTGTGTTGTTTCAACACAATCCATGTGACCTCTTTTCAAACCAGATCAGGATTGCCAGCTCTAGATTGGGGCATAGCTGGAGATTGGGGGGGGGGGGCTGAGGAGGGCGAGGCTTGGGGAGGGATGTCAATGGCATATGATACCATATAGTCCACCTTCCAAAGCAGCCATTTTCTCCAGGTAAACTGATCTATTTCTCCTGGAGATCAGTTGTAATAGAGGCAGATCTCCCACTACCACTTGGAGGTTGGCAACCCTAAACCAGACTCCTGGCAAAGAAACTGGCAAAGTTGCAGTATCAGATGGCCTAATAACAACCCGCACACAAGCCCTTGGTGGAATTAAATTCTATTCTGTTTGAATGGGATAGATTATCAGATTATAAATCATATTAAGAGTTTTTACAGACAACAATGGGAAAAATTATTTTTAAAAAACCCTCTGGTTTAAAATAGAAGTGATGATGAAATAGATCTAACGCACAATGCTTGTGGTACAGCAAATCTTTTACAGCCCAATCCAGATCCGGGAGGAGCTCCCAGTGGCTGGGGACAGAGCAGGGGAGATGGCACCATGCCACCTACAATGGAGCTTCAGGCGGCACAGCAAGGAGTGGGAAGGGAGAACCTGCTGCCACCCAGAAAACTCCATTTTACAAGTAACTTATGCTACGTGTTTTTGTGGCATGGCAGGCCTGTGCAGGGGCCATTCCAGACCAAAAGCCTGATAGAAGGTGACCACTATCATCTCCACCCTTGGGAATTTCCCTTGTCCACCGCCAGTTGTGCTAGCATCCTCCTTTATACTGATGCAGTTCTGGGGGCAAAAGCCTCTTCTGGGTTGAGTGCCTGCCGCCCTGTTTACCCTCCCAGTGTATGTGTCCCTCCCACAACCCATTCCACCACACCCCATCTGGATTGGGCAGTTAGTCTTCAACATGCTCCAAGGTCACTTTTCTCCTGCCATAGTAGACTAACACAGTTGTGTGTATTTTAATTGTTGTAAGAATTTGTGAACTCCTTCAGTGGTTTTTAGAATATTTGGTTGTGATATGCAGTAAAACATCAATCACTGTAGTGTAAGGAGAATTCTGCCCCCCCCCCCCACACACACACAAAAAGACCAGCTAAGTGACAGGGTAAAAACATGGGTCTGGAGTGGGGATTCATTTTTGTATGATTGTTTAGCTCTCTTATGTGAGTTATTTGATAGAAAAGCCAAAAATTTATTAGTTCTGCTTCTAGCTCCAAGAATCAATTCCAGAATTTAAAAATTATCCAATATTCTACAATATATATATCTTCTATAGAGAGTAGAAACTTTTCATTCCACAACTATCCATAGTGATTAAAACCCAAGAAGAAGAACTGCAATCAAGCCCATAAATCAACTAAACTGATTCTGTCCTCCCAACAGTATGAAGCATTAGTGAAATGTTCTGACACACTAAGTTCTGGGGTTAGCACACACTTTTTAAAAAGCAGTTTTATTAAGGTATGCATGTTAGATAGGTTCCAAATTACCCATTCTAAGTCCCGAATCCATGAATTCCACTTATGTGTCTGCTAAAACCAGTTGCTGGCTATGGTGATATTCTATTCTAAAAGCATAAAGCTCAGCATTCTCTGAAACTGATCCACTTCACAGGTGTTAGTGGAGGAGAAGTTAATTTGAGAAAGGAGAACCACTACAGTTACCAACCTCCAGCTGGAGATCTCCTGGGATTACAACTGATCTCCACATGACAAAGATCATTTCACCTGGAGAAAATGGCTACTTTGGAAGATGGACTTTATGGCATTGTACCCATTGAAGTTCCTCTCTTACCCAAACCTCACCCTCCTCAGAATCTACCCCCCGAACTTCCTAAAAACAAAGTAGGCCACCCTGAGCTCCTGAAAGAAAGAGTCAGAGGAAGTTAAAAATCCTAGGGGGTGGGGACAAGAATAGAGGATCTGCTCAGATATGTTCTGTGAAATCATGTCACTTCTGACTTATGAATCAATGACCTCCAAAACATTATCTCATTAACAGCCTCATTCAAGTCATGCAAACTGAGCGATATGGTTTCCTTTATTAATCCAGTTCATCTTTTGGTGAATCTTCCTCTTTTCCTACTGTCCTCGGTATTTCCTAGTGTTATACAATCATAGAATCATAGAGTTGGAAGAGACCCCAAGGCTCATCAAGTCCAACCCCCTGCAATGCAGGAACACAAAGCACTCCCAAAATATGTTCATCTAGCCTCAGTGGCGCAGTGCCAACAGGGCGGGGGGGAGGCGCCCTGCGTGGTGCTGCAGCAGGGGTGTGGCTGGGCCGTGGAGGGGGAATGACGGGGGCATTCCAGGGTGTCACGGGGGTGGGGCAGGGTCAGGTGGTGCTGCAGCAGGGGAGCAGGGCACACGTGTGCCCCGGGCGCAGTTCCTCCTTGCTCCACCCCTGTCCAGCCTCTGTTTAAAAACCTCCAAAGAAGAAGATTCCACAACTCTCCGAGACAGTAAATTCCACTGTCAAACAGTCCTGACAGTCAGGAAGTTATTGACTTTTCCAGTAACTAAAGTACAGAAGCTTCAGTTTAGTCATTTTAGCTTCTAGCAGCTAAAATCCCAGAGAAAGCTTTTCTTGGACTGTATGTTTTATCTGGCTCCAATAAGAGCATGATAAGTATTTGGTTTCTTCCACATCAAAATTATGTGTGCTGTATTTTTTAATAATATCCTGGAAAATACTGGGTTGAAAAGCTTTCTCCTTGTGTTGGTTTTTTATGTGTGCAGAGAGGCAGAGGGAATATTCAAACACTATAAATAGATAAAATAATGTAAAAGTATAATTATTCATTCACAGTTCATAGAAGTAAACATAATCTATCATTTGAAAGAGCTATTGATTATATACATTATTTTTGTAAATATAAAGAAAAATATGTATGTATGGAGACATCATATTATACTCCCTCCCCCTTCAAACATAATGGAGACCTTGCCCTGGCCGTTTTTAACCATTTATGGTACTATTTATTTTGACTCCAGTGTGGAGTTGTATCACACAGCAGCCACATTTTGCCTGTGAAGTCTGCTGCTATTCTCATTCTAACAATCTGCTCTGTAATTGAGGGTTCCTGCTAGAAACACTGCAAAGAATTATGATATCATCACTTATATTTGTGCCACAATACATGCTATCATACTATTTCTTTCCTTTCATTCCTTGTTCTTGTTTATGTGCTATTTTTGTGTTGTATTCCTGATGTATTATTCTCCAGTCTAGACACACGCATGCTAAATAATAGTAAGGTAGAAAACTACTATTTTCTCTAAAACACGTGCATGGTTTAGCTATTTTTCAAGTCTAAACTTCTTACTGCTTTAGGCTCAAGTTTTTAAAAAAAATACAGTTGGAGCTTAATGCTGTTTTTTATTTTAGAAAAAGAAGAGGAAGAAGAGGAGAAGGGGTTTCGATTTATACCCCACTTTTCTCAACTGTAAGGAGTCTCAAAGAGGCCTACAGACTCCTTCCCTTCCTTTCCCCATGACAGACACCTTGGCCCCTTCCGCACACGCAAAATAATGTGTTTTCAAACCACTTTCACAACTGTTTGCAAGTGGATTTTGCCATTCCGCACAGCTTCAAAGAGCACTGAAAGCAGTTTGAAAGTGCATTATTCTGCATGTGCAGAATGAGCCCATGTGATGTAGGTGAGACTGAGAAAATTGTGAGAAATCTGTGAGCAGCTCAAGGTCACACAACAGGCTTCATGAGTAGGAGTGGGGAAACAAACCTGGTTCACCAGATTAGAGTCCGCCGCTCATGGAGAAGAGTGGAAAATCAAGCTCCGTTCTCTGGATTAGAGTCCACTGCTCTTAACCTTTACACCAGTGCAGCAAGGAATCCAATTTCTTTATTTAAGAATATAGTTTCATATTTTTCTGAATTTATTTTTTCTTAATAAACTGATACTTTCATTCTCATTTGTATATTTCAACTGTTCTGCTGTAAAAGTGTTCCATTTCCTCAGAGAGAGAGAGAGAGAGAGAGAATTTGGCCATTTAATTTTGAACACTAATGTTATCTGCAGTTATTTTTTGGTATCAGGCTCTTCCCAGACTTCTTGGATTCCATGAAAATATGCAGCTAAAGTACTCTAACTAATTAGATAATGTGTTAGACATGCTCATAAGATGAAAAGCACTGTAGAGACATGATGCTATGAATAAATGTTTATATTAAATTGTCCTTTGTTGGGGTGCTGCTTTAATTCCCTAATATCTAATTACTTTTCCAAAGCTCAAGAGTTGGCTTTTGTCAAAGACAATAGTAAAACTGAGAACTGCACAATATTATGCTTGGCATCACAATCAGTATCATTTACCACCATAGGATTAGCTAGTTGCCAGTACTTAATGGTATTAAAGGTGTAATGGTCTCTGGCTGATGCTGAAGATCTTTTTTGTGTCATACAAAAATAAGGAAATCTGCTAAACATTTTTTAAAAATTAAATAAGAAGAATAAGAAGAATAAGAATAGAATAAGAATAAGAATAACAGTAATAGGTCTATTCTCCTTCATCTGATTTCTGGTCACAGATTTCATTTAGGTCCACTCCACATGAGCCAATGAACACGAGTTTAGAATGGTACAGAAACTGTTTTGGGGGGGGGGACTTCACACAGATCCCGCCCCTAAAATGAGTCTGCCCCATGTTATTTTCCCCAAACCGGTTTTTTTGAGAATCATGCTATTTGCGAGTCTTTTGAAAAATCCTGGGTTGCATCTGCTTGCGAGAGCATGGCTGGGCAGGAGGCGCTTCATCCACCTCCATTTAAAAAAATTTCACAGCTTACATCTGCGTAGCCATGCAGGTGCAGATGGTCTCATCATGAGATGTCAGCATGGCTGTGAGGGTTCATTTGTGTATGCCTGTGTAGCTACGCATTAGTACGAAGTAAATTAAAAAGAGATATGTTTCCATGCAAAGGCGTGACAGCAACCTGAATGGTTTCTGTGGGTTCCAATCGCAGCCTGCACAGATGCAAGTGAACATGAAAACAGGGAAACCGGTTGCTTTATCCTGATTGCTAGGCAATGGTAAACCATCTCATAACATAGTCTACCATATAAATGTCAGTAATAACCAGTTCTTGCACAGGGGTGGAATGCGGGGGCACCTTCCCCTTCCCCTAAGGCAGGGGCGGAGTGAGGGGGCACTGCACCTGGGACATGTATGCACTCCATGCTCCATGCCCTGTCACACCCCCGCCCACCATGCCCCCCCACAGGCATACGCCCAGGGTGTCGCGTCCCCCCTGACCTGTTGGCACTATGCCACTGCCTTAAGACATGAATCAGACTTATATTGAGCTAAAACGTTAGTTCATTTCGCAAAATACTGACCTTATGGAGGCCTAAGAGAGAAGTCTTCTTTGTCTACTTGGTTTGAGGCACTTCCTTTTCCTTAGGATGTAATAAATGGTGCATGGGTATAGTGACTGATTGTGCATATTAGAATTTTTTTCACATTTTCTTGATTTTCTATAATTTTACTTTGCCCTGATTTCTATTCCATCTATATTCTAATTTAGCTAGGAAAATTTCTAAAATGAATTCAGTGACTGGAAAATTCAGTTTGCTGCCACTTTCCCCCAGTTATTCTACATCTTGTCCCATTACATTAATGATGCACACATGTATAAAGACAAACACTGAAGAAAGGAATTGTGACATTATTAAGAAGAATAAGAAGAAGTAGAAGAGTTTGGATTTATATCCCCCCTTTCTCTCTTGCAGGAGACTCAAAGGGGCTTACAATCTCCTTGCCCTTCCCCCCTCACAACAAACACCCTGTGAGGTGGGTGGGGCTGAGAGAGCTCTGAGAAGCTGTGACTAGCCCAAGGTCACCCAGCTGGCGTGTGTGGGAGTGTACAGGCTAATCTGAATTCCCCAGATAAGCCTCCACAGCGCAGGCGGCAGAGCAGAGAATCAAACCCGGTTCCTCCAGATTAGATACACAAGCTCTTAACCTCCTATGCCACTGCTGCTCCTAAATGTCTGTTAGCTTCATTATTCTTTTACCTTCATACCAAGAAAATGCTAAGTAATTTGGAGCTTCTCAGTTTAGAGAAAATATTTCATGGGGGAAGGGAGAGAGATGATAGAGGTTTATAAAATTATGTACAAGTGGATAGAGTAGGCAGAAAGAACATTCTGTCCCTGTCCGTAACACTTGAACTTGCGGGGTAACCAATTATTATTATTATTATTTATTGTATTTATAAACCGCCCTCCCCCGAAGGGCTCAGGGCAGCGAACAGAACAAACAAATAGAGCAGAAATAAAATCAAAGTTAAATATAGCTCTATATTCTAAAATTAACCCCATTAAAATGCAGCATCCTAATATCAAAATTAACGAAGTAGATGGGTGATAAATTGAGAATGGATGAGGAAATATTTATTCACTCAACAAGTCATATAACTGTGGAATTAATTACCAGTGGGTTTATTAAAAGGCGACTAGTATAGAAGGCTTTAAAAGGGGATTAGAAAGAGTTATGGAGGACAAGTCAGACATGGTCACTAAAGGGAACCTTCAAATCCAGAGTCTGTCTCATCAAACAGGTTTCTTATGATCACATGTTTTGACACTGTTTTGCCACATTATAGTAAAACTAATGGGAAAATGATGTAGCAATTGTCAGTTAAGGAAGGTATTGTTTCCTTTCTTAACAATGGGATAGATTCTGCCCCATCCTATCGCTCCAGTGGGCAAATTTGGAACCTTTGGTCAGTCTGAGGAGTTTTCCTCCAACTTAAGCAGCTCTTCTGCTGGAGGATGGCTCCTTGTATGCTGGTTGGACATACCCATTACTTACCATCATCTTTCCAACTCACCTTTCAGTAATACAATCATTAAAACAAATTATAGTACTGAAGCACATTAACAGAGTTCTATATAATTTCCACCACCACCATCTTCCTGGTTGATGTCATAATTTTTTAGTTCAGCTGAAACATCAAGAAAACCCATGGTTTCATTAATCTGAATCCAAGGTTTGAAACTGGTTTCTTAATCCCATTTTCCTGGATGTAACCTGGCTTATTCCTTAGAGCCACTCCTGCCAACTTCCAGACTACAGAGTTATCTGGCCAGAGCAAAAGTGACAATACTAACAACCAGGATTTGAGTGATTATTTAAAATGGGTTTCAGTATGACTGTTTGGATACCTATTTCTTTGCGAACTCCAAAACTGAATGCATCAAAATTAATATAGCAGCCCCTTTTATACCTACAACATAACACCAAAATATCACTCTGTGAACACTGTTACTTCTTACAATCCTGAAGAGAGTTGCAATCCTCTAACTTCAATGGAATTAGGAGGGTGTAACTCTGCTTAAGACTGCATTGTCAGTGATATAACAGTATTTCAGTGAGATTACACTAACCAAAAAATAAACTCACGTAAAAATAGATACCGAAAACTCTTATTTTTCACAATCACCATTCTTTAATGTTCTTGTCCTAAATTTTTGAAACCTTTGTGTATAATTTCCTGCCCTGGTGTATTTAAATTCCTTAGCATTCTCTCCTTTGGCAAGCATCGTGGAGATAAATAGGTTTGTACTAGGAGATTTCTTGGAGATGGAAAGCTGCAGTTTCCAGCTGTGCAGTGCTGCCTCTGAGACATGTCTCCATTAGCAGGTGCAGATGGGAAAAAATTCTCTGGAGATTGAAAATCACTCCTATTTTAACACTAATGATCTCGGAGAAAGCAATTGGCTGATTTTAGCTAAAAGCACAGATGAATTTGCCAGCTCAGCATTCTGAAGTAACTTTATCGGGCCAAAAAAAGATTGCCTGTGGGCATTAGCCCATTAAACAATCTAACTGCAAAATGTACTTGGGTAAAGGTATGTTTCAAAGCAAGTGGACAGTAATACGCTTAGGAAGAAAAACAAATTACCAGTCATTAAGTTATACCAAATATCTCTGAAGCCTTATTCCTTCTTAAAACACTCCCTAAGATGTTGTCAGCAAAAGTTCCAGTGGTACTAAAAGAAAAACACATGGTGGACATGAGTTTGATAGGTAGAGTAATTCCTAACTTTAACAGAGGCTATGGGGTAAAGATTACTTTCTTTGCTAGCTATTCCAATGCAGATGCTCTTAAGAAAACATTGTAAAACTCATAGGGACTTCAGAGACAGTCTTGGAGTCCTGGGTTGGTCTCCCCCATCACAGGATTCAACCAGTCCTCTTAGCCTCTTGGTCTGATAAGGGGACAATAAAAGCAGTCCACTTGAAAATTCTAACATTCATATATTTATTGTCGAAGGCTTTCATGGCCAGAATCACTAGGATGTTGTGGGTTTTCTGGGTTGTACAGCCATATTTCAGTAGTATTTTCTCCTGATGTTTTGCTTGTATCGGTGGCCGGCATCTTCAGAGGATCTGGTGGTAGTAAAGCAAATGGAGTATATTTACCAGTGAAACATGCAGGATAGGAGAAAGAACCATTTGCAATTGTTAAAAGTGTTAAAGGTGTGGTCTGCAAGTGTAATGTGCATGTATTAAGTGGAATTTCCCCATTTTAGCATTTGTATGAAACACCAAAGTTGCATAATCAGTTAGTAAGGGCATTTGCATAGCAGTTTGCCTGTGCATTTAAGTACTCATTTACAATTGCTTTTGGCATTTGTTGAATTTTTGTTTCTGTCTTTCAGTGTGGTTAGCCATGTCTTTCTTCATTTTCCTGTAGCTGAAGTTGTCAATTTTATCCCAGTCTTGGATGCTCATTTTTTTGGCTAGTGCTGATATGGAGGAATAACAACTCCTTGTCTATGTTCACAAGTTCTTTGCTGGTAGCATAGATCCAGAAATTTGGAATGCTTCCTGCAGAGAGACATCCTGAGTCTGGGAGGTGTTCATTAACCATTGTCTTGATTCTAATGTTTTTTAGTACTGGTAGCCAAATTTTGTTCAATTTCATAGTTTCTTCCTT
The DNA here is from genome assembly GCF_021028975.2 of Sphaerodactylus townsendi. Taxonomy (NCBI): domain Eukaryota; kingdom Metazoa; phylum Chordata; class Lepidosauria; order Squamata; family Sphaerodactylidae; genus Sphaerodactylus; species Sphaerodactylus townsendi. The sequence goes on from NC_059435.1 coordinate 36,996,827, forward strand.
CCTGTTGAAATTGTCCACGTGCTTGTGGATTTCAATGGCTTCTCTATGTAGTCTGACATAGTGCTTGTCAGAGTGGTTCAGAATTTCTGTGTTTTCAAATAACATTCTGTGTCCAGCTTGGTTTATCAAGTGTTCTGCTATTGCTGATTTTTCTGGCTGAAATAGTCTGCAATGCCTTCATGTTTTTTTGATTCGTGTCTGGATGCTGCATTTCATGGTCCCTATGTAGACTTATCCACAGCTGCATGGTACGTGGTAAACTCCTGCAGAAGTTAGAGGATCCCTCTTATCCTTTGCTGAATGTAGCATTCTTTGAATTTTCTTGGTGGGTCTGAAGATTTGGAATCTATGGCCCCTTCCGCACACGCAAAATAATGCATTTTCAAACCACTTTCACAACTATTTGCAAGTAGATTTTGCTATTCCGCACAGTTTCAAAGAACACTGAAAGCAGTTTGAAAGTGCATTATTCTGCATGTGCGGAATGAGCCTATGTTTCTTCATCAGTTTCCCTATTCGATCAGTGATTCCCTTGATGTATGATAAAAACACCTTCCCTTTGGGTGGCTGTTTATCTTCATTCCCGTGGTTTGTTCTTGGTCTTTAAGCTCTTCTGATGTCTGTAGTAGAGTAAGCACTGGCCTGTAGAGCCCAATTTAGGTGATTCAGTTCGTCTTGAAGGAGGTGGGGTTTGCCGATTCTTTTTGCACTATCTACCAGAGTTTTTATTGTGCTCTGGGTGATGATTGGAGTTTTTATGTAGATATCTACCTATGTAGGTTTTCTGTATATTGTGTGGCCCAATTGTTGGTTGGGTTTGCAGATGACTAAGACATCTAGAAATGGTAGTTTTCCTCATTTTCTTTTTGCATAGTAAATTGGATGTTCGGGTCAATATTGTTAATATGGTCCAGAAACTTGTTCAGTTCTTCTTCTCCATGGCTCCAAACAGAGGCGTACCAGGAGAAAATGGCTCCTGGGGCAATAGTTGCTCTGGTGCCCTGCATTCCTCTGAGCCCAATTTACCCAAGTCGCTGGGAACCAGTGCCAGCTGCTGCCAGCACCCCCCACCTTCATCACAGCAGAGTCAGTGCCTTTCTCACCCTAGGGGTGCCCAGGCCAGTGGACCAAGTCCCAGTGACTTGGCAAGCCATGAGCCCACCGCCCCCTCTGGAGTGAGGCAGGCACGGCCTCCACTCCAATAGAAGGGAGGGGGACAGCAGCAGCCAGAGGCACCCAGGCCAGCAGGCCTGCAGCTTGCCAAGTTGCTGTGACCCTGCATACCTGCCAGAGGGACATATGCAGACTACTGGCTTGATCATGTGGGGAGGTATGATTTTGCGAACCCCCAATGTGATCTATTGAGTGGTGCTTGGGGTCAGTTGACCAAATTGTGAATGTATCATCCACATAACGGAATCATATAGTGGGCTTTTTTGAGCGGTTTCCAAGGCTTGTATAACGTAAGGGGTTATATTCTGCTCTATAGGAAGGATTCCTGTCAGATGTTTTAGGAACCTTCCTATTAATTAGCTTGATTTTCTTCGCTGCCACCAAAATATATTTTACTATAGCCCACACAAACTGATGAAATGGTCACCACTCTTTTTGGGAACACAGACACAGACAAAAATAGAGACTGGAACGGATTTAATTGAACAAAAACTTAAAACGTTTATTTCTGGCTTAAAAGAGGCTTCTCGGGTAACTTGAGAGGATTTACGCTTGTTGGTTTCAGAATTTAATGATTTCAGAGCTTAGCGGTTGCAGAGATGTTAATGGCACTTCACTTAAGTTTTAAAACGTTACTAGACACTCGCAGGTGTCTCTTTAGTAAGATATTTCTTCAGAAAAAGATGTTTCAGAAAAGATGTTTCTTTAGAGGTTTTACACTCTCTGTTGACAGACTCTAGTCCACTGTACCTTACCACTAAACAAAACACCCAGTCTATGCCCGGTGGGATTCTGGCATAACAGCCTCCCTCTCCCACAATCCCAAATTTGGCCTCTCTGCCACAGGACTGGGCCTCCCAAGACTGGTGTTAACTGTGGAGGACAGACTTTTAGACTTGTCAGAGGTTTTCCCTCAAAACACCTGAGTGGCGGTCACTCTCCTCCAGACTCAAGGTTTCAGATGTCTTAATAGCTTCCTCAGCTATTAACAAACAACAGCAGTGAGAGATCTTGGCGGAATCTCCTCACTCTGCCACAAAACGTACCCGAAGGCACAAAAGCTCACAGACAGAGCCAAAAAGACCAAAAGAACCCCTCAGCACTCTCGCTGACTCTATTTATATTCCTGCAATTTCCCTCCAGCCAATCAGGGCTGGCCAGGGCTTAACTCCTTCAGGGCAGACTCTCACCCTGGAAACTGAATGCCATATAAGGGCATTCGTCACAGCTTGTTTCTCAAAATGTTCCATGTAAAAATTGGCTATCACCGGGCTGAGGGGGCTTCCCATGGCTACCCCATCTCTCCGTTCATAGAATTCATTGTCCCATTGGAAGTAGTTTGTAGTAAGGCAATGTTGAAACAGGGCTGAGATGTCCTTGGGGAAAATCTAGTTGATGAGTACAATGGTGTCTGCTAAAGGGACCTTGGTGAGATTTGTCCACAGCTCCAAGGTATGCGGTAAATTCCTGCAGAAGTTAGAGGATCCCTCTTTGCTGAATGTAGCATTTGTTGAATTTTCTTGGTGGGTCTGAAGATTGTTTGGAAGTTATGTTTCTTCATCAGTTCCCCTGTTTGATCAGTGATTCCCTTGATGTTTATCTTCATTTCTGTGGTTTGTTCTTTATTTCTCTTGCCATGCCCCTCTCTATTTCACATCCCCCAGAATAAGGACTGTGAATGGGGGCCACTGCATGTGAATATTGGTTAGAGTGGTGCTTGGGGGCTGGGAGAGGTGCTCCCTCCCAGACTATTAGTCCACAGGGACATTTTCTCATGGTCATAATATCCAACCCTCCCTGGCTTCTATGTACCAAAAATAAGACATTGTTTTTAATGCAGCATATAATCTGACTTTTCATACTTCCATTTCATATTTTCAAATCTCCTTTGGCTCAGGTCCAGAAAAGTTTACAGGTCAATCCACATGAGCAGTGGAGAAGGTATATTCATTCCCATTGTACTGCAAGGTATTTTGAAAAGTCTCTTATCACTTTGTGTTCCAACACACGCAAGTGCGTGTGGAGGGTAGATGGGGGAGAAGTTATGGAAAAGGGCCAACAAACTGCTGTTGAGGAACCTGATTGGTTCCAGAGAGTTTTACAGCATCTTATGTGTGCAAAAAATAATATCTGGATGGGAGTGCAGTTTACACAATATCCAAAAATAGAAATATAAATCATGTTAATCTCCTCATTAAAATGTACGTGATGACAATCACATGCAAATGTACACACAGTCAAAATAGTATGCATCTAATGAAAACACAGACTGTGGAGAAGACAGAATATATTCACAATAAAATGTTTGACATCAAATGAATAAATATTTTTAAAAAATAATCTACACCACCTTTTGATCCTCCACAAAGTTCTTAAGACAGAACATTAAAACATTTAAAACAGCATTTAAAATACAAATAGATATAAAATATATATAAAACACTATTCTTGGACTATGCCATAGAACTCAACGTAACACTAAGGCAAGCCTGAGTCCCTGTCTTAACCCTAACCCTAACTTATTGTTTTTATTACATTTTTTCAGTTATAAATTGTTCCCAAAATTATAACAAAACCCCAAAACCTATAACTGACCTTAGCCCTATTCTCAGAATGAGCCCTAGAACTCAACACAACACTAAGGTAAATCAGAGCCCCTGCCCTTTCCTTAACTTAACCCTAACTTATTATTGAGTTAGGATTAGGGTTAAGTCAAGGGCAGGGGCTCAGGCTTGGCTTAGTGTCCAGACTTCTCTTATAAGAGACTTATCTCTATGATACATCTCTGAAAATGCCAATCACAGATGCAGGAACAATGTTAGGAACAAGATCTACCAGACCACGGCCACACACCTGTAAAATCCACAACAACCAGTTGAATCTGGTTGTGAAAGCCTTCAACAATACTTTCAATGTTTTTTTTAATCTAGGGGGCCCAGATTCTCCCTTTAAATCCACTCCAAAGGGAGTGGATTTAAAGAGAGAACCTTGGAAAAATTTGAGGGTGCATGTCAGGGGAGCAATGTTTAAGCTAACAGTACCAACATTTTAGGCTATCTTCAGGAGACTCTCCTGATGAAACCACCCAGGTTTAGTGAAGTTTGGTTCAGGGGGTCCAAAGTTATGGACCCTCAAAAAGGTAGCCCCATCTACCATTAGCTCCCTTTGGCAACAATGGGGGATGGGACAACCCTTTTGAGGGTCCTTAACTTTGGACACCCTGAACCAAACTTCACCAAACTTGGCTGGTGTCATCAGGAGCGTTACCTGAGAATAGTCTGAAATTTTGGTGCTGCTAGCCTAGAAACTGCCCCTCCCCTTTGCTGGCTGACAATATAAAAACAAGAATGGTAACAAGAAGTCAATGCAGTCCATAATCCCTTCCCAACTTCTGGTTGACCAAGTTTCCACTAAAGACTGAAAACTGAAGACAGGACAGTCTCAGATGTCCAGATATTTACGCTAAATGGCATTGGACCTAAACCAGCCTTATTTTTAAGATTGAAAATATTTCTTCAATCCCACTGTAGGTGGCACTCTTGAGCCTTAGCAAGTTTTATGATTTCTGACTTTCTAAGCTTTCCTTAAACCTTTCAAAGAAGAAGAACCTGCCACCTCCCAAGGAAGCCTGTTCCACTGAGGAATCTCTCTGTCAGAAAGTTCTTCCTTATGTTTAGCTGAAACCCTTTTGATTTAATTTTACCCAGTTGGTTCTGGTCCAAATTTCTAGGCAACAGAAAATATCTTGTATCTCTATCAGTCAGTCCTTCAAAGATATGAAGATGGCTATAATATCACACCCCAATCATTAAATATATCCAACTCTTTTAACCTTTCCTAATAGGACTTGATCTGCAAACCCCTCAACATCTTTGTTGCCTTCCTTGGGACATGTTCTAGTTTATCAACACCCTTCTTAAATTATGATGCCTAAAACTGAACCCAGTACTCCTAGTGAGGTCTAACCAGAGCAGAGTAAAGTGATACTGTCACTTCTGTTGATGCAGCCTCAAACTGTATTTGCCTTTTTAGCTACAGCATCACACTGCTGGCTCATAGTCTGTATATGATCTTGTAAGCCCTAGATCTTTTTTGCTCATGTTACCACCAGGACAAATCTCCCTCGTCCTATCATAATGCATTTGATTTTTCCTACTTAATGCAGAACTCTACATTTATCTCTAGTGAAATTTGTTTTGTTAGTTTTATCCTAGTTTTCCAGTCTGAATCCTGATTCTGTCTTCTACAATATTTACTAACCCTCCCTGTTTAATATCATCTGCAGTTTTAAGGAGATCTATTCCTCTATTCCATCATCCAAGTCATTTATAAATATGTTGAACAATACAGGACCAACGACAGATCTCCGAGGCACTCCATTTGTCACTCCTCTCCAAGAGGATGAGGAACCACTAACTCTATGGGTGTGCTCTGTCAACTGGTTACAAATCCACCAAGTAGCAATAGAATCCAAACCACATTCTACAAACTTTTCAACAAGAATACTACATGAAACCTTATCAAAAGCATACTGAAGTCAAGATAAGCACGGAGCCGTGGTTAAAAGTGTTAGGACTCTGAATGGGAGAACTTGGGGATTCCCCGTTCCTGCAGCTGAGCATTAGGACACTTATTTGGTGAACTGGATTTATTTTCCCACTCCTACACATGAAGCCTGCTGAGTAACTTCAGGCTAGTCACAGTTCTTTCAGTACCCTCTCAGCCCCACCTACCTCACAAGGAGTCTGTTGTGGGAAGAGGAAGGGAAGGAGTTTGTAAGCTGCTTTGAGATTTCTTACAGGGAAAAAAGGCAGGGTATGAATCCACTCTTCTTAGACAGAATTACCTTGATCCAATGAAATAGTAACTTTCTCAAAAAAAGAATAAGACTTATTCTTGAGGAACCGATATTTACTCTCAGTAATTAGCTTTCTAAATGTTTAGGGATTGATTGTTTGATTATTTATTTTAAAACCTTACAAGGCATAGCTTTCAAGATGATGTATTTGTAGTTTCCTGGATCCTCCTTTCCCCACTTCTTGACAATGGGGACAACCTTTTTGTGCCTCCAATCTTCTTGAAGGTGCCTCATCTGTTCTCCAATAATTCTCAAAAGGATAGACAGAAGCTCAAAAATTAGATCAGCAAGTTCTTCAGTACCCTCAGATACAATTAATCTGGTCCCAAGTACTTGGTTTAATTTAATCAAACTAAGAATTGTCGTACTACCCTATGCCCATTCTCGGCTGCTATAATTCCCTTTTTTCATCATGTGTTCTAAGCTTTTCAGGTAGAGCACTATTTCCCTTACAAGAGAAAATTGAGGTAAGTAGGAACAGAGCAGTTCTGCCCTCTCTTCATCACCAGTTATAATCCCACTTTTCTCTCCCTATTAATTCACTGTTCTTTTCCTTGCTCCCAACGTAATGTTCTGTTTAGCGTCTCTTGCAGCTTAAATTCATATGGAGCTTTTCCAACCCCCTCCCTACAAACATGACTTTTTGTTAATATTCTTCCTTGTTTGTATGTACCTCCTTCCATTTCCTAAATGTATCTTTTAAATTCTCAGATCTTTAGATGCAGCACCAGGCTTGCAAACTGTGTTCCACCTGTTGACTCAGATCTTGGTGCCAATGGATGTAATCCTCTGCAATTCTGGATCTAAGTAAGTCCTAGCAAGGTGAGTCTCAGGTGCTGTCTTTGGAACTGATGAGTCTGCTTCCCTTTCAGCCTATTAAAACTTTGTTCAGACTGAAGATTCTTTTGTCAATCAGCCAGTTTCAAAGCTCCAATCCCTGTGCTCTGAATCTAATTCCTGTACTCTAGTTGTTGGTTCTAGGCTACCTAGGAAAATTCTTTTTGCCGCTACACCTAGAGTTAGAACACTTATTATGTAGGAAAGTGCGACAGAAGAAATAATTTGGAGATAATTTAGAAATGTTCCATTTAAACCAATTATTGATCTAGCCTTTATTATTTTACTCCCATTCTACCTTGAATATTGATAGTAACCACACTGCTAAAAGCTATCTTGAATATATCTGGTAAAGAAGAGCCGGGAAATATTATCACATCTTGATCAAATCCTGAACAGCAGTTAAAATGCTTTTTGTTACCACTTCCTCTTTTACATAATGGCTTTCTGTTCTCATCACCTGCTTTTTCACTTGCAGTTTGGCTTAGCCAGAGGAGACAATTTTACCAGTCGTATCATCGTTGCCATAATAGCAATGATTTCATCTGAGCAATATCAGCCTACAGACTTCACGAAGGGTAAATAAATACTTGGTATCTATAATTTTTGAAGCATTGTCTGGGAACCAAAGACAGATGGTGATGGCATATGCCTCGCCTCTCTTTGTTATTGCTGTGTTCTTCATTTGTGTCTGTCATTTCTCCACTAAAACTGGCGCTCACTGCAGCCTCTGCTGCCCAAGAAATTTTCAGTACACTCCTAAGCAGAGTTATTCCTATCGAAATCCATTGCCTTCAATAGCTGTAGAAGGGTGAAAATCTACTTACCATGGTAATATTTCTCTCTCATTAAGGATAGCTACCACTCTAAAAAACCCACTTTAGGCAGGAAAATAAAGGCCATATAGGTGTTAGTCATCATGATTAATTCTTTCTCTAATGCCAGTCTTTCAGATACACCTTTGTTAGTTAAATCCTGTAAGATCGTGACATTATTTAAAAAAATTGTCTCTGTATTTCTATGTATCTTTAATCTGTATAAATATATCATCTTTATTTTAAAAAAACCCAATATATTGCAGGTCACTCTTGTTTTTTTAGGATGGGGGGATCAGATGAATGGACAATGCATTTCTTTTTTAAGGCTTTACAGGGAGTAGTGAGAGCTAAACTACATAAAAATTATCTGAAAATGGAGCCTAATGGCTACTTCAGAGGAGACAAAAATAACAGTGTTCTTCAGGAAATATCTTCATGGAAAGAAATTGAATAGCACCCTATTTAACGAATGAGGGTAATGCATTATTATGAACACTGTTGTCCCAAACTGCATACAAAGAGAAAATCTGGATTTCTGAGGAGCATAAGAAATGGCCAGATATAAGAAAGGGATCCCAAAAAACCATGGTAAGAGATGACAGAAATGGCCGTGTGGCCACATTTGGGGATATAGTGAAAAGGATAACTTTGGTCCAAAAATGGAACTGAATATTTTATCAGAAAGAGTTTGTTATAATAAAGTACTAGGGAAAACCTGCCTGTATTACTTGTCTATTACTTACATGAATATAAGAAGTTGGTATGAGACTTGGATAGTGACGTACTATAGTAATGTGCTGTTGTTTAACAGAGGCCGTTTCCGCACGGCCCATTTATGACGGCCTGGGGGCGCCAAAGGCCTCTGCGTCGGGCCGCCGTTCAAGTCCCAGAGGCGCCAAGCTGCTGCAACGCCAGCAGCGGCGCATTCCGACTCTTCTTCCCTCCCCGAAGGGTGGCGTCAAGCCGCCCTTGCAACAACTAACCCTTTAAAGGGTTGTTGTTGAAGGGAGCGTCTTCGCGGTGCGGTGCCGAACCGCTGGCCACCGGGAAGACGCTAAAGTCTCCTGTCTCCGCCCCACTCCACGGTGTCCTCTCTCGTCGCCTGTGGAAGCGTTCAAGCCTTCGCCCACACTGTCCTCCGACCTCCAGGGTCGGAGGACAGCGTGGGCGGGAACTGTAATGCCATGGCTACGTAGAGGAGGACACCGGTGAGTGGGGCTGGGGAGGGCGCAGAGGCGGCTCCATCGCGGAGCCGCCTCGCCATCTGCTCGATGCCTCAGCCACTCGCCCGTTTGCATGCTTGCATGCGAACGGGCTTCCGCCCCCACGCCGCCCGCACTCTTGGCGGCGTGGGGGCGGAAGGAGGCTGTGCGGAAATGGCCAGAAGGAAGCAGGGAAAAACCTATTGGTGGCTAGAAGCAACTGAATAAGATCTGAATGAATCTGTTCCTCCTGTGCTTCTCATGGACTCATTCCGCACATGCAGAATAATGCACTTTCAAACTGCTTTCAGTGCTCTTTGAAGCTGTGCGGAATAGCAAAATCCACTTGCAAACAGTTGTGAAAGTGGTTTGAAAATGCATTATTCTGCATGTGCGGAAGGGGCCATGGTTTGTCCAATAGTATGAATCCTTGGTTTGATCTCAAAGATAAAAATCAGAGCATTCTTGTCTTTGACTCTTAGCCTGAAGGTTGCCTAGAGCTGGGTGAAGAATCTGATGGAAAGAGAGAGGGGAACATTTGCTCTTCACTCAAAAACCTTCCTCCCTTCTCTTGATTTTGTTGCATTTTTTAATTTGCATGTTGCTTTTTTAAATTTGATGTTGCTTTTTTAAATTCATATGTTGCTGTGGACTTTCATTTGGAGCAATGCAGGATATAAATGATTATACGTGCAGTGCTATCCTAAGCCACGTCACAACTTTCTAAACTGGATTTATAGGATTGCCAACTCCAGCTTGGGAAACTCCTAGAAATTTGGGGACAGTGCCTAGAGATGAATCTCAGCAAGGTTATGATGTCACAATCTGTCATTTCATATTCTGTAATGTCAGATCTGTAACATGTTACAATTCTGTAATGTCTAAGGTCAGCTTCTCATACTCCTCCCCTTTATGTGAGGTCATTTCCTTCTATCAAAAATTTAAAAACTTAAATTTAAATTTCCTGCTTCATATCACTTCCACTTTTTTCTCTCCCCTTAATTACTTATAGGCTTCTTAGGTATGTTAGGTATAGCATGCTAGCCCTCTGAGCCTAAATAGTCATCCAGACATATCTGTATAAAGTTCTTTTCAGCTAAAAATCTCTCAAAATCCTCTTTAGGTTTCTATCAGTATTATGGAGAAACATCCACTCTAAACATCCATAGAAAGATAACAACAGGCCCATTCATATCTCAATTGCCAACCACTCTCTGGCCTTTAGCACCTTTACAAGTGGCAGGCAGTTTTTCCTCACCTCTAAGGTTTAGGCATGGATTTGCCTGCCTTGGAAAGCCAATATCTTGCCACTGGGACCTTCCACCCACCCTTGCTTCTGAGGCCAGTGGGGGAACCAAGATGTGGTTGTGCTATGTGTTGAAGTCACATCTGGGTGAAAATCCATGGGATGCCAGCTGATATGCTCAATACTGTATCATGGGTGGATTCCGCATGGGCCAAAAACAGTGGTGTGAAAACAGTGTGAAAACAGTGTAAAAGGGTTTACACCTTTTTCACACTGTTTTTACACTGCTGTTTTTGGCCCATGCGGAATCTGCCATAGAGTTTCCAGAGTGGATGACAGAAGAAATGTCAAGAGTATCCACCCCTTTCTCTTAGGCCCCTTCCGCACACGCAAAATAATGCGTTTTCAAACCACTTTCACAACTGTTTGCAAGTGGATTTTGCCATTCTGCACAGCTTCAGAGAGCACTGAAAGCAGTTTGAAAGTGCATTATTCTGCATGTGCGGAATGAGCCTTAGATTCTATTGCATACCATGCAGTCTACCCTTCCTCTAAAAATTGTAAGACACCATGAAGGGATCACATGTATGAAGGAACTGCCTCTTACTTGTTGGAAAATTGGATTTCCTAGGGTTTTCAGTGATTACCCCCTAGTATGGAGAAATATGCCCTCATTCACAGCTAGATGTGTTCAGCTTTCCTGTCAGTCAGCACAGGAACATACACTTCATTGTTCAAATGTAAGTATTTCTTCCAGTGTCCTGAAAGTATAATATATTTTTGCATTTTCAAAGCTTGCTTGCAAGCTGATTTTATATTCTTGAGGCCACATAACTGACAGTTCATTGTGCAAATCATTCCTAATCCTCAGTTTTCATTATTCATATCGTAACAAATAAGGACAATAATCATTTGCTAAAATATTAGAACTTAAGGAAGATAATAGAATGAAATAAGTTATTTGAGCAGTTGCCAATGCATATGTATTTAATCTGCACAGCAATTTTAGTACATGCTCAACAAATCTATTCAGCATTCTATTATTATGTTCACTAATCAAAGACTCATGAATCTGGAATAATATGAGGTTTCACCATTACAAAAAAAACTACAGTGTGACATTCTTGTTGGAAAAATAAATGTAGTAGGTGTATAAAATTCCTGTTAATAATAAGTTATGGAAAAGGTAAACAGAACTGTAATAATTTCATTGGAAAAATGCGATCATTTGTTACACTAAAATTCAATGAATAAATTATCTTACTAGCAGAACTTCCCAAGATTACTAATGACAAAATTCTCCACAAAAAATAAAATTATCTACTTTCTTGATTCCAAAGAAATCTCTTCAGTGCTCAACGAGGGCATCAGCAATCAGCTCTTGAACAATCTGAAGGCATGGATACAGGCTTTTTTCCTGCAGCATGAACAATAGTTCAGCAATAACCTCAACCCCAAAGCAAGCTGAGATCAAGGTGTTAAACTATAAAAACCTGTTTCCCATTCAGGCACAGCTGAAGTGAATTTGGGGGTGTGAATTTGGCAAAGGCCAAACAGGAAAAAAATCACAAAAAGAAAAAAAAGTTAAAAAGGCAACAGTTTGAAAGCATGTGAAATGTAGATCACCCATCAAGCCGAAAAAATTAAGCATGATTCAGGCCACTTCAAACCCGCTTCCAATGCTGCTGTCTACCAGCTTCACATGGAAGAGGGGGGTGCCTGATAGGCACTTAACCAAACACACATGATTCCGTACAACATAATAATAACAGGTTACATCCATTATTTTTTAACCCGGGTCTGTTTTATTCCATTTTTGTCCTTTGCATGGGTGCCCATTTTCCATGAAAGAAATAATCCCTTTTCTTTCTGCTCTTTTGCACCAACCCGCTATTTTTTTTGCAATGCAAATGCGCAGGCGCAAACATCCCATTTTTTCTGCAATCTGATTGACTGTTCCACCACCACAGTCCTCCTCCTACCCACTTCCATCCTCTGCTAAGGGAAAACTTCCAATTGGTGGAGAATCTACACCAATCCTGGGAGCCCAAACAGGGCCTCCCCCTCCCATTTCTCCAGTGTGGAAAAAAAGTTTTGAGCTTTGAAACCATGATACATGAAAACATGAAGCATGCAACCCACCCCCCATTAATATTGTGATATACAAAATGATAAAATCTATCCAAAAAGGAAGCAAAACAATACCCACCCCCTCCAAAGACACACGTGCTCTGAGCAGCCAATGGAGAATGGAAGAGGAGAGAGCATAACTTTTTTGCATGAGCCATCAATTCCTGATGTTCTAATTAAAAAGTCTAGATTTTATAATGGAGAACATCTCGTTGGGAGGAAGCATGGCTATAACATCAGGATGCAGGCCCAAGGCATGGAGTTTTGCTTCTATGTGGGCCCACCATTCAGTGGCATGCAGAAAAGTTAAGGCCTGGGCAGTGAGGCTCATGTCCTCATGCCTGAAGCAAAGCTGGATCCAGTGCTTGAACATTAGACATCAAGCCCTGGTCTCCAGAAGATGTTATTCAGCTTCTAGACACAAGGTAGCATAAGGTACAGAGTGAGTCACTCCAAATATTTCATACAAAAAGGTAGATTGGATCTGCTCAATATTTCTGTTCCAGGACTGAATCCATAAAGAAACACCACATAAAAGTTGCAGGCAGACTTTTGCATTAAATGCTTTAAGGGCCGCAGGAAGAAATTGGTGACCTTTTCTGTAAAAGAAACACAAGAAAATGTTGGTTGTATTTTTACTGGTGGCAACTATTCTGTTCCTGTGTGAGGATCATCCTGCTCCATACCGGAAATTTAAGCCCAGGTATTTAAAAATCTTAACCTGCTCAACTGCTTCCCCATTCAGCGTCTGGTTAGAAGGGCACCACGAGCTTGCAAAAACCATGATTTTTTATTTGGAATAATTAATTTCAAGGTTGTTGTTATTGCAGTATTCAGTACATCTGGCTAATAGATGCTTTAACCCTACTTTGGTCTGTAATAACAAAATGGCATCATCAGCATAAAGCACCTTGATTTACCAAGATAAGGGCTCTCAAAGAGGACGCTAAATCGTTTAAAAACAGATTGAACAGAGTCGGTGTGAGAACATAACCCTGCTTGACACCCTTATTAGATGTGATTTTAGGGGTCAGAATGCCTTCCAGGTTGCATTTTGTTTGGCAAGTTGTATTAGAGTGAAGTACAATGATTATAGAGAGACGTCTCTTCTCTACACCTAGGCATTCAAGCTTCCTCTACAAAAGGTTTCTTGGCACAGAGTCAAAAGCAGCTCTGAGATTGAGAAAAGCTGCATATAGCTTGGACTTATTTACCCTGGTATACTTGGAAATCAGAGAGCTCAGGACAAAACAATGGTCAAGGGTAGATTTATCCCTCTGAAACCCCACTTGCTCTGGTCCAAGTATTTTATTCTTCGTTACCCAGCAGGACAATTTATCTAATAAGTACTTGGCATATAACTTCCCTGGGATAGATAATAAGCTAATTGGGTGGTAGTTTATAGGTAAAACCCCTTTGGACAATCGGGATAACAATTGCCTCTGTCCAGAGTGCTGGTACTGCCCCTGTTTTGTTAATAGAAGTGAACACAGAGGCGAGGACAGTGGCCCACCAGTCCATAAATGTTTTAAACAGTTCAGGGGGAAGAGAATCAAGCCCTGGAGATTTATGACTTTTGAGTTAAGCTCCTTAACCTCTTGGTCAGTAACTGGAGGCCATTCAGGATAGGAACAAACTTTTTAAGGTTAGCCTTTAGTGGACTGTCTTTGTGTGATTTATGTGCCAGTTTGAAAACTATTCTGCGGTCATGAAAAAGCTTTAAAAAATAAACACTGTGCAAATATTTTCTATCCATAAAGAATGCTTAAAATAGTTATGTGTCTGTGATAGTCTTACAAAATATATAGCAGCATATACTACATGAAAGAAAGTGTACTCAAGCTAGCCAATCCAAATCCCACTGGAGTGATAAGGAGAGAATGATTTGGCACTCTTCCAATATCATTTGGCATTGTGGCAGATGAGAAAGAGTAATCAACATTATATGTGACAACCTCTTCCCTGATGGCTTCATATCTCTGCTGGTTGCCACATCATGTCTCTTACACAGACATTATTGGCTAGCTACAGGAACCTCCTGATTTCTCACACCTAAGCACAGGTTCCATAAAATATAGTCCATGAAAATAGCATCGTTTTAATCATGTAGATTGACCACCACCATATTTTTATCTGTTTGTGTGTGTGTTTTTTAATTTTAAAATCTATTTTATTGCTACATTTTGAATGTTTCCCCTTTTTCTGTTTTTTAAAGAAATAAATAAAATAAATAAAAAGAAGCTTCTAATCTCTGTTCAGAATGAGTTAATAAGTTGCAAGTTGCAAATGGCATTAGCATGTAAGGTGGACTTACAGACACATAACACAGAAAGACATGTGGACTTACAGACACATAACTATGTGAAGATGGCCCACCCTGCATTTTTGAGCCCCTAAGCCCCTACAGTAGCCTGAGTGTAAGGACATAACCTTGTGTTTGCTCTCCGTCATTCATAAATAACTGCTGGTTATTTGTCTAAGGCTCCGTCACTCATAAATAACTGCTGGTTATTAAACTGTTATTTAAGATCTAAACTGCTGGTTTAGATCTTACAGTCAGCTTAAGTAAACCTAGACAGTGATACCCACCACAGCAATGAAAGAGCTGTGACCAAATGGCAAGGTACCTCTGCATGCAGGCAGAGTGAAAACCAGAAACAAGGGCAATAATGCAAATATCTGAACTGGGGAATTATCAAATCTTCCTTGGTCAAAATCATATCAAGCACTCAGAAACCCAATAGTAGAAACTTACCAAAGAGGACAGTTGTGACCTGATCAGTCAAGTGCAGGACTACCTGGAGATTTGGGGAGTACAGCCTGGTGATGACAGGACTTGAGGAGGACAAGATGTTCAGCAAGGTATAATGCCATAGAGTCCACCCTCCAAAGCAGTCATTTTCTCCAGGGGAATGGATCTGTCGTCTGAAGATCAGTTATAATAATGAGAGCTCTCTAGACTCCACCTGGAGATTGGGAACCCTAGTTAAGTGGGACTTTGGTGAGCGATTCAGAGTCTAAATCCGATTGCCGAGACTACAAGTCCTAGTTAGGAAATAAATCCGATGTTAACCATATATGGGCATGGATCCTGTGTTTGGGAAATGCTAATGTAACCAGTTCTGCTTGTCCAGATTTAATTTTATTCATGATTGATCTGTTAGACTGTTTTGGGTTGTTAATATAGTTTGTTCTGTTAATGCACTCTTCACTATCATTTGAGCTCCCCGAGAATAGACTAGTTTGGGAGATAAAGTAGATTTAAAAGAGTCATCAATTTTTCCAGGGGTGGTGCTGCAATGTCAGGGCAAAGGGGATCAAAGCTGTTGTTTGTGGGGATAGCTGAAATTATTGGGTCGGCCTCACAACACCTAGGAGCAAAAAAGTCATCCATTCAACCATGCTTTGGTGTAGGCACCAGTTTAAGTCTCCTGGGTAAAATACATACTTTGATTTGTCCATTTCTGAAGTAAGTAGTTCCCCTTGTGATTAAAGGCACCCTAAAATCAAGAATCTGATAGCTAAAGTGAAGCTTCTATGTGGTTTGGGACAACTATTCTATTTAATTTAGTATGAAATAGTTATTTCTATTGTTTCTTCCTGTTACACTGTGTGTACGAATTTCCCTCTGTGATAGACCTCTGAAGATACCAGTCACAGATGCAGGCAAAACGTTAGGAACAAGATCCACCAGACCACAGCCATACAGCCCAGAAAACCCACCACAACCAGTTGAATCTGACCATGAAAGCCTTTGACAAAACAAGAGCTGTGATTTTCTATTAGAGTGTATCTAAGTAGGTTGTTGTGCTTTATTCAAATGAAAGAAAGAAAAAATCTTGTTCCTATTCATATTCTACCTTCACTTTCAGAGGTCACCAGATTCATACTTGCTGAATTGATTCATACTTCATACTTCCCCGTCCCTCTCTCACTCACCTCATCGCTGTCGTCGCCCTGCTGGCCTCCGTAGACCCGCCCACGCTGCCCTCCGACCTCCAGGGGTTGGAGGACAGCGAGGGCGGGTCGTCGGAGGCCAGCAGGGTGATGACGGCGATGAGGTGAGTGGGAGAGGGACGGGGAAAACAGTGCGTTCCCGGCGGTGCCGTCCACACCGCGCCGCCGGAAATGTGCTGTTGTTCCAAAAACCTCCCTCCAGGAGTGAGATTTTTGGAGGCGGCCTGAGGCCGCCCTGGGGGAGGGGGAGGGGAGCCAGGTCGCCGCTGCTGTGTTTTGGCAGCCCCGCCTGTGTGAACGGCTCCCTGGGGATGGCTTTTTTGCCGTCCCCAGGGCGTCGTTAATGGCCCGTGCGGAAAGGGCCTCACTCTCATGTTGCAGTCTCCAGCAGCAATTTCAAGATTCAAAGTCAGGGCATCTTACAGCACCAGCCCTGACAAAAAGCTGTTCAAAGCAATCTGGTACTAACTTATAGAAGCAGGGTTTTGCAGACTGGACTATCATGGCTTCTTTATTAGTAAGTTTCTGGGCTACCTTTTCCTACTAACACAGGCCTAAGGCAAAGTACATCAGTAGTGTGGAAAGTGCCATTGACCCTGCAGGGTTTTCAAGGCTAGAGACAAACAGGGCTGATTTGCTATTGTCGGCCTCTGCATAAGCTGAGAGAGTTTTGAGAGAATTAGCAGGCTTCATGTGGAATTGGTAGGGAATTGAAGCTGGTTCTCCTGATCAGAGTTCTCCACTAAACCGTTTTCCACTGTTTTAAACCATTTTACACCGTTTTCACACTGCTATTTTTGGCCCATGTGGAATCCGCTGTGGTTGGAACCATTAATGTGACAGAGCCAGCATGATGTAGCTTCAGATTAGGATCTGGTTGAATCACATTCAAATCCCTGCTCTGTCATAAATGACCTTGGGTACATGATAATCTCAGCCTAATTTACCTCACTAGGTTGTTCTAAGGATAGGGTTGAGGAGAGCAGAGCAATATTATAAGACACTTTGGGTTTCCAAGAGGATAAAAGTGGGGTGTATTTTTGAAAAATAATTAAAAGTAAATCTACCATTAGGTTTCACCCATGTTACATTCAATTATGTTTTTAATTTGAATTGGAGAACATCAATTGAATGACAGAAAAGGAAAGCAGGTCTTGCGTGCAAATCATGTTATTATATTCACTAAAATTAACATTTTCATTCTCTAATTCATTTGACAATAGGCTGATTTATGCACATTTTAATTATTTATAAAACTGGATAATGGACTAAAACTTAATTCAATAACCCTGATTGTTACTTTTCTCTAAATTATCCTTGTTTATCCACAGAAAAAGTCTTCCCTTGATCATTTGTCCCATGAATTCATGTAGTTTTATGTATTCTTTCTTAAATTGCTTTTTTCCCCTTGTCTTTTGTAATTTGACTTGGTGCGTATTTTTGGAAGTTGGTTTTGTATGTCTTTTTAATAAGAAAAAAATAAAATTAAAAGAATTATTTATCCCATAAATTGCCATAGGTTGATACATTCTTCCATAAATTATCTGTCTCTTTTTAGTTTCAAAGAAACAAGAAGTGTATTGATTACTGTTAAGTGTAGCTGGCTGCCAACTTCACTAGTTCCTATCTTTGTACAATGCAAAGAATTGTCATGACAATCCTGAAATAATTAGTTGCTGCCCCATCCAGTATATGCTCTGTTTGGAATCTAAAGACACATGTCACTGAAAAGGGACTAATTAAAAATATACTACAACAAAGCCTGCTATGATCTTTAACAAATTAAATTCATGAAGAGGAAATTTAAGCTCCCGAAAATGATACTTGGAAAAGCATGGCATAATAAAACCACCATGCAAAGAGAAACTGCCCACTTTCAATAAATTTACATTTGAAATACTTTAAGATCCATACATATTTAATTAATATTTTATGCAGAAAGATACTAGTGTCTGTCACACACAGACCATAGATCTTCAGATCTATGGTTCATTATTTGTGCATCCTAAAACCAGACTGCATACTGTCTATGATCGCAGCCATCTCAGTTTGTATTCCAGCCTTCTATTTAGTACCTTCCATTAAATTTATTTACACCATAAACCTAACCCCCAATCCAAGTGGGGAAGTTAATCTGCTGATGGACAGGTTTGCCCTCCCTGGGGCAATTACCATGGTGAAGGGGCAAATCCTCCAGAGGGCTGCCACTGTGGCTCTCCACAGAGGGCAGACATGGTACAGAGCACCATATCAGTGCTCCTGCACCCTGGCTGCCTCTGCTGGCATTCCAGGAATGTGGCCGGGGTAGAGCAAACATTAGTCAGCTTTCATCCAACCTTTGCCTGTTGAAACACTGCGGAGTGTAAGTCCAAGGAGCCCAATGAAGGGATTTTAAACAGCAGGGAGGCTTTTTTTTTTGCCTCCCCACACTGCCAAGAAGCCCTCTTGGAGGTGATGGGGCAGTGCTGAAACAGCGCTGCACCCCGCCACTGGGAGCTCCTGATTGGGCTGTTAAAATCATAGAATCAAACTGTTATATGAACAGGAGGTTAACCTCTACCAGCTTTTCTGCTCAATCAGTCTTTCAGTGCAAGTCTTCATCCTACATGGCTTTTGTCCATGTGAGTTTCACAGTTCCTTCCTTCCTCTTTCACCAGTGGAAAAGCTGATAACATCCAACCAAATATTTTAAAGTATTTGTTCATGTTCTGTTAATTCAATTTTCAGCCTGCCTGATTACTTAAGGTGATGAATAAATATGAGTAAAATAAGAGACAACAAAGATAGGCTTAATTTGCTGAAAATAATGGGATTCAGCTCTATCAAAGATGAAGAACTACAGCAGATCCTGTTCCAGTGATTCCAGATTATATCTTTATTCAACCTGCCAAAAATGTTATATATCATCATAATTATCATCATTATGAGACATAACTGTAACTTATATGTGAATTCAAGATAATCCCTTCCTTTTTTGGATGGTGTAACGGAGTCCTTATATTCTGGGCTAGGGAGAGATATTATCCCACCACTAGCCACCAATTGTAATGGGGTCGCTTATATTCAAGGCGAGGGAGAGAGATATTAACCCACCACTAGCCACCAATTGTAAAGGGGCGTGTGGCCTAGAATCAAGGTTCCCACTACACTGACCAGTGGGGTTTCCTTTGCCACCCAAAATATCCCAGGCTAGTGTTCTGGGATCTTCTTTTTACTCTGCTGCCACCATAAAAGAGAAGGAACTAGGAATCCCAAAACTGCTGCTGGCTGCCCAATATAATAAAGGATCCCACCTCACATTCACTCTTGGTCTGAGGGGAATGTCCTTCAGAGTCCCATAGACAAAAATGGAGGGAACTCAAAATTGGCGGGGATTCTAGTCTCTCAGACAGGCACTCTTCAACCTCTCATACACAAACGCAGGCTGGCATGAGGGTAACTTGAACACAACGAATGAAATTTATTTTGAAAACAAGAAAGGCTTCTTAAACTGGCTCAGAGAAGTACTAACGCTTGATGGTTTCAGAGAGGTTCTTTTCACTTCAAAAGTTACAGAGCTTCAGTTGTTATTTAGGTTTCACACACATACACAGACACATGCAGGTGTCTCTTCAGAAACGACTTGGCTTTTATACAGTTTGCTTTTCCTCACAGACACTAGTCCTTTCTGATCCACAACCCACTGAATACACACACACCCAGTCTATGCCCTGTGAGATTCTGGCATACAAAGCCTCCCTCTCTCACACTACTCCCAAACTGGCCTCACTGCCCCTGGAACGACCTTTTCCCAGACTGGTGTTGTACAGGGGCAGGACAGACTCCTAGGTCTGGTCAATGTCTACTGACAAGTCTCTGGCTGGCACTTCACTCTGCACCAAAAAGCCAGTGCCTTCCTTCCTCTCACAAGCTTCCTTCACTTGAGGAGAGTCACTAGAATCCTGCCAGCTATCTGAGCTGGACCAGAATTCCTTTACACCAGAGACAGAGCAGAGAGACTTCACTCCACAGACTCTGCTCTCAACTGAACACAAGCTGTTCTCTTCAGAACTCTCCACAAAGAACTTTCTGACAGGCTCTCTCTGTCTTTCTGTTTATCTAGCAGTGTTTTACCGCCCCCTTACATTGGCCAGGACCAACAGTGCCTTCCATCGACCAATCACCTTGCTTTTATTTAAAGTAGGGCCTGCTGCCATACTGTTACTGTCACCCAGGCTTCTTTAAGCAGGCCTTCTTCACACCAGCCCTTCAGGGTGGGGCAAGTCCGTTACAGATGGCATATCTCTGCCCTTTTAGAATAGGCAGATTAGTCTCAAGCAAAGCTTCAGTGTCATTGAAAACACCCTGAGAACTTACCAATTTATTTGTTATGATTGAGCTAGTCAGTGTGGGAGCTTCAAATTTTTATGTTACTTGCTTTACATGTTCCTATTGTAGATGAGTTGGGCCAGAATAAGCTCCCATAGCTGAAGTTCATTTGCTGTGAGTACAGCAATTATATTGCCTCAGAAGACTGCAGGATCAAAGGCATAATCACATTTCTGCCCAGAATTTACAGTAGGTACTGCCTCAGGGTGTTTCTTTTGACACATGGGTCAAATTATCCTCTTTATCTCCTAAAGTAGTGTCTAAATACTGCAAGGAACAAACACTTATAAAGTTTTGTGGAGGCTGTCAACAGTTTAAAAGGCTACCTTGCGGGGCACATTTGTGCTGATTTCCACACTGTAATGCATGTGTTATTTATGAATCATGTTGTATAACGGCAGAATATTTATGCTGTGATATTTATTGCACTCCTTGGCCTAAAAGCCTTTGGAAAAAATAGCTGCAACATGCATATCTCCTACGCAGTCATATTATTAAAAATAGATGACCAACATCTTTTACAGGACTATGGGTTTTATACAGCAAACAACAGCAACCAGTAACCCCCAGTGGGGATAGATGGGTCACAAGTAAGTGCTGTTTGGAGGCTGGGTGTCTGCAGCAGCAATCACTTCTGTTACCCAGTTTAACAGTAGAAGAACATATTTTAAGAAGTTTCCACCAGCTACTAAGAGAGTAACAGCACACAAATATCTTTAAAATGGTGATGGGGAAAATAACTCAGCTTGGCAATGCTTTGGGGAAACAGCTCACTTGGCAATGTGAGAGGCAGTCGGGGGGAAGATCTTTTAGACTATGTATACGGGGAAATATAGCATGGAGTGTTCCGCAGAGTAACACAAGGAGTCCAAATAGAGTTTAAAATGTTTATATAAATTTGGTTTCAAGCACACATACAGGAAGGTATGGAGGAACATACACACAAGTTCCTAAAGATATAAAAACGTGAGAAAAATAAGTTTGGATGATAGAGAGGGAATTGGGAAGCAGCAGGATGATACATTACCTAATGATTCCAATGCAGCAGATGAAGTAGAAGGCAGGGACTCTATGCCAGCACAGAGATCCAGTAGAAGGACGATATCGTGTCTCACACCAACTTGACCAAGGGAGGTTCAGGTTAGAAATGAGCAATAATCTTAAGGTGAGCAGGACTTTTATAGGGTGGATAGCTAGTTTGGGGGGGGAAGAGACCCTTTGCATTAAGTTTCGTTTCCTACAGCTGTGCTGGCTTGCAGGGGCTGAGCTAATTAATAGCTCTATCTATTGTCCTAAATCCAGGGGTTGGTAGCCAGTTGTTTCCTTGATTACATCAGCAACACCTTGAATAGGTGGTCAGAAGAGCGAGTCTCTGGCTATTGTAATTTAGCTGAGGCAGCAAGATTAAATCAGGGATGGGAGCACTCAGGAGCTTTTAGGAACAGCTGAAGGGAAGGAAGGTTGCAGCATCTCAATTCAAGGGATATTTCACATTTGCAACTCCATTAACTGTAGCTCTGGCCTGGGTGTGGACATCAAGGAGCAAATGAGTAGTTTTATTTCCTACTGACTGTTTGCTATTTCTTTGGGCTTGCTGTTAGCCCATTTTATCCTGCGCCACACCATATATATTTGTTAGCCTTAATATCACTCACATATACTTTGTATTTATAAATATCCTGGCTTGGATGCATGATTTAAAATGTGGGGTGGAATGGGTACATAACACTTCATAGGAAAGACGCTTAACTTGGAAACAGCCTACCAAAATCAATGGGGCTTACTTTCAAGTAATGTGTAAGACAGTCAGAAATAGCACAGTTTTCCATTGGCAAACTTCAGCCAGAGATGCTTAATTTAACTTTCACACAAAACACAGGTTTGCACAAATGGAAGGATGGAAGAAGCCACTCTGAACAGCCAGCTTCTTGATCACTGCAGAGTGCTACAGCTATTTAATAAGATCCCTACTGAGTGCAAAGTTTTAGAGTTAAACAAACATGAAAGCAGTTATTTTCTTTCATTCAAACCAATTAAGTCCTTTAGATGATTTTTAGGACTGGCATTGCTAGGAAGCAAAATCATTAATAAGATATTTACTCTGACACTACTTTAATAGCTTTAGAGGACAATCAGATGTAATCACAATGAGTAACTGGGAAAGCATCTTTAGAAAACAGCAATATCAGCTTCCCTCCTGTGTTCCTAAGCCTTAAACACTTGAACACATGTGAAGCTATCTTACACATAGCACTGGTCTGTCAAGTTCAGAAATATCTATTCTGAGTGGCAGTGGCTTTTCTGGGTCTCAGATACCTGTTACCTGCATAGGTGTCAAACTCGTGGCCCTCCAGATGTTATGGACCACAGTTCCCATCATCCCCTGCCAGATTATGGGAACTGTAGTCCATAACATCTTGAGGGCCATGAGTTTGACACCTGTGTGCTATCTGATCTTTCAGCTAGAGGTGCCAGAGACTGAACTAGGGATCTTCTGTATGAAATGCAGATGCTCTACCACCCATTGCCTTATACTGAACCAAAATTTTGGTCTCTTGAAGTCAGTATTTACTCTCAACTTGGCAGTAGCACTCCAAAGTTTTAGGTTTTTCCCTGTCACTCACTACCTGATTCTTTTTAATTGGAGATGCTGAAGATTGAACCTGAGGCTAAGCCTCACCCCACAACCTCCACCACTACTACTTTGCCTGACACAGGAAGAAAGGAAGTTAGCCCAGTACTCCATTGCTATGATGGCAAAATCTCTACATGTTGATTTTTAAAAGCTGAGGAGTTCTTTCATAAATAGTAGAAATAATTGTGGGAAGAGCTGTAGCCATGGGACATTCAAGACAACAGCTTTTATTCAGCTAGCATCTGTGGGTCAGTGTTATGCTCTCAGCAAACAGAAGCTACTTCAGTAAAAAGGAATCACCATCCCTCCTCTGTGGCATTGTTAAAAACAAGTGGCCTGGAGAGATAATAGGTTCACCAAGAAAGCCTGTATTGCAGACTGCCATAAAGTTTGCAGGGTTGCTCTTAACAACCAGCCATTCGGATGACAAATAAATGACCTCACTTAGGTGGGATTGTGGAATATAGTTTGTGCTGAGGAAAGTTTCAAAAAACAGAAGAGAGAAATTGCAGGGAGGCTGAGAGACTTAAGGACTTCTCTTGCAGAAGTCAAAGTAAACAACACATCACTATTAGTGTCAGGAGACCTGTTATTATGGGGATTTTGCTATTGCTGCTTTCTGTATGCTGGGGGTGGTGGAATGGGTTAATTGCATTTCTAACTGACTTTCAACTGTCTTCTGTATGATGTTATACTGTACCAGGTGCTGCTCAAGGTCAGTGCCTGGCCATCTCTACTGTTATCTCTTTCACAGTTTCTTTTGGGCACGCTTTCCCAGGATGGGGGGTGCAAGCTGCTTTAACTACTGGGTTTTGCACGGGCAAACCTCAGTTCTGGCATGACCAGAGAAGATCCTCAATACTCAACAAACTACTGTTCTTATACATGAGTTTGTTTCAGTTTTGGGGATTCTGACAATTAGAGGTGCACTAATATTCATTATAAGATGCTGGTCATTTACTCTTCATCATGGTATTATTTGACAAACAAAAACACCTATGGAAGTCACTTCCCTGCCTGGAAATCACTTCTAGAAATTTCCTCTCCTTTTCAGTGGTCAGTACTTTGAGATATAGTTTTCTAGTAACCTTATTCTCACAAAATGATAAACCCTGGGGTAGCAAACAGATTCAGAAAATGATTTCCAAAAGTAACATTACGGCCCCTTCCGCACAGCCCAATAAACATGGGTTAAGGATGGTAAAACCCATTTTTTTGGGGGGGGGGGACTTTGCATGGATCACGCCCCTAAAGCGAGTCTTCCCCGTGTTATTTCCTTCCTATCGGGTTGTTTGAGAATTGCACTATTCACAAGTCTTTTGAAAAATCCTGGGTTGCAGATGTTTCTGATAGAATGGCTGAGCAGGAGGCACTTTATTTGGCTGCACTTTCCTTTTTAAAAATTTTCCGGCTTACATCTGCAAAGCCACGCAGGTGCAAATGGTCATATCATGGTATCGTGAGACATCAGCATGTCTGTAGGGGTTCATTTGTGCATGCATGCATAGCTATGCATTGGTGGGAAGTTAAAAAAAATAGACGCACCTCCATGCGAAGGCATGACAGCAATCCGCATTGGTTGGGAACTGTGTGATTTCAGGCACCACTGCTAGAAGGCATCTCCCTTTGGGTGACCTCCTCTGTCCAAAGCCTGGGAGTCCACCTGGATTCATCTCTATCCATGAAGACCCAGGTGACCCGCATGGCCCAGTCAGCATTTTTCCATCTACGCCAAGTATGGCTGCTGGCCCCCTATCTTTCCCAGACTGACCTCACCTCAGTGATCCATGCAATGGTCACCTCCAGGTTAGACTATTACAACTTGCTTTATGCGGGCCTTCCCTTGCAGCTAATCCAGAAACTGAAATTGGTCCAGCATGTGGTGGTGCAGCTTCTCACAGGGGGTTCTATACGGGACCATATCTCCTCCATCCTGCGCTGCCTGCACTGGCTTCCAATTGAATATGGGATCACCTTCAATGTGTTAGTGCTTACCTTTAAGGCACTCCACAGCCTGGGGCCTTATTCCTGAAGAACCATCTCTCCCCCTGTTTCCCCACTCTAGTGGTCTCTGGCCCCTCTATGATGCAGCTGGCCTCCACCTGGGCCATGGCCTTTAGTCCCTTGGCCCCTGCCTGGTGGAACACTCTGCCTCTGACCATCTGGGCCTTGCGGGACCTTGAGCAGTTCCCCTGGACCTGTAAAACAGAGTTGTTCTTCCGGGTCTTTAGGGGAGACAGCTGCTGATATGAGTGCAATTCCCTATATTGGGGTGCAATACGAGTTTTCTGATTGCCCCTGAAAATAAGGTTGTTTTCACCATTTGGAAATTGTTTTTAGGTTTTATATGATTTGTTTTAAGGGTTTTAAGGTTTTATGATGTATTTATCAGATATATTTGACTGTACACCACCCAGAGCCCTTCAGGGGTGGGTAGTATAACAAATTTGAAATATTAACAAAATAAATAAATATAGTCCAATCAGGGTATTGAGAGTTTATTGAGACTCTGATTCATTTCCCAAGATTTCCTGGACAAAGAGAATAACTATTCAGTCAGCTTACATCTGTACTGCAGATAAGTGCCACCAGATTGTCATCCCTTACCCAGTTTTTTGATGGCAAAATTGCATCTGGGTGGACCTTGAATATCATGTACTGGGTCAATTTTTCCCCCATCTATGATTCTTCATGGATCCCTGCTTCTGCCCCTACGCTGCTCTAGCTGTTTCTGCACGGGCACAGGACTTTTTCCATTTTCCACGCAAACTATTCCACGCATGCACAGACAGCCTCTGTTTCCCACATTCTGACTGGCCATTGGTTGTGTCACTCAAATGGTGTCATTCTTCCCCATTCCCCCATTCACTTTCATGGAGGGAGAAACTGTAGATTTAGAAAGAGAAGGGGGGGGAAGGAGGAATGGAGAGCAGTCTGTCTTTCACTGGCAGGATGGGAGGAAAGCATGTGAGCAGGGGGCAGCAGCCCTTCTGCAATGGCTGCAGTGAAGGACTCAATTTAGGAGAGGAGGGGGCCCTTTTACGCAGATGACTGGGAAATTGCGATTCCTTTCACACTCACCTCTTCTCCTCCCCGCCTGTAAATCTCCCCCTCCTCCAGAAGATGGATTTTTGCCACTGCGGCTCAGCAGAGGATGTCCCCTCCCTCTTTGGGCTGCACATAAGCTTCTGCTTAATGTGATCAAAGCACACACTCCCCCCATCTTTTCCATTTGCATTTCCGGCTCACATTTTCAGCGAGGAAAGCTTTGGGCGGACCAGAACGGCAAGGTGGGAAAAATACAAAAGTTCTTGCCTGGATCTGCTCCTGCTGTTTTTCATGGCACCAGGGTCACACAGGGGTATTTAAAAAGTACCACCTTGCTAGTGATTTCTGAAATTCACAGAGCAAGGGCAATGCCACAGGACAGCACAGGGGCCACACCAGACCAGACTCGCTGCAGCTCCAGGAGCCGTAAGGAATTCTTAAATGCACAGGTATATTCCCTATGCTCACACCAATGCAATTTCACCATGAAAAACCAGCCAGTGTGTCCTCCCACTGGATTTTGTTCTCTTCAGTGTGCAGCTTGGGAGGTTTGACTGAAAATGTGTTTGCCCTTTTTCCCCCTCTTAGTGCAAAATGAAGATACACAATAAAAACATACAGGCTAAACTCTACCACTCTTGCAGACACTGATCAACTGTGGGATATGATTATCTGATTTTTTTTGTTTCCCTGTTGAGGAAAAATAATGAAGGGGTTCATTTTGTATCACATTGTTTGTCTCATTTGTTAAATATCAATAACTGCCAACAAATGCATCGATTTTTTTCCTGCCACCCACCAAATTGAATTCATGAACTCTGAAAAGAGAGTTCTATACACACAGACACAATTTTCCCCACATGTATACATACCTGGCCTGGATAGTCCCAGGATAACCCAATCTCATCAGATCACAGAAGCCAAGCAGGGCCTACTAGTATTTTGGAAGGGAGGCCACCAAGGAATACCAGGATCATGATGTGGAAACAGAGAATGGCAAACCACCTCTGTCAGTCTCTTACCTTAAAACAACTACAGGGTGACTAGGCAGCAAAAAAGAAATTATACACCATTTCCCTGAGAAGTAGAAATGTTCAAGGAGCAGCCTTTTGCAAAGTCTTTGGTGGACAGGAAACACATTCAGAGACTGCTAATATTTTGTGTAAAGTGGAGGAGTATGGGGCAAAAAGGACAATAAACAAATGGATAATGCTAGTCTTATAAAACATCATCAGTTCCTCAAAAGCAACCACATGGCCTTGGAAACACTGAAGCTTCCTTCTTGCCAGACCGCTAGAGAAACTCCAGCGTCTTGGCAATGTCATTGGGTCAGCTTGAGAGCATGCTGGGGGGGGAGGGGGAGGGTTGAACTTTACCCACATACATTCCAACTGCCAAATAAGCCATCCATTCTGCAAAAGCTTAGAAGTAGGGGTTTTTTTCATCTGAAGAACACAAATTCTTGTTTTAAAAAATGAAAACAGAAATGGAAAACATTCTAATGCATAAAAAAGGAAGAAAGCATTATCAGTGCTAGAATATCAATGATAATTGTTGAAATCATTATCCCTTTTTATTTGCAATATTAGTTTGGTATTATACAGGGTCATGTTTGGTGTCGCAAAAAAATTAATGGCGCAAACTAATTGCTTGCATATACTCTGCCCGCAGACTTTCTGAAGCTATTTGCCAAGCAAATTATCTTCTCCAGTCACTGAGGTGAGAAATAAATGTCAGAGAGAGAGAGATCATTACAATTCTATGTGACAAATGAACACAAGGGTTTGTTTGTCTTCTAATTGGTCTTTGCAAAACCTGTTATGAAAAGAAGCTGCATGTTGATTGAATGTTCAGATTAGCATTTGGACACCACTGAGCTAGTACCCCCGACATCATTTTTCTCTCTGAGATCAAGATCGACAGAACAATTGTTGTAAGGGTTCTACCTGGGAACAACCTATTCTACTTACATTTCACTGTGAGACAATTTATCATGGTATACCAGTAAGTGAACAAGAATGGGTGGCCACTTTGCTAAGTTACAAACTAAAAATGTGAGCTTCTGCAATATGAAAATGCAAACACCAAGACAAAGGAAGCCAGACCTGGTGGTGCCTCAAGACACTCTGTTACCAGGGGCTGAAACCGTGGTGACTCTGCCTTGCTATCCCCACCCAATAATCCAGAGAGAGAAGTGCTTTTTGCTCCTTTGATCCCTCAGGCTGTTTAAAAACCTGCAAAACACAATCTGTGGGTTTCCCCCAGTGATCATGAGATTCATTCTTTTTGTAATAGTTCACTGTACAGGCAACAAATACAACAACTGTGCTCTTGAGAGAAGAAGGCATCTTACTATTTATTGACAGTTAGAAGCGGTCTGGTTACTCTTCTGAGCGGATACTATTTCAAATGGCCTTTGAAACATCTTTGCTCTGTGCATGCCCTTCATTTTTTTATGATCTGCATTTTGAGTATAAATACTTCTGCTTGAACGAAGTAACTTTTATGTATCTGATGAAGTGAACTCTGACTGGAAAACAGAGTTAACAATCTCAAGGAGTTCTGAAATTACAACTGATCTCTTAGACTACAGAGATCAGTTCGCTTGGAGGAAATGGCAGCATTAGAGGGTACACAGTATGAAACCACATCCTTGCAAAGTTCCCTCCCTTCCCCAAATTCTTTCTTTCCTCGGCTCTACTCCAAATCTCCAGAGATTTCCCAAGCCAAAGTTGGCAACCCTACTTACAGCAGCTTAAGACAAAAACATGCTGGCTTTCTACCTTCTTACAAAGCTCTCATCTAATTCCCATAGAGGGCTTTGGGAAGATTATTCAATCATAGCTTAGTACTCACATTGCTTTTCCAGAGTTTTATTCAGAAAAGCTCAATGTTTGCTCCAAAGCATCAGTATACTTAAGACCTAAAAAGCCTTCTTTCTGTGTATCTTTGCCATTAAACCAGAGTCCCAAGCCTGGGTAAATATCAGCAGGCAACCAATCTGTGTAGCAATCCATTCCATTATTGCATTTATTTTATTGTGCCGTTTACAAACTGTTGCTGGAAGCCACCAATTACCCATGCTAAATGAAGTGTAAAGAATTGAACTGCCATGCAAACTAGTACAATAATTTGGACACTGAAAGATAATCATTTTGGTACAATCAGCAATAACTTTCTCGACTTTAATGACTGGAAATCTAGCAAATGCAACATTAAAGACTGCCCTTGCATGAATTCTTTATCATTAACTGAATTTTGAGGAGGAGGGAAATATTGTCATTAGGGTAATTATTATGATTATGTCTATTTTAATTACATAGCAGCAGAATAAATTTGGAGAAACTTTGTTGTCTTGACAGGAACCAAAATGGGCTGAGTAATTTCCTGACTGAGACAATGCCAGTGCATCCTAAGAACACCAGGGTCTATTTTTTTCTCCAATAACTTCTCAGCTGTGCTTTCAAAGTGACTAAGGCATGTAGGAATTTTTTTAAAAAATCCAGCTCTGAGAGGAAGTCTCCTACAGTATATCACGGAAAACAACAAATCTGCCATGCTATTAAAACCATGACAAACTATACTTATAAGAAACCCCCTTAATTAGCTTCTAATTCTTGGTTTCGGATTCAAGTGGGTAACTTCAACAGTCATTCATACGTAGTGTAATAGTGCATAGGAACTTATTCTCTGGTGATTCAGCTTTCTAGAGACAGATTATAAAGTTCCTCCTTCTTTTAGCAAGAGATGAGAAGGAACAAAATGACACTGTGCTAACACACCCTGAATAAGAATATTACACTCCTTGCCTTGCTTAAGACTGAAGGACTGGCTGACAAGGGAAAAAATATCAGCCGAATTCCCCCCTTCACCCAGTTTAATTAGAAGGAAGAAGAAAAGAGGGTGAGTTAGGCAGAACTTTGGGCAAGTGGCACTTCATTGAAAATGAACTGATTCTAAACTCCCCTGTGCAAGCAAGACTTGGAGGACCAAAAGATGCTCTTGAAAATAAAGGGGGAATGTTCAACATCATAGTACAGCATTGTGACTGGTTTTCACAGCAGCGTAACAAGCACTGTTCATTTATCTGGGTGGTCTGACATGTACAGCATCCCCATTTCCTGGTGTTGCTTGCAGGGCCGGAGTGAGGGGGAACTGCGCCCGGGGTGCATGTGCTTCCTGCACCCCTGCCACACCCCCACATGCCCCCACCCCAGAATGCCCCCTCCCTCGTCACGTCCCTCTATGCCCCTGCAACAGCGCGCACCCAGTGCATCGCGCACACCCCCTGCCCCTTTGGTGCTACCTCACTGGTTGCTTTTATCTAAAACCAGTCTCCTCCTGAACTATACACTATGTCATTCCACCCCCGTTTATGCCAGGTGTTCCATTTCAGAGGTTTTATTGTTTGTAAGAATGTTCACAGCTTATTAAACTGGAGGGAAGGTGGAGTTGAAGACACTTTGGCCTTGTGAAGAGACATCCATTCATGCAAGTGGTTCTTTTAGAGCAATTTTTTAAATATAAATGTTTTCCTAGAACCCTTTGAAAATTTAATATGTAAGCTATAAAAAGCACGGGTCCCAATTTCTTATCATGGATGGAAGGTCTTTGGGGAGGTTCTATACATCTAAAACATCCTTGCTTATTTCTGTTAGGGAACAACACAGCAGGGGAGATAATGCCATGGGAGCAATTACATAAGACCAACCAGCAGCTGGGCACACCGCTCCTCCCCCGACACCCCACTCTGTGCCAGAGCTGTTCTTGAGGAAGAACTAGCCATAATCCCTGAGGCTCATTCCGCACATGCAGAATAATGCACTTTCAAACTGCTTTCAGTGCTTTTTGAAGCTGTGCGGAATGGCAAAATCCACTTGCAAACAGTTGTGACAGTGGTTTGAAAATGCATTATTTTGCGTGTGTGGAAGGGGCCTGAGTTATCCTGTTGAGAGCAGGAGAGGGACCTGTGTTGCTTTAAGGGAAGTAAAGCAGCAAGTGGAGGTGGGGCTGTCAGGTGATGATGGGTCGCCACTTCAAGCTGTGGGTGGGAGATCTGGAACTTGAAGGAAACTGACCCACTGATCTGTGTAATGACAACAGAGAGGTGGGGATTCTTCTTCTCTTGCCTGACCACTGCTCAAAGAGTGCATATGCAACAAGTACTGGCCCAGGTTGCCCCAGTTGCATGCCTGGAATGACTACATTAGCAGATCATACTATTTAAATGTCTATCGCTAGTTTTTAACAAATCTAAGACTTCGGGGCCTACCTAGTTCAGCTGCCTCTGTAACCTGCAGCTGTTACTTCACAAATGATGCTATTCCTTTTCTTTATGTTGGTGCCCTAAGGGCATAACTCCTGCTGCCCACTACAGGTTTCAGTAGGGTTGTCAGCTTTCTGCTGACAAACCCCAGGAGCATGTGGAGGAAAAGCGTGATGAAGGGATGACAGCATGGATGCCATGATTTCACTTCTGAGCAAACATCCCGAAGCAATATCATGGCATCTTGCTGCTCAATTGAACAACCATGGGTTAGGAAGTAGGCAACTGGCAAGCCTAGGTGCTAAGTCAACTGCCCATTTCCACACATTAAGTCTGCATTAAATTGACAGGACATTTTTCTCAATGCCTTTTGGCAACCTGACAGCATTAGCCTTGTCTAATGTATGGGCCATCTGACTGGCGGTCTTCCCTCTTACCAGTTCACTCTTTCCCTCTAGGAAGGGCTTTTGATCACTGCTGCCACTGTTGCTTGTTTCTGCCTTGTCTCTGGCACCTCTCAGATTTTGCACAGTGTCAAGTATGACTGCATTGAAGCAAACCTCCTCCCCTATTTTCTTCCAGTAATTCTAAAATGCTTCCTAGAAAATAGTTGCAGAACATTATGCTGCATTTTGGCTTGAAAATAAACTATACGAGACATTTCATTCCTTAGGAAGAGATGTCTGTGTGATACCAGGCAAGCCTATAGTCAGACAGGAAGACCATTTCTGCTGGAATCAGCTACAAAGCCCTTCCTTAATATCATGTACAGCCCAGCCTCATGGAGCAGAACAAGGGTAAGATGCATGTCAATCTAAGTTCAAAGGTTTGATGTCAAGAGAGTTTGCTTGACACATGACATCATTCTTTTTCATCCTCAATTAAGAATGCAGAGCTTCAGGCAATGCCCCTCCTAAGTTCTCAGTCACAAAATCTTGCTAATAACAACACGGTCCTGGGATCACATGCTTATATCTGGTCTTACAATGAACTTGCAAATATCTACTCCCTGATCTCATCAACAAACATACTGCATTGCACTGCATCCTTTCTCCTAAACAGTAACTTAATCTCAATAACCTCCTGTCAAGATGTTAAGGGTTGTGAAGTTCCTTTAGTTTCTTGGTCACAACAGTCCAAGCTCATCAAGATTTGTCCTTTTCTATATTTCATCAGCACTGCCCAAGTGTGGCTCTCCCAGGTTTTAATTCCATCAAATCATTTCCCAAAGCACTGTCCATGCCTGGGAACAGAACTTTTTATTGTCCCAGGAAGACAATCTTATCATTGCCAGAGGGTCAACTTTTCTTATAACCAGTCCCCCAAAATTTATGGCTCTTTGCACTTGGATTTCTTCCTTGAGTCTACCATCATTTCTTTCTTGCTCTCCTTGGACCTCTTCACTTCTGGAATGATAAATACCCTCTCAACACCCTCATCTATTCCTGTTATCACTGATCTCTTTATTTCCTAGGCTTCTTAATTTCTGTGTCCTTGCGAGTATATTTTTTTATCCTTTAATAAAATTGTACCCTTTTTTATCCAAGGGGGGGCACTGTAGATTTAGCAGTGCTCCAGTTCACCTCCAGGCATCACTCTTAATCATCCCAGAGGCTTCTGTAACATTCTATCAACTCTTTCCTACTGCTTTGGAGTTTGTGGATTTAAAATGACTGTGAAAATGGCAAGGGAGATTGGGAAATCATGATGGGGAAAGGAAGAGACCATGGTTGGGTTCAAGGAAGGAACTACAATTGAGGGAGAAGTGACCATAATGTGAGGAGAGGGGAGTTGCAGTGGTGGAGTTCATGCATCTCTCTCACACAAGCCCAACTTTCACACACTTGCAGCTGGACGTAGGACCAAAATTGTCTTGGGCCATGTGTCATTGGTTTTGCAAATGGAAGATGTCAAATTAAGTTCCTGACATCTACAGTTGAAAGGATATGGCAATAGGTGATGTGAAAGACCTTGACCTGAAACCCTGGAGAGTCACTGACAGTCAGCATAGACAATACTGACCTTGATAGACTCAGTATAACAGAGCTTCATACATCCACAGGCAGTTTTCCAAATGCCACATGAATTGCCTTTATTGCTGAGTACTACACTTACAGTTGCCTTCAATCTGAAGTGAAATGTACAACTTAATTAAATCTGCCTCCACTATTTCAACCACAGGTGGGATCAACTTGATTTCTCAGCCAAGAAACTAGGTGAGATTGCTAAGCAACGTTCATCCTAGCAGTAGTTTCCAGTACACACAGGATTCTGGCATGAATATTCCAATGCAATTTATTCCAAACCACTACTCAATGTTCAGCCAGCAATTTGATCAGGAACTCCCTGGCTAATTGCCATCTGGTACACTTTCTAATTTCCTTCAATCAGGATAAGACACTGAGAACAACAAACTTTGATCATGCAGATTACCCCATTTCTTCTTTGTCCCCAACTCCTAGACAAGTGCATGTGTGGGACAGCAGAGCATGAACGTATTTTTTAAATATTTATATGCCCACCTTTGCCTTAAACCTCTAGGAACAATAGTAGAAAAGCAATTAGATATCACACATGTTAAAGCCTCAGCTATAAAAACATTTAAAAAGCAGTCTAAAAACACCTGATGCTCTCACCAGCTTTGCCCCAGCTCAAATAGCTCTGTTTTGCAGTCTCACTGGGAATACAAGACTCAATAGTTCATTCAGATCTATTTTTAATCAGAAATAGTGGTTAAAATAATGGGGTAGAACTGGGACAGCCAGGTTCAAATCCTCACTTTGCCATGGAAACTTGATGGGTGACTTTGGGCCAGTTACACACTCTCAGCTCTGACCCTGGCTAGTGTTTGTAAGGGAAACTTCCAAGGAATAAGGAGACAGACAATGGCGAACAACCTTGAAAACCCTGTGAGTTGCCATAAGTCAACTCCGCGCTCTTTTACGGCAAAAAAAGAACTCCATGTAGACTGTAGGTTCAGTAACTCATGGCTCCAGAGTTTACGCAGCTCCTTTTCCAGCCTTATAATTACATGTGGCCTTGCATGGTCGTGGGTAGCATGGGCGTGTCCCTCCAGGAAAGGTGAGTGGAGGGGCCAAACTGAAGGCGTCCAGTTTGGTAGATCTCTGGGGCCGTGGAAAATGAGATCAAATGGCTCTTTGGGTGATAAAGGTTGCTGACTCCTGATGTAGATGAATCTGAATTTCTTTAAAAAATCAATATGGGTTCAGACTCCATAGCATGGGTGGATAGAGAATTAAAACCATATTTAATGGATTAAGAAGTGCTTCAAGTTTCACAGAGAATGAGAGAGAAAAATGAATTGACATGAAAACCAAGGAAAATACATAAAAAATACTGTGATAGTAATGTTTAGCTCTATACATAGTTGGGACATCTTTGCTTTCAGTAGATTCTGCCTGAAGGCAAAGTAGAACTACAGACCTGAAGATGTAACAGGTCTGGAGAAAATGTGCTGTCCTTTTAACAGAAACTTAATGGGTAGAAACAGGCATCAGCTGGTAAACTACTAATTCTAAAATGGACTCCAGTCTCAAATAACGTTGCAAACAGGAAAATTGAGAACAAGTTGAAGTAGATCTGCTCTGAAGTAAGATCCATTTTAATTAAGGTTTACCCGAGAAAAATATTCATAGAATTTCTGCCTTAGATTTCTACTAGTTAGAACAATGCCTTGATTTTTTAAAAAATAGAAGTTTACCAAACATGAATATTTTAACAATAATATCTATTCAAGCTGCAGCTTCATAGGCAGAACACCAGCCCTCCTCATCCCAAAAACTGCACAGGTGACAATGTATTTAAAAGTCTCAGTCACCCTCCTGATAAAAAAAAGTTTTACTACAAATGTAGAACTGCTCTCTCTGGGGAACATGGATTAAATTCTCCT
Source organism: Sphaerodactylus townsendi (assembly GCF_021028975.2). NCBI lineage: Eukaryota > Metazoa > Chordata > Lepidosauria > Squamata > Sphaerodactylidae > Sphaerodactylus > Sphaerodactylus townsendi. The sequence goes on from NC_059435.1 coordinate 37,032,275, forward strand.
TCCAGTCAATCTGAAACTAATAATCAGACAAAATATCCATCAGCATATTCAAAGTGTTGCAGAGTTGCAATGAAGAAACTGGTTTGGATTCTGTGGAACTTCTCAATCAACAAAGGTATATCAACAAGGGTGTTTGCCGCTAATATCAATGGACAAGCCTCTTCTTCCAACTAACTCGGTAAAAAAACAGCACTTGAGAAACAGCCCTATCCTTCATGATCAACTCTTGTGACTTATTGCTGTGGATTTTTAAGATAGAAGAACTGAGTGAAAAACTGGAGAAAGAACACTTCTTAACTACTGCATGGCTTGCTTTAATCTAAATTCAGCATTGGCCAATACTGAAAGCAGGGTGCTTAAGCCATGGATTTTTACACTGAACTTTTCATGTGAAAATTGAGCACCCTCACCGTTTAACATGGATGTTCTTAATCCCCATTTAGCTATGTAGCTCACTAAATGGCAATGGAACAGTCAGTATCTCTCAGTCTGACCCCCATCTCCAGGGTGTTGTGATGATAAAATGGTGAACTTTTTCTACCTCCCCAAACTCCTTGGGGTAAAATTGATAGTAATGTAAACCTAATTTATGTGCAACACTGCATCCCATCCTCTACCGGTGGCACACACACACCCTTCTTGGTCTTGTCATGAGAGCTCCCTATGGAGCCTTTGAGGAGCAGACTAAGGAGGACAGACCCTCAGGAAAGATACTTCCCAGGCACTCTTTGAAGTAAAGCAGCAAAGATAGCAACCTAATTGTTTCTAGCATGCTAAGAGATGAGATAATAAAGAGCCAGAGACTGAGTATGGGCCTAATGACTCTAGGAGGAGGAAACAGAGAATGGAGCAGGGAGTGACTGCCATGGGAACTGCAGAAAGAGACTGAAGCTCATTCCGCACATGCAGAATAATGCACTTTCAAACTGCTTTCAGTGCTCTTTGAAGCTGTGCAGAATGGCAAAATCCACTTGCAAACAGTTGTGAAAGTGGTTTGAAAACGCATTATTTTGTGTGTGCGGAAAGGGCCTGAGATTGGTCATTTGTTGTGAACTAGATTGTGTAAAAAGGCAGCACCAAAAAGAACAAATGTGGGGTGACTGCTTAAGCTGGTGTTCCTTTTTTGCTGTGGTTCAACAAAAAACCCTACTTTAAAATAGAACATAGATGTCCCCCCTCTGCCTGTTCTGCACACTAGGCAGCGCCCAGTGACAAAACCCAGAAAAGGTGGCTCCATATGGTCAGTGGTGTATTTGACTTTGATGGGTGATGCAGATGATAAGTCTGGTAATGTAAGAACATTGCCATACACTATGGGTGTAATGCCAATGCTAACAAAGTAGCAGAACTGAAAGTTCCATCTGTTAAGCCTCTTTTTTCCTTGCTTTCTTGTGCACTGACCTGTTCAATGGAATAGGAAACATTAAACATACTTTATTATTTCGAAACCACAAAGTAGCCCAATTAAGGCCTACAAATGGGGGACAGCTGGCTGGGCAGCAACTATGCTGTACAACCACAACTTCATATGAACCCTGTTTCCTTTTCAGTCTTACACAATTTCATCATAACATCTAGCTCATTTCAAGAGAGTGGCTGTCACAGTTTGCCCTTCAGCATCTAGGAGTCTTCTACTAATCAGTTCTGCACACTAATCAGTAGAAGTCATGACAGCTGTAGCTGTTGACTAGGGAACCAATTTCTTATCAAAGTAGATGAGCCCCTGTTGTTCATTCTTCCCATGTGCTCAATCGCAGCTAGGCTTAATCCGAATGTCAAGCATTCTGGGCCTTGAGGTCTGGCTGTTGTTGTTCTCTCTACATTGTCAAAGTAGCTGTATTCAACTTTGCCAAATGAATGTACTGCCTGCTAGAAGCCAGAGTCTATAATGCATCTGATGTGTTTTTATTCTTTCCTTTGGAATGGGAGAAGGACAGAAACAATAAAGACTGTGGTGTATTCAGAACACAAATATCTCTCATGTCCTTGTACATCTTTTAAATAAGAGATACCCAACATTTTTGAGCTTTTTGAATTCTGACACAGGATGATGCTGTAGGGACTGAAGCCAACCAGAGGAAGCCCAAGTGCAAGACATGTGGTAGCTTTTGCACCAGTATGGAATGGCACCAACGCAAACTTTGGAATTTCAGACTGTCCTAGCAAACCTGACTTTCACCTAACATTCACAGAAACCCTGCTTAGCAGGAGCTTCCCCCCACCCCGGTACAACCTACTTTCTAAAACCACTTGACATGCCGCAGGAAAAGAGTTGGTAGGTGCCATATTGTTTCTAATTTTGTAAGCTGCCCTGAGACCCTCATATAGGGCAGGTTATGAATATAAATAAATAATGTTGTCCACGGACATTACATTGGGGACCCCATTTTTCTTTTTGTGTGTGTTTGTAAAGTGCAGTCAAGTTGCAGCCAATTTATGATGACTCCAGCATGAGGCTTTCAAAGCATGTGAAGAACAGAGGAGATTTGCCGTTGCCTTTCTCTGCAGTATCTTTCTTCGTGGTCCCCTATCCAAGTGCTTAGCTATTGAGATCAGATGAGATTGAACTTTACCATGCTGCTTTTCCTTCCCCTTCTCTTCATTTAATGCTAAATATGGGGCTGCTATCATAACCCATCTCTTAGTACTAAGAGGCAACATAACTTTTATTAAAAGAGTTGTATCTTCAAATTACAACCTGGAATAAGTAAAACCATCTTACACAGGGTCACATTGTTTTCCATTCTCCCATGTAAACTCTAGGAAAAGGAAAGTCAGTGTCCTGCACTGGAATATTGAACTAGTTCAGATGTGAAAATGCTGGCGAAGTTTTGTAGAGCATACGCTCCGCTTTCTCTCTGAGGATAAAACCTGTTCTTGGAAAGCTTTCAAGGTCATAATGTAAAGATCCCAGAGAAAGAAGGAGCTAGCAGTAGCTAACTAAGTTGAAGCTGAGTTTCCATTGCACAGCCTCAGAACATTTTTTTCCCCTAGTTACAGTGTTCATTACTGGAACAGATAAAATGGCCAGGTTGGTTAGCATTACTGCGCAACTGCCAAAGCTCCAAGGTCCCACTGGGGACTCCCTGCTAGGTAGCAGAAGCAACTGCAGCAAACCTTCTTCTTGCTTGTGCCAGTGGGTCATCCTGGAAAGACTATTTATTTATTTTAGGAACTTGTGTGCCAAACTTCTATCCCAAATTGGGTCCTGGGGCTGCATACTGTCATCAGCAGGTATACAATAAAGACAAAATGATAAAAAATATTTTAAAATGCATTAAAAATTAACCCTGCTCACCCTTCCTCTCTTTCTTGGCATGTGCAGCTCTGCTTACAGAGGCAGTGACTCCTTCTCTTTCCCTCCTCCCATTATGATGCAAGCAGAGAATGGGCAGCAGTAACTCCTATGTGTCACTGGCCACTGTTGGTGCATCTTCTCAAAAGAATGGTGAAGGCCTGAAGGGACAATAGTAACATCATTTTTTAATACCAGCTGTGGTGTAGTGGTTAAGAGCAGTGGGCTCTAATCTGGAGAATCGGGTTTAATTCCCCATTCCTCCACATGAGGGGTGGACTCTTATCTGGTGAACCATATTTGTTTAACCACTCCTGCATCCCTGCTGGGTGACCTTGGACTAGTCACATTTTGCTCAGAACTCTCTCAACCCCACCTACCTTACAGGCTCTGTTGTGGGGAGAGGAAGGGAAAGGAATTAGTAAGCCCCTTTGAGTCTCTTTATAGGAAAGAAAGGGGGGTATAAATCCAAACTTCTTCTCTTTTGCAATGGTTCTTTGCGCTTGCCAGTGATTGATGGTAGTTGTCAAAATCAAGGCAACTAGGAGTAGCTATCGCCGTTACTTGCCTGCCTTCTATATCAGCATTAGAAGAAGAAGATGGGACAATACTTGGGAGGCACCCGCTAGACTGTAACTTGATAAATAAATACATTAATTTATTGCAACATTTATATCCTGCCTTTCTTAATGGTTCAAGGTGGCTCTCTAATGCCTCTGAAGCATGCAGTCAGTCCTGAAAGTAATAATAGAGCGTCCTTCAGCATAAGCAGAGTACAAAACCCCCACCACATACTGTAGCAATTCCAATAAATCTGGGAACATCCAAGGCAGACATGATTACAGGCCAAGGCTGAGCACCAGGAAATGCTTATTTTAAGCATCATGCTTTACTGAAGCTTCTCCATCTTATTAACTAACCTTCAATGTGCTGTACATAACGCTGCCCTGGAAAGCTATTCAAAAGCTGAACCCATTGCATTATGGCTATTATTGGGGCTTTGAAAGCATGTAAGTATGAATCATCACCTGGCTGTTTACTTCTGGATTCAAAATTATTATAAAAACTTACAGGGTACGCAAGGAGTATTTTTTCCAAAAGATTTATATTGTCTGTTTAGATGTACAGAGGAGCCCAGTTCTAATCACTGAAATCTCATACAACAGAATGGAGACTTCTTGATTTGTATACTGCTGCAGAATAGAATTCCCTTTCCAAGGAGGTCTACCAAGTCCTCACTCTTTATTTGCTGAAAATTTCATGAAATGTTTTGTTTCTTCATGACTTAATTTAATGACGTAGGGCTTGTGGAATCTTTTTAAAAGAATTGGTATTGGATTGGCCTTGATGTTATTCTGATTTTTATTGTGTAGTTTTATTATCTGGTGCTATTTCATGGATTTCACTGGCTTTGAGTAATCTCTTAATAGGGAAAGGTGAAATAAAAATCCAAAAATAAGCATACATGACCACAAATCGTCATATCCTTAGTCTTCATTTTGAAACCCATCTTTGAAAAGTGTAAAAGTATTTGGTTTTAGTCTCCATTCCCCCTTACTCAAGTTTTTACACTTGATTTCCTTTTTAGGTCTCAAGGGAACAAGACACTTTTATACTTGGAGAACTTCAAAATGAATTGGAAATAAACAATAGTTATTAGATTCCCCTAGTACATCACTGTTATAACATTGCTTTTGGATTTTCTTAATTAGCTAGTGTGATATTTGGATGTGTCCCTGCTTTCCCCTACAAATATGGTTTATTTTCCCAGAAAATAGTGCAAATATTCATAGTAAAAAATTGTAAAGGATTTCAAATATACATTGATTTTTCATTATACAAGGTTTATGAAGGCAACATTCACTAGATTTCAAACTACTAGTCTATCTCTCAGTGATAAATGACTCCTTTCATGCCAATTTCTAATCAGCAGCTAGAGGGGCTTTGACAAATGGAACTCAAATATTGTTACTCTGCCTATTTTAAGAAAGTATTAGACACACAGGATGGGGGCAGAGGAACCAAGAGAAATAGTGAGCTGAGTTGCTTGATCATGACTTGAAAAGACAAGATGGCTGGCACTGACGTATAAATCACCATAGCAATAGATAAATCTCTTATAGCATTGTGATGAGAAATTCTCAAAATTCCTGTTTATTCATTTCTCTCTGAAATACTACCACCCATTTATTTGGGAGTCAGTTTCTAAACAGTTTGGTTTTGATCAAAGAAAAAAAGGAAGAGGGGGAAGAAAGGTCCCACAACGTTTCAGAATTTCACTCAGAGGCAGGCAGTATCTTATCAAATTATCCTGTCCTCCTGCTAGAACACCACTCAGTGAGGTGTAACATTAAAACATCTGCAAGGGCTGAAGTTACAAAAGGGAGTAATGGTTTCTTTATAAAGAGAAATGAAAGAGAAATTCTTCTTTTTAAGAGGAAAAAAAGAGAATAATAGGACTCAGTTACTCAATATGTAAAAATGAACTTTGGAAGAAGAAATATCCACTCATGAGCATGGGAGATCCGGAATCACATGTGGCCTGCAAAGAGTTATTAAGGGTTGGGTAGATTGGTCACAGGGAGGGTTCCCCGACAAAACTGAAAGAGGTTTTAACACCAAGTAAATCACCTTCCCTCTGAATGTGAGGTCCTTGTTGGGGGAAAGGCCAGGACATCTTAACCATCAGAGACTACAACAGCCTTTTGGTATTACAGGCATTTAAAAATGGTAGTCTCGAGGTCCTAGTACTCTATCTTCATTTTTTTTAACTCACACATAAACTGAGTTGATTCCAAGGGAACATCCTTCCAATTATATATGAACAGTATTACAGTTGAGTGTGTAATTTTGAGTGCAGCTTCTTGGATTAAAGAGCCATTAAAATCAATAGCATTTATTTACAAGTAAAATGATGGATATTACATTGTGTAAATACTTTAAAGCTACTTACATTCACTGAAAAAGCCAGTAATAAACAGTATTTAGACAAATGTAGCAGATGTCTAGAAGGATGACATCTAAACCAACTAGTATCCTATTTGTTTTTATTAGCTGAAAGCTAGAACAATGTATGGGATCTTTTGTGTATCAAATCATATATAGGGCTGCCTTAATTAAAATTATGGGATGCTTTGTATGATACTTTTATCTACTTAAATTCACTGCAGCCAAACAGTTCAAAATAGTCTTTGCAAGTTGATATTTTAGTTATCCCTGTTCATTTACCCATGTGCATTTATCATCAATATTTTAGGGAAACAACTTATCACACATAGCAAATGCTAGTGACTGGAATATTATTTAGTCCTTCTTTTTAATGTTTTGTGTAATTTTATAAAGAACATGATTATAACTGTTCCTTTTTCATACAAGGGACCTATTGTCCCCAATCTCTATTATTATATGGTATGATCCAGAAGAAAGGTCTGCATTGCTGTTCATTCGTAGATCTGTTGAGTAACTTACATAAAACATACCACAGGAAATATTATTAGTGAAGCTATGGCTGCCATGTAAACCACAAAGAAAATTCTGAATCAGGAAATGTGATCCTATTCACAATTTAATTAAACACTAATCTGTTGGCCCTTTGAAGACTAACAATATTTATAATAATTTGATGTGGATCAGAACTTACTTCATCAGATGCATGAAGTTTCTGGAAGTAATAGAAAGGTGGAGCTAAACAGGGAGATGTTACACAAGAAGGCCAGTTTGAAATGATAACCAATCAATCAGTTCATTTAGAGTGGGTGAGGACCACTCCCATCAGTTTACGGATGGTCAGAGTCGAATTAACGAATAGAATAACAATGTTGAGAAGGCAGTACACACGTGATAACTCTGTACTGTGGTCATTAGACATGGAATTGTCATTGTCCTATTCTGCTTTATGCTTTCCCTGGTCCACCTGACTGACCATTATTGAAGAAAAGGGCGTAGGACTGGTTTAGCAAGTTGATTTTGCGCACCAGTAAAATTATGTTCCATTGCAGCCAATAAGAGTAGTTTCTAAGAACATCATTTGGAAAGGAGTAAAAATTGAACACACATTTTGATGAGGAGATTGAAAATCCTCTGCTATTTTAAAAAGAGTTCCATTGTTACAGCTGAAATAGATTCTAACCAAACTCCAATACTGACAAGGCATGAAAGCACTATACAAATCAAAACATATTTTCCAACACAATCAGGAATCCTTTCATTCACTGTAGCCCAGAATTAGAATTAATTCTCCACTGGATTAAAGATGTACTACTGGATTAGAGTCTTACTGATGACAACATAATACATCCTCCCCAAATGGTTAATATAAAAGGAACTCTGTTAACTACACCCAACATTACTATATCAAAATGTGTGCTGAACATTGATAGTGCTGCAATAGCAACAAGAACAGACTAGTTTATGTAACTTGTACTGTGCTAACAATTATGGACACAATCCAAACCAAGCTAAGCATTTCTAAATCCCACTGATGGCAGTGTGGGAGCCACAGGCACATGCTTACCTCGCTGTGATTGAAATCAACAAGATTTAAAAGTACATGTTGTTGACTGCATCATGCTTCATCTTCAAAGGTGAAGTATACAACTTAAACTCATATTAGAAAGATAAAGCATAAAATGACTAAAATGTTTACAGCCCAGTTTAGATCTCTCTTGTCCACATACATTTCAGCTTGGCTTGTTTGTGTTGCAAACCCAAAATTCTTCCCTAAGTAGCTCCACAGAGAGCTCAAAGCTACATGTTTTTATTTACCTGTACAGGTGAAAATTTATTTAGGGCAATAATCTTTTTAGTCTGTTTTGGAAGACTTCCGTTTTCCATTTTGAAAAATATACAATTGAACACAAACCTTCCTATTAATGCAAGCAGTAGAGCATGCCATTACTGGCCTTAAAAATCCTGCTGCAAATCACGCATGCACCAGCTCCTGCTATGAAGCACCTGGACCTGAGTTTGGAAGTTCTCAAGACTGAATAGGATGGTAACACAGGTGTCAAAATCAAAACCAAAAGATTTTATCTGAGACTTCTACTCTAGTTTCATATGAAGCATAGAGTCTAACATGGTTTGTTCATTCATTACGACTGATTTTTGAATGTGTAGAGAAGTGACGTCATTAACAAGACCACTAAACCAATTTCACACTTTGACTGTGAACTTCAGAAGAATAACCATAATATATATTTTAAAAAGCGTTACTGGTGTTCTAAACGTGCTGAGCCAGGATGATGGACTCCAAAAGCAAGCAAAAGACAGCCTTCCAGGAAACCCGAAGTTTTCCTACTTCAAATAAACATATATTGAATTATACTTTATTGAGGTATTTTATACTTAAACTTCAAATTAGTGCTGTTCCTACATGTCAGACTAGATTTCAGCAATTTAAGAAATGTTTACCCATATAAAGTTCAATACCCTTTCAGAGTGTATTTATGTGTGTGTCCATGTTCACCCACATACACATACACACCTTAATGTTCAGTATGTCACAGGGGATTCACTGAAGCAGCAGCAAGGTAATATCTGTGCAGGAAAGGGAAAGGAAATGCCTCCTAACCGGTAAAAACTGTAGGAACAGATGACATGTTAAAAACCTTCAAATGGAATGCAAGGATTTTTATGGATAAGCTTCAGTGGATCTGTCCAGGGTCCTGAAAGTCTACCCTCTCCCCCTTCTCCCATAACAAACCCATTCATTAATTGGGCAAAATGCAGTCTTCGTTCAGTAACCTCTGACAACAGATGTCTAGCCAATACAGAAGCTGGTTTACAAGAATTAAGCTTTTAAAGAGATTTCTTTAGAAAAAAAATCAAAGCCGCATTCTGAGAATGAAGTCTGCTTATCTCCATCCCTGCCACCCCACCCTCCCTTACTAGACATGTTGCATCTAAAACTCATTCATATATCTAAAAAGGTGAGAAATCAGCCTTGATGGCAGAAGTTTATTTTCCTTTGTTACCCGCTCCCCGGTCGATTTAATATGCAAAGCTGCTAAGGTGGGCAAAGCCCATAAAATAATCGCGGGAAAAGCAGAAAGCCAAAACATTCTCAAAAGACAGCAGGGTAAGGAGATAAGCAAAGTTTGATCAGTGCCCAAGTATCCCCTGCTTCGCCGCTACATGCAAATGCAGGAGATGGCGGGAAGGATCCGTTGAACAATGCGACCCCCCCACCACACACATACAAACGCTGCTGCCCCTCTCCCCGTGCCCAGCACAATTATGAAGAGGCTCGCCAGAGAGACTTACGTGTGCCATCAAACCTAGTCGCTATCGTGTCCAAGAAGGTATTTTGAGGTGCCAGTAATCCTTTCATAACAGGCATTTTTCCAGCGCGGTGTGAAATTCTCCATCAAAGTTTGCCTGGGAAGGATGAGCTGCTCAGAAAGTCCACGCGCCGGTGTCGGAGGTGGAGCGGCGGACGAGGCGGAAGAGAAGGAGGAGCGCCGGAGACTTTCGGGCACGGGGGCGGCGGTGGATGCTACTTTGGCTGCCGCCGCTCCAGCTGACTTGAGCCAAGCCCGAGAAGGCGCTCCGCTTTGCGAGCCGCGAGCACAGCTGGGGCGAGCGCAGGCGCGCTCACTCCCGCCCCTCTCCCGCCTGCCACCAGCTGCGGGCAGCGCTTCGTCTCCTGCCCGCCCGCCGGCTGTGCCCGCCAGATGCAGGCGCCGGTTGGCAGCACTCCCCCCCCCCCCACCTTCCCACACTGGCTGCCAGAAAGGGAAAAAGACAGAACGTTTTGGAAATGGGGAAAAGCGAGGGACGGTGGAAGGGAACGGGAGGATGAGGAGGCTAGCAGTACATGCCATGAGAAGAGCCACGGGCAAAGCAAACGCTCTAAGGCCCCTTCTGCACAGGCAGCATAATGCACTTTCAATCCACTTTCAATGGACTTTGCAATTTGATTTTACTGTGTGGAATAGCAAAATCCACTTGCAAGCAATTGTGAATTTGGAGTGAGGGTGTATTATTCTGCATGTGCAGGAGGGAGCTAAGGGAATGGGAAAGAGCACAGCAGAATCGGGACCAAGAACCAATCTTTAGCAACAGCACCATTGTTCAAACTGTGGGGCAACGATGAAGAGAAGTGGGTCTCTGAGCACACACAAAGTACTTTTCCATCCTTGTATCCTGCGCACGCTTGATTTCAAGGCTAGGGTCAGGCTGGAATCGTGAAATATTAGTAGGAAGATGGGGGTATCTGAGAATTCAAGTTTCTCACCACAGCATCATTTTCAGCTCTACAGACAGACTGGAGGGTCGAAAATGATAGTGTGGTAATAGTACATTAAGGGGGGGGGGAGTACATTTGGCACTAGAGTCTCCGCAAGCTTGGACTGCAGCACATGCCCTTTAGAAATTATCAACTGGTTGGGGAGCTCCTTTATCTTCAACCTTTACACACAGCATGGGCTTGCCAGCATGCCAAGTCAGTTGCCATCTTGTGAAAGGTCGCTCTAGGCTGTTTTGTCCCATGGGACAGTTTTGCACTCCAGTTCTGACGATGTTAATGAGATTCAGTCAACAGTCCAGTCGGAGTATTTCCATGACCCAGCATGGTGCAGTGGTGAGGCTTTGAGAGACCAAGAATCAAATCCTTGCTATGCCATGAAGTGGTCTGTGTGAACTTGAGTCAGTTTCTCTCAGCCTAGTCTATCTCACAGGGTTGTTGTGAATATAAAATGGTTCCTTGCAAGCAGGGTCTTCCTTAGTGGTCTCCCTTCCAAGTACTGACCCTGCTTAGCTTCTGAGATCTGACAAGGTGAGGCTTTGTGTTCTCGTGCTGGCTCAAATTCAGCAATTTATGTACTAATATGATAGAACTGGAAAGTCATACAAACCAATTTCTTGCTCTAAGGCAAGGTCTCCTGCGACTTCTCCATGACAAAGAAAGGCACAAAATGGCCTGCTCCTAGGATTATCCTACAGATGCCAAAACAGTAATTATTAACTAGGCCTGTATTGAGTTTACATATTGTTACACAATACACACACACACACACACACACACACACATATATATACACACATATATACACATATATATATATACATATACATATATATACACATACACACATACACACATACACACACACACACACACACACATACACACATACATACATATGTATATACATTTTTATATATAAACTCCTTTTAAACTTGTTAATTGTTCAACTAGAGTCTCATGTTCGGGAGTTGTTATTCTGTAATAGGTAAAAATTAATGTAAGTTAGAAAATGTCTGTTCTTCAGAAGAAAAACAGCCAACTAAGCAAGGCACAAGGAAAGTGAGGAAAATAACACATAAAATATGCTGCTTTCATTTTATTTTTCACACCTGTTCAGAAGCCCTCAACAAAGTCAACAGTTCTTTATTACTTACTGCTATGGCTGTACATTTGGCTAGGCCAAGCTGGAAACAAAAGGTGAAAAAAGCCATTTCAGCTTCTTTCTTTTTTTTCTTATGTGGGGGACTAAAACCACCCCCAGGCCTGCTATCCAAATGAAGTTGAATGCCAAAAACATTTTTGGCTTCTCCCTCTGCCCCCGCTTTTGACTTTTCCCATGGGAAAAAGGGAAAAAATATCTGTTGCCCTTTGGGGTTGGTTTGCAGAGCAACAGAAGGGAGGGTAAGAGGCATCTTGAAGGGACAAATTTCTAGAGCCCTTTTCAGATTTGTAGAAAGATGTGTCTTGCCCATTCACGGCTCCAATCACTGGATTTAAAAGTCTCCTCAGATTTGACTGACTTCACTATTAGTACATAGATTTTGATAATAATGCTATATCCTGGGGTATTATATCTGACACAGAGTTGTAGTCTTTTACCCACTGTATACATATACTTTTTTTCCCAATGGGAATCCAAAATAACTTACAACATTCTTCTCCCTTCCTTCATTTTATCCCTTTAACAACAACTCCATGAGATAGGTTAGGCTGAGAGAGCGTGATTGGCCCAGTGTCACTCAGCAACTTTCTATGGTAGAATGAGTCATTTACTACAGACACACCTAAGTGGTCAACCTGCAAAAATTTGCAGGTAGCCTCTAATCCCCCCCAATATCTTTCTCACACACAATTTCCTCTTTCCTTTTTTTCCCTTTCACTGGCCAACCCCATAGCCATTCTCCTTTTCCTGCTTGCTTTGCTCCTTCCCATCCCCAGCTAACCACCTTTTATCCCCCCCCCCTGCAAGTGCTGTTGTTGCTGGGCTGGGCCCAGTTGTGGGTTGTTGCCATCCAGGCCTGGTCCAGCTGCACAGAAGCTACATGATGCCTGATGCTGCCAGACAACATAGTGTGAGCAGTATTTCCCTGATGGCTGCAACTGGACCTATAACTGGCACATCCCTTCCCTTAGGGGTCATGTTAGAGGAAGTTCTTCAGAAGAAAACCTTTTCAAGGTTTGTTTTGTTCAAATCCAATCCAACTTCCCCCTCCCCTTTGCTTTATAGAGATAAAGGCTTTTTTTAGTTGTCTAACAACCTCCAAAATGGCAACTGTGAGTTCAACAGGAATTTTTTCTTCAAAGTTACATAGGATGTTTCTATTATTTGTGGGAATTATAACTTCCCCCACCCTTTTTGAGATTGCAGATTTGGGGGAGGGAAACTTGGAACTTCTTTCAATAAATACTCCACACCTGTTCATAGCTCCATATTCTCTATGGCTCAATTCAGAATTATATTGCCAGTGTGGTGTGGTGGTTAAAAGTGTTGGAATGGGGTCTGTAAGCCCCAGACTGAAATCTCCACTTGTTTGCTGGGTGACCATAGACTCTTTATCTGGAAATTGAAATGTAACAGCTCTCTATGGAGGTAAAAACTTTCTGGGTTGTGGATTTCGTTTTTGGATCCCAACATGTAGACTGAAGAACCAAATTACTTGTCTAAAAAAAACCTAGCACAACAAGGACAGTATTTTCATTTGCAGTGCTGCACATGTATGCCAAGGGTTCCTGCCTTGAAATCAGAATGTGTTCGTATCTTGTTAACGTGACTGTTTTCTAAACAAGAGTACTTTCATCTTCTTTGACTGAATCATACACTTCTTCAGTTGACTAATTTACAGTCAAGAATTCCAACTATTTTCATACCAATATCTCCACATATAACTTCTTCGCACCTGTTTTAACATCCCCACCAATTTTTAACAGATTTGCCACCTTTTAAAAACTGATACTAGAGTAATATAGTACACCTAGGATATGCCTGTTGGTTTACACAATTTGATTTGGTCACGTTGGTCGCCATGCTGTTTCATCTCATCATTCCGATATGCAAGATGCTAAAAATGTCTGTTCTCTACTGCAGATCAGATATATTGGTACAAAACTGCATGCAAGAACTTGTTGAATGTTTCTAATTTTTAGGCACATTTTCCAGTCTGCTGTCTAAATTTAACATAAATTGACCTTCTCCTCGCCGCCTAGAATAATCTAGATGCTCACACAGTATGGCATAAAAAGATCTCACAGAAATGTGTACCAAGCAAATAGCTACACCCGAATCCATCAGGTATGCTGACGTTTGAGCTGTCTTTTTATTCAGTCCTTGAATATATAGATGTTCATAAAAAGAAACGATATCCATTAGTGAAGCAATTGTTAGTCTGCAGACTTTGATGTTGAGTCCTCAAACTGGGAGAAGCAAGGCACTTATAATAGTTTTGCAATTAGTGTTAATGGATGAGTTTTTTAAAAAAACTTTTTATATTTATAATTAAATCTCAATCAAAAGAGTTATTAAAAAATATAAGGGCAGCCTCTGTGCCAGCAACTGCCAAGCTTGAAAGGTGGGGGGGAAAGCAACTAGTTCTGAATATTTCGACTGTGATGCTATGAATGTAAGGCCCTTTCCGCCCGGGCCAAATACTGCGCCCTGGGGACGGCAAAAATGCCATCCCCAGGGAGCCATTTGCACAGGCAGCGCTGATGAAACGCAGCAGCGCCAACCTGGCTCCCCTCCACCACTCCCAGAGCGGCGTCAGGCCACCTCCCAAAACCTCCCTCCTGGAGGGAGGTTTTTGGAAAACAGCGTGTTCCCGCTGGTGCGGTGTGAATGGCACCGCCAGGAACACGCTGTTTTCCCTGTCCCCCCCCCCACTCACCTCGTCGTCCTGCATCGCTCTACTGGACTGTTGAGACCCTCCCTCACTGTCCTCCGACCCCTGGAGGTCGGAGGGCAGCATGGGCTGGTCTTAGGAGTCCAGCAGAGCGACACAGGACAACGAGGTGAGTGGGGGGGGGACAGGGAAGAGGTGGCTCCGTGCAGAGCCACCTCTCCCATGCCAGCCTCTGCGGGGGCCGCTCGCACGTTCCCGTGCGAATGGCCCCCACCCCTCCACCGACAGAATTCCTGCCGGTGCAGGGGCGCCCTTTCCGCAGTGCAGAAAGGGCCTAAGAGTTCCAATGAAATGAAAAATGAACTTTCCAAATAATCTCTTCTCTCTTCTGAAATTATAACATCTCAACACTTGGTATTTATGCAAGAGGTTTGTTTCATTGCAAATAATGCATCACTTGCGATGCGCTATTTTGTAGAGAAGATCGCCCCAAATATATGTTGATGTTAAGTTTTAAAAGAAACATTAGCTTTAAAAAGTAAGGAACTGAGCTTCAGTCTTTGACTTATTTTATGTCATTCTTCAGGCAGCTGGTTGCTCCTGTATAATGAAAACTGATTATTCACTTCCCAACATATTAATGAATAAAAAGAGACATTGGGGAAAGGGTGGTATCATCAAGAGAGTCTCCTAAAGATACCCTGAAAGTTTGGTGCCGCTAGCTTAACAATTACACCCCTGACAGCAGGCACCCTTCAAATTTCCCCAGATTCTCCTTTTAAATCCACCCTCTTCAGCATGGACTTACAGGGATAATGTGAGGTCCCCAGTTTAAACATCGAAAGTGATGCTGTTTCAGGGTGGGGGAGAATCCACCCCAAAACAGAATCACTTTCAATGTTGTTCTAACTGGGGACACCAGATTCTCCCTTTAAGGTGGATTTAAAAGAAGAATCTGGGCTCCCTAGTTTAAACACCATTGAAAGTGATGCTGGATTCCACTGGAGGTGTTTCATGAGAGATGATGCTGACATTTGTTTGGTAAATGTTTTGCTGGGGGTGATTTGTGAGAGATTTACATGCTTAATACCCGCTTGCACTGGCTTGGAGCTGTTTCTCAGCTGTTTCACACCAACCTCATAGGGTTGGTGTGAGGACAAAATTAGGAAAGAGAGTTGGTGGGGAGAAAGCCATGTATGTTTTGCGAGGGGTAGGAGGTGTTTTGTGAGTTTGTGCAAAAATCATTGCTAGATCGTGGTGGGGGAGGGTGGCCGCCTATATGGGGGGCGGGGGCGGGCGCCAAACTCAGGTTTTGTCTCTGGGCTCCAGCTTGCCAAGATATGCCTCAGGCAGTGACACTGGGATGCTGGTGGAGTGCCATTCCCCACTGCTGGGAAGGGCCACAATGTCCACAGGCTGGCAGATTCATCCCTTCTCTGGGGCAAATGCTCCAGGGAGGGTAAATTCACAGGTGTGGACCCACCTGCAGATTCCCCCCCCCCCCAATTTGGAGAGGCCATGAGATGAACAATTTTGCTACTGGTGGTGTGCGTAACAATGTTGCCAAATGAAAGACATACATAAAACTTGCTGATTTGGGTTGGCACAGTGATTTCTGATAATGGTAATGCAAATCTAGGGCTATTGGTATAACAAGAGCCCCTCAGGGACAGGGCGGTTTAGAAAACTAAACAATAAATAAGTAAGTAAGTAAATAAATAAATAAATAAATAAAGAACATAAAAACCCTTTCCTAAAGAATTCATTTTTAAAATGGAAGTGCTGGGTTCAAGGATGGTTCTTTTAAGACTTTTGAAACGTCTTGAACCAATTAATCAATGAAGATGGGTTTTAATTCCATTGCTCAAACTTCTTGATCCTTCCCATTGCAGCAGTCATATAGCTGGAAGTAACCTCCACATACAAAAATGTATTTTTGAATGTCCAAAGCTTCCTTATAGTTTAGCAAGCATATGCCAAGCTAACTTCATTAAGATTTTCAAAAACAATATTGGCAAGGGCAATGATTGGCAGCTTGCTGTTTGTTCATCTCCCATCAAACAACAAATACCATATGAAAAAAATATCTGCAAAGAGGGCTATGATAGAACAGGATATAATCTTGCAAAGCACTATGAATTCTGCCCTTCTCTAGGAACTAGACTTCTCACTTTTTGGTTGCTTGCAATGATAAACTGCACAATCGCCTTGGCAAGTGCATTGCACAGTCAACTGTCACAGATAAACTGTCATTTACACATCTTATTCAGACACTGGAGTTTTATATGCTATCTAATGTCCTTGTATATTAAATTTCATGATGGAATTCAGTCATGATGAATGGTTTTAGTGAGCAATATGTGCAATTTTCCAGTGCATTCATAATTTCCCCCCCAACCCATAACATTTGGGCCAGGGCACTGTGGTTACTCTGAATCATACTTAAAATTCCTAGAAATAGATAGTGTGCCTGCTGGGACAGCATAATGTTACAATCTATACTATTGCTGTGTGTAAGGATGCTATTGAAAAAGCAGGAATTTTGGATACACAATGGAACACCAGCATGCACCTGTTAAACCTTGAATTATAGTTTTGTTTGTTAGCCAAAAATCCATGGGTGCAAAAGAGACAACTTTCAGGCACAGGATGACACAAAATTATAAATATTTAAAATAATTATCTGAAGTTATTTAGGTCAGATTATTATGCTACTCTGATATGATACAGTCCTGATGAGATAAGTTTACTTCACCAACTACAACTGGTGATAATGGTGATATCGTGTTCTAATTGTCAAAATTGTTGAGCAAGACAGCATAGAATTTTCTTTTCTTTTTACCTATTAAGGTTGACTTGGAAAATGTATATATGAGAATTATATCTGCCAAATGTATATAATAAGTAAGGATACTGTGTAAAGGCATTTGGGGCATATGACACACACAACCCCATCCAAAGCAAGGGGGGATCTGCCAGTGGGAGTGGCATGTCAGAGGCGTTTTTGGGGCGGGGTGTGAGAGGGCATGTCGGGGCATGTCAGGGACAGGGCGAGGAGGGCATGTGCAGGCAGTTCATGTGGGGCCACTCCAGTGAATTTACCCTCCCTGGGGCATGTAGCGGGGGCAGTCTGGGGGTGTGGCATTAGTCAGCTTTCTCCCAGCTATTGCCCCCTTGCACTGGCAGCTAGGGCTTTGGACTTACTCCACTGAAAAGGTAGCATAAGTCCATTAAGTCCAACTGGAGCTTCCTGACAGCAGGGAGGCTTTTTTTGCATTTTAAGCCTCCCCACACTGCCAGGAAGCTTTCTTGGAAGCAATTGGCTGGTCCAGGTGTGGCACTGCATCCGAGTACTCAGCCCACTGGATAGGACTGTTAATGATCCATTTTCCATATTTCAATTAATCCTGTAGATGAGATGCTAGCATTGTATGAATTAAGAGGTGGTGGTCTCAGTTCACTAAACTGCTTTTGAGGATTGGTAGATAGTAGAGAGTTGTCACTGATACGTTTATGTGGACAAAAACTGAAAGGCAAGTTGTTGCTATGGTTCTAATTTTCACCATAGTAATGTTTTACCAGTACTACACATACTAGTTTTAGATAGTTTGATCAGAAATTCGCAACATCATCAAGCGTACAGGTAACATCATCTAGTGTTCAATATTCAGACTAGGAAGAAAGAAGCTATAAAATAGATACCGTAAAATTGGTTTGTAAAGTTGTCTCATGTTGCTGTTACATCGAGATACGTGTGGAAATTGCAATGGCAGCTCTCTCTTAACATGCATGGAATAAACAAGTTGGAGAAAATCAATAAGAAATGCTTGGGTGGTCAAAGCTAAGCAAAATTTCTGCCAAGAACTCCTCCAGGACCTCCACCCCGTGGGAGTTTCTTCATCAGGAGCAGTCACCATATGAAATGGAATTTAGTACACAAAAAAGTAATGAAATGATGGATAATGCTTGAAATAATGAAATCTGTATGGGACTTAAGCATATCACATCTCAGTCCCATTAATTCCTCTGGGCAGCAGGCGCGTAGCTGCAATGGGGACATCTGGGGCGGCTTGTCCCAGGTGGCACCATTGCAGTCATGTAGGGAGGCGAGGCTGGGGGCGTGTCAGAGGTGTTTTGGGGGCAGGGCGTGACAGGGCATGTCGGGGCATGTCAGGGACAGGGCGGGTTGTATCAGGGGCGAGGAGGGCACATGCAGGCAGTTCATGTCCTGAGCGCAGCTCTCCCTCCCTTTGTCACTGCTGGGCAGAGGTGAAAGAGGCAACAGTCAGACACTTTGGAACGTGCCTGGATTCAGTCCCAGTTACTAGCTGCCATTCCTGAAGGCAGAAGAAGAAGATCGAATCTCCCTAAAAACAGTCCTGAGTAGCTTTTATTATGTTTTATTTTAATTTGTATGTTTTATTGTTACAGTCTGTTTTGAATGTGCATTCTTCCCTGAAAAGCAGTATAAAATTTTTAAAAAATCATTTCAGTGACAGTTAAAAATAATATGATAAACCTCAGGCGGTACACACAAAGGTCTCAAGAATTCTGGAGTAGTCTGCTCAATAGGTTTCACTTTTGTTTTTACTGCTAGCCCTCCCCTTCTTGTGCAGCTCTATTCCATCCCAAACAATCTTCTATTCATTGAACTTTTTGAAATTTAGCACTAAAGAGATAAGGGATAGATTCTGTGTATGTAGATTTGCAAAGGAACAAGGGGATTAGGGTTTTTTTCGCAGCTCTGTATGTCTATTTTATAACATTTTTGTTATGAAGAACAGGGATGTTATCTCTGCAGATACTAATTCAGTTTTGAGAACTGCAAAACCAAGCATCTGTGACAATAACTTCAAGAGAGAAAAACTGCCCAAAATAATCTTATGGAAACCTCTGGAAGAGCATGGCACTGTGAATGGTTTAATGGAATTCATGTACCAAAAAATGCTTACACTCTCATGCTACATCATTTAAAACTACGTAATCCTTATTCCAAGATGAATAACCTGTGAACTATAATGTATCTTAAATAGAAAACTAGTTTTAGATAGATTTTTCCTCAAAACATTTTGTTTTTAAAAAATGATTTCGATTAAAAAAACCCTGCTTTTTAATTTTTTTTAATTCAATGATTTCTAACCACTGTGTTTCAAACTGATCAGTAGTAGGATAAAAGTATACTTTATATCAAAATGCCAATGTTGCAGATGTCTTATCTTCAGATGTGAACAATTATATCATTAGAAGCACATATTTGGCGGCAACATGGGTAATTTTGTAGGACCCACCCAGATGACTGAAGTGGTTCTTGGATGACCCAGAATTTGAAATTATGTGATTGTGACTTAAAATTCTGATTATCATTTATAATTTTCTTAAAGGGCACTTTAAGAAAGTCAATTTTAAATAAAATGTTAGTCATAGTATATCATGACAGATTTGTCTTCAATGATTTGTGCTATAATTGCTCTATAATTGCTGTATAATTAGATAGGGAAAAAGTACATGGAATTACTTTCCAGGCAAAAGTATTACTCAAGGCAATCAGGGTTTCCCCTGTAATTTTAGATTGCAGTATGGAGTGGGAATATGCTTGGCAGACAACTTAAAACAGTTATAGCATGCTTAAGCATAGTTCCCAATATAGAATTAGCTATTTACCTCCAAACATTCTTTTGTAGTATAGTTTTGTCAGTGTCTTCCTCCCACAGGGAGAACTGCAAAAAATTGTCAGGAAAGTGTTCAAATGAAGAGATGTACAGAACACTAGCAATTAAGCATGGAAACCAACCTGACACTAGAGTTTCCCTTTTAGTATGCTTGAGTGTTGGCATCAGAATGATGCCTCAAACCACATTCAATACTATTGCCTATCCGCTCCTTTTATTAGGGCATAAAGCCAACAGCATATACAATTATTACTGTAATTGCTTTTAATTCCTTGCATGTAAAGTTTATATCTTGTGCTTTTTCCAGTTTACACCAACTATAGTTCACTTTTATTGAACTACTCATTTTCATTGAGTACGTTAGTGGACAGAATTATCATTTCAAAGACTCTTGTACCACTAATCTAGCAAATATAACCCACGTATATACTTATCTATTATCTCTCTCTTTCTCTCTCTACCTCTCTTTCTCTCTCTTTGCCCTCAAGTCAAATATGATTTATGGTGGCCCCCATAGGGTTTTCAAGTCTAGAAATGTTCAGAGGTGGTTTGCCATTCATTGTTTCTGTGTAGAAGCCCTGGACTATTGTGATGGTTTCTTTTCCAAATAGTAACCAGGGCTGATGCTGCTGAAATTGGATAAGATCAGGTTAACCTGGGCTATCTAAGTCAGGGAGGATATGTTTTACCAGGTTTGTAAAAATTTGCTATTTATTGTGGGGGGAAGGGAAATAGATCTTGTCCAGAAACACCATATGATTTGCTTTTTATGTATATTCTATACCCCCCCCCCAAAAAAAAGATAGCTTGCAAAGACAGCATGGACCAAAAATAGTTTTAGCCACATTAAACAAAAAAAATCAACCAATGAAAAACAAGCATAATTCCCAATCCAAAAGTAAGTTGGAAAAAAAGAAGCCATAAGAAAACACAAATTAGCTTCCCTCAAATGCCCTTCTAAATAACCCTGATTTACAGTGGTTTCTTAAAGTTTCTTGGATGGCTCCTTTCTCAACATATGCCAGAATACCCTAACTGGGTTGATAAAGGTAGCCTTCAGTGCAAGTACTAGGTCATTATTGACCTAGGGCAGGGGTAGGGAACCTGCGGCTCTCCAGATGTTCAGGAACTACAATTCCCATCAGCCCCTACCAGCATGGCCAATTGGCCATGCTGACAGAGGCTGATGGGAATTGTAGTTCCTGAACATCTGGAGAGCCGCAGGTTCCCTACCCCTGACCTAGGGGATGACATCATATTCTGACATTTACCAGGCACACTGTTTACAGGATAGTTTGGCATTGCCTTCCCCAGTCATCTACAGTTTACCTCCAGTAAGCTTGGTCTACTGAGAACTCATTTTATTGACCTTGAAAGAATGGAAGGTTGAGTCAACCTTGAGCCAGTTACCAAACCAACTTCCATTAGGATCAAACTGAGATTATGAGCAGAACTTTTGACTACAGTACAGCTTATCACCCTAATTGCCTTCATCTGGAAAACAGACAGGAGAACCACTGAAAGAACTGAAGTTGGCACATAGGCTCATATGGGAAGAAATGTTTCTTTAAGTATAATATGATCAACCCTATGTTATCATGTCAAAACACTATATTATCATGTCATAAGCCACATTCTGTACCAACTGCAGTTTCTGAAGTGTCTTCAAGACAGCTCCATGAAGAACCTACTGCAGTAGCCTATCCTCAAAATTACAGAAGCTTATTAGATTGATCTGACTATACCAGTTGAGTCTAGAATGCAAAACAGAGTCTGTTCAAGATGATTATCATGTTTGTCTAATGACCAGATCTAAAAGAACTAAGGCCGTTTCCGCACGGGCAAAATATGACGTCGTCGCAACGGAAAAAGAAGCGTCAGAGCGAGAGCGTTCGCACGCGCAGCGGCGGAGGTGCGCAGTCGCGCCGTCGCGAAAACGCTAAACCGGCGCGAAGACGGTGTATTCAGAAAACGCTTAAAACCACTCTTTTCCCCCATGTGACGCGATCGACGCGCACTTCGATGCGCATCAACAGCCGAACTTCATACCGGAGCACAATGTCAGCTGTCAAAAATGGCGTCCCCGGGCCTGCATCGGCCTTCGGCAGAAGTGCGCGGGGCGCAACATCGCTGAGACGCCAGCCATTCCGCAGCCTTCTCCGTCGGCGCAATAACCGGTCACATTTCTCTCGCGCGGCTGGGGACGCCCGCAGTCTTTCCGCCTGTCTGTGTGAAGCGGCTTTTTTTTTTGGGATCGCGTGCGCGCGCGTTCTTGCGACGTCCATCCGGCGTCGCTGGGCTGTTAAGGCCGTGCGGAAACGGCCTAAATAATCCTAAACTCTTAGAAAACAACATTTAATCCAAAGTGTAAACTACGATCCCCACTGAAATTATTCTGTTCTGTCTAGATAGAGTTTTTGCTTGTTGTCTCTATGCCACTTTATCATTCAGGATGTTTCTCTAAAGATACAATATTTTTTTGGCTGTTTCCTGAGTTCTCTGGTTCAGGTTTCTGTGTCAGCGTTCATTAGACAAAAATATTACCATTCTAAATATAAGGAATCCCAGTAGTACTATAATAGCATTGATCTATTTTTGTACACTTTCTTTTCATCAAGGCACATCAATGCTTTCCCAGGCTTATTATTGTAGATGCAGCCAATTCACTTCCTCAGAGGAGAAGAGAAAAATGTATCTTTGACTTCAGAAACGCAATAATTTTGTCTTCTCTAGTCAATTCTTTGGAAGTTTCATTAAAGGAAATATACAGTAACATTAGCCAGGCTATTTTATATGAAGGCAAGTATGTCAAAACCAGAAAGCCATTTATTTTATTTATTTTTTGGTTTTTTGCACCCTTTTTTTCTTTTCAATAACCCCCAAAGCAGCTAATAGAGTGATCTTCTCTTCCATTTCATCCTCACAACATAGATAAGGTGCATATTGTATTTAAAGATAACACAGTACGTATGAATGTGAACTAGTGAAGAGTACAAGGGTTTTTTTCCTTTTTATTTCTCAGTGCATTTTAGGCTAAGAAAAACTTTTATGCTATGGTTGGCTAGAAAGGACTAGTTATTAAAATTAGACCCTTCTGTTGTTTCTATGGTATACACATTTCTAGCTATGTTCTGTCCTGTTTTGCACTGTATCCCCTGTCCAATACCTCACAATAGCCTGCCTGGCTTCCAGTGATGACAAGCAAAACATTTGCCTTGCTCCATTATAATAATGCTGTGTACCATAGATGGGCATGTAGAACCTGCCTCTGTCTTTTCCCATGCCTCTCTATTGTATCTGCCTTACAAGGTCTATGAGCAAAATATTTGTCCCTGCCCTCTTTCAATACATTGTGTATTACACAGGGAAGTGTAGCTCTGTCTCTCATCCTGCAATTGATAATGTCTGTCAATACCTAACAAGTAGTCTGCCACAGCATCACAAAAGTTGCATCAAACAAGACATACATTTTCTGATACTTACTGATTATCATAAATGTTAGATATCAGATGTAGATATTGAATAATAAATATATGATCATAGGAGATTTGTTTGGATTTGCAAGTTAATCTATGAGTGCGCATACCTTATGATACACTTTGATGTGATTCTGTTTTGTAGATTTCAGCTGTAAGACTGGAAATTGCATAATCAGTCAACTGAAATGTCTTTTTAAATGGAATAAACTGTAGTTCTGGAAGAAATATGCTGACTGTTTACCATTGCATTAAACAAAAGTTTTCACTAAACTGCATATTGATGTACCAAGGAGCTATCTCTTTATTGGATATCCATTAGAAGCAAAAAGGCTCCATCCTCATTACTGTCTGAACTGTAGACAACAAAGCACCATTTAGGCTGCTCATAATTTTGAAAGAGTCCACATTCGGAGAACAAGCTGTCTGTACTGAGTGACCATCTATGGTACCCTATTTATTTATATTTATTTTATATGCCTCCTTTCCACCCAATCAGGGTCCACTGTGTGGTGAACATAGAATCATTAAAACATTTAAATGATGAAAATAGAGTTAAAATATAAAATTAAATTAACAAAGTAGGAGGGCCAATGACTGTTATCAAGGGTATGCCAAATGAAACAAAAAAAGTTGATGTTACTACATTGTATTTTTGAGAAAATGTTGGTCAGAGGGCCATTTTCTACATCCAACTGAATAGATATGGGTTAGCAAGAACAGCACCTTTACCCCAGTACCTGGTCTTACATCCTTCAGGTTAGTGGTTAGGTAGTTACGGGGCTTAACATAAAACTTAAGATGTTAATTAACAGAGTGAAATGTAACATCAGGCAAAATTTTTGTCTCAGACTGGTATTCTTCAGTCTGACAATTGACAAGGAATTAATGCTAAGGGAAGGTAAGACACAAATGTGAGCACCAAGCTTATTGTACCTTAATCCAACTCCTTATTTGTATGTAAGTTGGTTTTCCTCTATTGAATTGCTTTATTGTTTTTCAATATTTGACTTGAACAAAGCCACTAACTTTGTGCCTGAGTAGTGTTGCACATTATGGTTACAGCACACTCATACCTTGATAAGGTTTTTTTAATGATTATGTATGCATTTTGCAGACAGGAAGCAGGGAAACAACAATTTCTGTGAAACCATGTGAGAATGCAAATAAGTTGATAGTGATCTGGACAGCTTTGGTTATCCCTAAACACTGAGAAACACTAGTATATAGTACAGAGAGACTTCTTAGTAGTAAGTCTTAGCTCAAAATTTCAAGCTTCTTTTTTCTCTTTAATAAGACCCTGTAACAACTGGAGCGCAAACAAGACCCTGTAACAACTGTTTGGATACAGCTAAATACTGTGTTAAATATATGGTTCTAATGACTGCTGTCCAAGCAGCAGATGACAGAGCATCCCTGATAGGTCAGGGCTACATTGGAAATGACCTGGGAAAAACCTGTTTAGGACTTCTCACATTTTAAAAGGCTAAATGCAATTAGAGGCCTGATTCTGATTGGAGAAAGGATGCTAGAAAGGGGGATATAATCTTTTTTGTTCTACTTTCCCAAGGAAAATCACACCTATCTGGTTCCTCCATGGTTATTCCCATAGGGCAAACCACAGTTTCAAGGGCACTTTAAAAGTGAGACAATTCCTAAAGGTCCTCTCTCCCCCACAAATGCTATGATAGCTTTTTTTAAAAGAATAATGGAAAATTCTTATCACAGAGTTAAGTCTAATTTGACTCTCAGATGAAGAATGATGGGTATTTACTTTTTGCCATGTTATGTGAAGATGTTTCAGAAAGGTTGGAGAAATTTCTTTTATATAGTGTGAGTGGTCATCTTGGCAACTCCACCCTTCCAGAACTTTACTGCTTTATACCTTACCTCAAAACTAAATTGGAAAAATATGGTGTATTCAAATGTCACCTTTATAGAACAGAATTTAAATAGCACAATACATGTCTAGCATACATCCATGGGTTGAATCCTATGATGCTTTTCCATTGCAGAAAGGGATTCTTGTTACATACCCCCTGTCTTGGGGGGGGGGACATGCTGAAGACCACTGTCATGCTGAGGAGACAATGAATCTTCACATTACCTATGACTGCTTCAGTTATACCCTTCTTAGGGCTTGTAACAGAATACAACTGGAGGCCTGGGGGTTGGGAATAGAGAACATTCTCAGAGAAAGCTGTGCTTGATTGTTAGCACATAGTTGGGATAAGCTGGCTGTAAACACAGAGGCCTGTGAGAATTGCTCCTGTCAGAGTGTGGGGAATTTGGACAGCTTTCATGCTTGTTTTGTAATCATTTAGAGAACGCTGTGATTTTCAGCCAGCATCCCTTTCACTGGACTTCTCTGGAGAAAGGGAATTATGCAGATGTGATTTAGACAGATAAAGGACTAAAGGAGGTCACCTGCCATAGAAAGGGCCACTAGTGTGCTGAAAGAGTGCTGTAAGCGCCTCTTTTTTTGCTCTTTATCACCTTGCTTTAACACCTTGTAATCATCTAATACAAACTACAGATCACAAGCAGTTTGTCTCTCTTTGGGTATCCTCCAAATTGCAGATTCCAGGTGGTCAGGTCACTAAAAGTGAGCCCACCCTATTCTGCAGGAGACTCCTGGTCCACCAGCCCAAAGAAATATGACCCAGAAGGAGGGGGAGAGGCTGAGAAAGTGTTTTCCTCTAGCATGACTCCATTCATGTTGCCTTACAGTTCAAGCCATTGTAAACAGATGAGGAACAACTGAGAAAAAATTCATAATGCACTGGAAAATATATGTTCCACATTTAACACTTGTTTTGTCTGAGAACCTGCAGGCTGTCAAAAGAACTAGTGATTAAATGCTTAACAGAATATTGGTTGAAGTACCTATTTTGAAGCCACGTGGATCATTGTCATTCTGAATATTCCAGAAAATGCTGATTTCCATGCATTGTGAGAGTCAGATGCTTATCTCATACTGCAGTTTCAACATTTCTTCCTCTTCTCCATTCCCCACCTTCATCTTACAGTGTTTACACCATATGCATGATTCCCTCTGTGTCTGAATTTCTGAGAAGCTGTGACAGAATATATCAGGCTATTGCATATGAACAGCAGTGATGGCCCAACATGCCTATAATGCATGCCTTGATAAAAGGAGCACTAAAAACATTTAACATTGTGCTCTATTTATTTATTTATAGGTGGAAAGGAATAGCAGGATGCAGCAATAGGTCTGTGTCCTTTACAATTCAATTCTATGCAGAATTACACCAGTAATTGATTTTGGGGTCTGACAACCTAAAGCCCAGTGGCGTAGCTGCCATGGGATAGGGGGGAGGTGTCACGCCCCAGGCAAACCCCATTGGGATCATGTGTGGGTGGAAAATTTCCTATACACATTCCTACCCCTACCTCGCCAGGCCCAGAAGAAGCCTGGAGCAGCCTGGAGTTCAGCCAGCTGCACAGAGCAGCCAGCTGAACTAAGGTAAGTGGGGTGTGGGGGCGTGGGGGCATGGAGGGTATGGGGTGGGGTCCCACGGGGGGTCAGCCTGGAGCAGCCTGGAGTTCAGCTGGCTGCTCCTTGTAGTCTGGAGTTCAGCCAGCTGCAAAGAGCAGCCAGCTGAACTAAGTTAAGTGGGAAGGGGAGGATGGGGGGCAGGGTGCCATGGGGAGCACGGGAGATGGTGCCTAGGCACCATTTTGTCGCAGATGCCATTCCCCCCATGCCACTGCTAAAGCCAATGTGTCCATCTGCAGCATTTAGCATTCTCTCTTTCTATCTGCAGTGACACATCATGTAGCATAACCCTAAACCATTTATTCCATAGGTCCCACCTACTTTAGTGGGACTTTGAGCCTATGTGCTTATTTTTGCAGTTTGAAGTTCAATCCAAACATCAGGCAGAGTTCCATGATTCTTTCTTCCACTTTTATAAACCCAAGGCAGGCATCAAATCAGAAAAGAGAAGGATGCCTGGAAACATTGCTTAGACCTCTGCTTTCCAGGCCTTCACCAGGTCAAAATCACCCAACACCACGCATTTGTTTCC
Organism: Sphaerodactylus townsendi; assembly: GCF_021028975.2. Lineage (NCBI taxonomy): Eukaryota > Metazoa > Chordata > Lepidosauria > Squamata > Sphaerodactylidae > Sphaerodactylus > Sphaerodactylus townsendi. Next base: position 37,059,849 of record NC_059435.1, read on the forward strand.
ACCCATCTGTGACTAGGAATATTACTTTTTCAGTTCTATGCTTTCAGTGACATCACTTTTTGTTGATCTCATTTTCAATGTAATCATTGATGATACTTGTCTCATTAACACAATTTTTACAATCTTACTAGAACAATTTTATTACAATTACTAGAACAATTTTATTACAATTACTAGAACAATTTTTTTACAATTTTACTAGAACCAGGGGGCATTCATTGAAAATGCTGGGGGGAAGAATTAGGACTAATAAAAGGAAACACTTCTTCACGCAATGTGTGATTGGTGTTTGGAATATGCTGCCACAGGAGGTGGTGATGGCCACTAACCTGGGTAGCTTTAAAAGGGGCTTGGACAGATTTATGGAGGAGAAGTCGATTTATGGCTACCAATCTTGATCCTCTTTGATCTGAGATTGCAAATGCAAATGCCTTAACAGACCAGGTGATCGTGGGAGCAATGTTTTATATAGAAGGCCACTATGCCTGATCCTGCATGTGAGCCTCCTAAAGTGGCAACTGGTGGGCCACCAGGAGTAGTAGAGAGCTGACCCAGATGATGGACTTTGGTCTGATCCAGCTGGCTTGTTCTTATGTTCTTATGTTCTTATGTTCTTACAATCTCAATGTGCAACATATCATTTTTGGATTACAAAAACATTTAAACACAATTTAAATGTATACAAACAATGCCAAAGAACACACACACATTTTGAGATCACCAGGACCATCCCTGTTTACAGTGAAAAAAATTCCATGCCATGAAGGAGAAGGAGAAGGAAAAGGAAAAGAAGGAGAAGGAAAAGAGGAGGAGGAGGAGGAGTTTGGAGACTCAAGGTGACTTACAAGCTCCTTCTCCTTCCTCTCCCCATAACAGACACCTTGTGAGGTAGGTGGGACTGAGAGCGTTCCGAAGAACTGTGACTATCCCAAGGTCACCCAGAAGGAATGTGGGAGTGTGGAAACACATCTGGTTTACCAGATAATCCTCCGCCACTCAGATGGAGAAGTAGGGAATCAAACCTGGTTCTCCAGATTAGAATCCACCTACTTTTAACCACTATACCACACTGGCTGTACCAATTGTGGTGCCAATTAAGACTCATGGTATCAATTAAGACTCATGGAGAAACTACATGGGAATATTCCTCAAATGGGACCATTCCACTGGAACCAGTAACCATTAACAATTCTTTGGCATCCCTAATTCCAACACAATTAACTTTGAGATTTGGTAACTGTTTGTGCTCCAGAGGCAAACTGAGAATCTGTCTAGTTAAGAGACACTTCTAAGTGTACCTCAATGGGGTCATCTTGATTAATCTGCTACTTAAGTCTTCTCTAATTGCCAGCTCCCTTCATTTAGAGAAATGGTTTTATCAGCTTTCCTTTCTCATGAGGCTACTAAAACTCATCTAGCATGGACACATCAGCAGAGCTACCACTCTGCAATCTTTTCCCCTCCTGTGCATAATATATGAGTCAAATTCTACTTAATTGTTCTACCTAGTACTGTATTAGTTTTTTATTATTATTTAATTTTGTTTAATATCACAGCTGCCAGTTGTGTAGCTGATTGTTGTTGGCCTTTCATTGAAACTTAAGCCTCACCCAGAGGCCTAGGAAATTGTAATGTATCAGCTTATTATTATTATTAAACATTGATACATCTCTTTATAATGCTTACCACTGCCTGGAATTTGAATTAGCCAGTCTTGAAACTTGCATTAGCCAGTCAAACTTACAACAAGCACAGATGAAACAATGGAATTATGGAAAGTTAATTTCTTGGTGCCCCATCGCTTCCTGTCCTCTATTGTTTCCTAGATTCCAGGCTTATCAAATGCCAACAGTTATCTGGGGAGGTGGTGAAACATGAGCATCCTTTCCCTCCCTTTCCCTTTCCTTCTTGCGAGATCACATCGATATGAACACTGGGGCCCTTTATGCATGCAGTACTTACCATGCAGCTCTGCTGTAGGGTCTCCCAGCATTTCTCAGTTAACATGCAAGGAGGTGTCCTGCTGATTCCTCCAAGTCCAGCTGACATTTTGTTTACCCCCTGCTTCCAGGTCAGGAGGTTGTTTTTCTTTTCTTTTCTTTTCTTTTCTTTTCTTGAGTGGGTTTAATGATCTATCATTCCTGCGATATATTGAAAGCATAAACATTTTTAAAAAGCAAAGAAGAATCCCCATTGATTTGCCAGAAATATCATCCTAGAAGTGGGCAGAACTGCATGGGCAGGATAAGGCAGGATGAACAAAAACCTGGAGGAAGCCAAACATGTACTGCTCTGCTTCACTTTCCCTGCACAGGAAAGGTAAAAAAGTTGCATTCTGCCCACTTCTGAAAACTGTGGGGCTTCTCTGATCAGTAGCTCTGTTAGTTCAAGAGGGGAGAAAATGTGTGAGCAACCAAGAATCTGACCTGACCTGAAGGGAATGCACGCTCATTGTGGGGCAGACTACAAATGCATAAATGGCCAGAATCTCCTCAGTCCACTCCCAATGTAGTCAGAACAGACTCCAGTCACAGGGCAGTTCATAGGGTTGCCAACTCTAGATTAAAAAATACTTAGAGATGTGTAAGGTGGAGCCGGGGGGGGAGGGGATCTCTGATAGTATAATGCCATACAGTCAACTCTCCAAAGCAACTATGTTCACCAGAAAAACTGAGCTTTGTAGTCAGGAGATCAGTTGTAATTCCAGAACATCCATGAGACCTCCAGATGGGACACCTAAATGCCAACATCTGCTGAGCCTAAACATGACTAAACATCTGCCAGTTCAGTTCAGTTTTATTACGGCCATTAGGCTAGCAAAAAAGAGCAGAGAAGAACAAGAAAAAGGAGGAACAACAAACAAAAGAACAATCGAATTTGCACTGAAATCCACGAAACAGAAATCCACACAAAAAATATCATCAGCTTGTAGCATTCTCTTAATGGGTCCACCCCTCCGTATGTGGTCCTGGCTCCTTTGGGAATCCCAACATTACGGTTTCTTCTCCTTCCACCTCCATCATGCCCAAAAGCATACAAAAATTTAGCTTCACCACTCGCTGAGAATCCATCACTAAACATCTGCAATTAACAGTGTGCAGCCAAATACCCTGCTGTGATGCTACTGACTCTCTTGTCCTTACCTATCTCCTGTACTACTGCAAGCTGAAATGCACTTCTCATGGGTATGCATCAATAGGGATGGGTCTACCTGTGGTCCACCATGGTGTTCAGGCAGCTTGCAGTTACTGCCTTGCAGGGGCTTGGATCATCATCAGTAGCAATGGGCCCTGGTGTGAGTGTGTGTGTGTGGGGGGGGGGGGGGTTGGGGTGAAAAAGATGACAAGATAATAATAATGATGATGATGATGATGATGATGACGATGACGATGACGATGACGATGACGATGACGATGATGATGATGATGATGATGATGATGATGATGATGATGATGATGATGATGATGATGATGATGATGATGATGTTGCAATATCAAGACTTAGTGGATCCTATTTAATTTTATTTTTACAGGAAATTCATAAAAGTAAGGAAAAATATATATTATTATTCCAGGGTTAATATATTTATGGCATCTGGCTCTTCAAAAAGTCTAGGGGTTGCAATTATAGTACATTCAAAGGTTGATTTTAAACCTCAAAGGATCTTACAAGATCCGAATGGAAAATTTATCTTTGTAGAAGGTTTTTTGGGAATGTCGCAAGTTGATACTTTGGTTTCAGTATACTTACCAAATAAAGGCCAGTTGGAATTTGCCTGTACATTTTTCATAAAATTGAGAAAATGTTTCTCTTCTAAAAGTATAATATGAATGTTTATTTGCAAAGAATATACTCATAATTGGTTAGTAGTGATAAGCATATAAATTATTGAAAGCATATAAATTATTGAAAATAATTGAAACATGGATTGTGTGAATTGAGATCAGAATTATACCTGTTGGACAATTTGCATTCTTTTTATTCTAATGTACGTGACTTTTTTTCTAGATTGGATGCTATCCTTATATCTAAAGAAGCCTCTCACTGGGTTAATAAAATTTTGATTGGTTTGACTAAGATTACAAATCATGTCCCTATCACAGCTAAGGTCAATACAAAGCAGAATAAGTTTAATTATATGTGACGGTTTAATCCAGTTTTAGTGACAGATGTATACAGAATGTTAAAACAACATTAGAAAGATATTTTGCTGTGAATTCGGATAGCTCTGTATCAAGTACACTATGTTGGCAAGCTATGAAAGCAGTAACAAGGGAGCATATATCCATAATTAAGAAAAAAAGGAAGCACATTAATGATACAGAGAAAGAAAATCAGTAAGACCCCTTCCGAACAGGTCAATAAACGTGGGCAAACCACGGTATAAACCCGTGTAGGGGGAACTTCGCACAGATCCGCTCTGTGCCCCCCAACATGGGTTTTTCAAGAATTGCACTATCAGCAATTCTTTTGTTTTAATGTACAACCGCAGCAGAGCAAACAGCTGCCCCAGGAAGTGTGCTACTTGGCCATGCTTCCCTTCTTTTTTAGTCCCTGCCTCTCTGCTGCATAGCTATGGAGGGGCACAGGGACAGCAGCATGGCTATGGAAGTTCATGCCTGGCTGGCTTCGTAGTACACAGTGGAGGGAGATGAGTGGAGGGAAAAGTGCCTCTGTGCAAAAGTGCGACAGCAACCCACATTGCCTCGGTGGGCTCAGTTTGCTGCCTGCATGGAGGCCTGCAAATGCCCCGGTTAATGCTTAACCCCAACTGCAACCTGCTGTACTTTGCCTAGGAAAAAGGGGCCTTTGTGAAGAGAAAATTATGAAACATCAGGATTGACCTCAGATAAAACTGAATTATATTTTAAAAAATAACTAAATATAAATAGAACAACTTTAAAATCATGGTATACAAAGCAAAAACATCATGAGTTCAAATTTGGAAATGCTCCAAAATGTTACAAAATAAAGTTAAGTCAGTACAAAAATGAAATGGATTATGGTGATTAAGAACTCAATGGGGAATTCGGCTAATAAACCAAAAGACATTTGGAATTTCATAATAATTTATATGGAGGAAATGCAATACAATCTTCATTAATAGATAAATATTGCATCTCAGCAGATATTCTCAGAATAGATTTTGAAAATAGAGATCTGTCAGATAAATGTAGAACTATTGAAGAAATCATTACAACAATTAATTCTTTAAACTAAGGCCGTTTCCGCACAGCCACGCTGGGGGTTGGGTCAGCATACATGACGCTGACCCAATCCCCCCGGGACCGTTCGCACGAACAGTCCCGGTTGCGGTGGGGAAGATGGTGCAGCCTCCGCGCAGGCTGCACCGTCCCCCAAACGCCTTACCGTGTCCTCCGACCTCCGCCGCATCACACAGGCCAGGGGACATGCCGCCCTGCCCTGCACGACAGCTCAGACCTTGCAGGGAAGGGGGGCGTGTCCCCTGACCTGTGTGATGCGCCGGAGGCCGGAGGACACGGTAAGGCGTTTGGGAAAGGGGGGGAATGGCGCCTTCCAGCCACTGCTGTTCATACGGCAGTGGTTGGAAGCCGCTGTTTCCCAAAAACCTCACTTGGGGAGTGAGGTTGGGAAACAGCAGCTTCACGCCGCTGGGGGAGAGCGAGGGTGGGGTGGCTGTGATGCAGCTGCACCCCCAAGCAAACAGCTCCCTAGGGACGGCATTTTTGCCGTCCCTAGGGCGCTGCTATTGGCCCGTGCGGAAAGGGCCAGAGACTCAACACCTGGGACAGATGGATTCACATCAGTATAAGCAGCATAAAGGTATTTTAGCTCCCCATCTTCTCCTTCTGTATAATGACATTATGGAGAGGTCACCTTTGCCTCCTTCTTGGTTGAAAGCAAAGTTAGTTCCAATTCCAAAACCAGGCAAAGACTGAGTATCAAGGGAGTCTTATTATCCAATATCATTAATGAATACAGATTATAAAATTTTTAGTAAAATATTAACTTCTAGATTGAAGGAGGGTGGTGGTGGTGGTGGTGGTGGTGGAGGAGGAGGAGGAGGAGGAGGAGGAGGTGGTGGAGGTGGAGGTGGAGGTGGAGGAGGAGGAGGAGGAGGAGGAGGAGGAGGAGTCTGGATTTATACCCCATCTTTCTCTCCTGTAAGGAGGCTCAAGGTGACTTACAAACTCCTTTCCCTTCCTCTCCCCACAACAGACACCTTGTGAGGTAGGTGGGGCTGAGAGAGTTCCGAAGAACTGTGACTAGCCCAAGGTCACCCAGCAGGAACGTAGGAGTGCAGAAACGCATCTGGTTCAGCTGCCACTCAGGTGGAGGAGTGGGGAATCAAACTCAGTTCTCCAGTCTAGAATCTACCTGCTCTTAACTACACCAAAGTGGAATTTCTAAAAATTTGTCAAATTTTAGGTTTTAAGATGAATTTTTCAAAATTCAGCATGTTATGCTGTAATATTCTCCAAATGGTACTATTAGAAGCTTTTGATACTTTAGGAATTTCACTGGTACAGAAAAGTTTTAAATATCTTGGAATTTCTATTACAAAAAAATTAAATAATATGTATAATATAATTACTGTGGGATATAATAAATACTGTGGAAACAGTTAAAATGGGTATTAAAAGAGGGGGCAAACAAAACAAAGCAGCGCCTACTTGAATAGCAATGGCGAAAATGTTGGTAATTCCTAAATTTTCATACTTATTTTATGTGTTGCCATATCACAGATAAGATTTTAAGACACTGGCAACTGGAAATAGATACATTTGTTTTTTAAAATCTAAGAAATCAAGAACAGCAAAAATGTTAAGGTATTACTCTATTGAAGAAGGAGGTTGGAGTATTCTGAATATATCATTGTATCATGATGTTTGTTAATTAAGACATTTAATTCCTTATTTATCATGTTTTAGAGAAAGGATGGATGTAGGATGTAATTGGATACAAAAATATCAAACTTCAACTTTTTTGCAAAAAATAAAAGAGATTAGAGGCCAGATGAACAGACCCCTTACTATATTTGAACTAGTGTATAATACAGAAAAGGAAGAGCAGAAACTAATAACAGAAATATGTAAGATATTATTGAATCACAAACAAAAGCTATCACAGATGATTAAAAAGAACTGGAAAACAGAGTTAAATAAATGATAATGAATGAGACAGAATATTTCAGTAAGTTCCATTCAAGTCAACTTTGAGGAGTGTACTAGAGCTTGGGGTAAAGGTACTTCCAAAATGGTACTATACTCTGGTTATCGTATCATGAAAGTTGAAAATAAAAATTATTGAGGAGGTTGTGGGGAATTTGGTACAGTTATGCATTTGCAATGATTTTGGCCTATGATAGTAAAATTTTGGGAATTTGTTTTTGTGGAGATTAGGAAAATCACAAAAGAAGTTATAACTGATGATTGTATTAGCTCTGTTACACTTATTTTCCAATGGTAATGTTCCCTGTAAGCAGAAAATATTTATACAATTTCTTGTAGTACTGGCCAGGAAGGTTATTGCCCCAAGCTGAAAAAATGCAAATGATATTTAATTGGAGAGATGGCGGATTAACATAAGGAATTTCATGGTATTGGAAAAATGAACTAATACTGTTACAATAATACAAGTAAGATGATTTTAGGAAATTTTTGAATAATTTTGCAAGGTATTTAATAGAAATTTCCTAAATTGAAAATATGTATTTGTGCGTGGCCCGGTGCCCCTGGGTAGGCTGGTTCATTCCCCCTTCCCCTTCATGGAGGGTTTGTTTTAACTGTAACATTTGCTATATATTGGTATCAATCTCCATACCAGTAGATAATCGGTATATCATGTATTGGATATGTTAATGAGATTGTTGGAGTATGGTCATTCGGAATTTTTTCCATGAATGCTGTGTTTTTGTGTTTTTTCCTTTCTTTTATATTAAAAAAATGTAAAATATATTTTTAAAAAGAAATATTGAAGCATCCTATTTTGTTAAATGGATAGGAAAGGCAACATGGTATAGCCTGATCTTGTTAGATTTCAGAAGCTAAGCAGGGTCAATACTTGGTAGGGAGACCACCAAGGAAGATTCTGCAAAAGAAGGCAATGGCAAACCACTTCTGCTTCTCACTTGCCATGAAAGCCCCTTGACAGAGAAGCCACAAGCCAGCTACTACTTCATGGCACATTAAATGGTTCTGACTCTTAAGTATCAGAGCTATCCCATGAAGAGTTACTCCAGACTAACAGCATTGGTTTCAATAGTGTAACTTTGCATAGTACTGCATATTAAGTGTGCTAAAAATAGCACAGGACTGGGCTACTGTGGTGTTCCCATTTATTTCAGTAAGGCTTCTACAGGCAAAGTGCCTGGTGAATTTGGTCCAAAGCTGTGCCTTTCATACAGGTTCTATGAGCTTCTCATTTTGATCCGGGTCCTCTGCAGTATAAATGTTACATAATAACAAAGTTATCTTTGCATTTCCTTCTTTTTATTGGCTTGAGTCATACCTTTAACAGTATTCAAATCTAATTTGGGCAAGGGTTAATTACTTTTCCCTTCCAACCCAGCTTGACCCAGATCACCTAATGAGTATCTGAGCAATCTGGAATGAATCTAGTTCACGAGGAAAGTCCTTATAATTTAATTTTCCCTGAACTCCATTCATTTATGAGTTCCTCTTACACTCTTATTGGATTAATTCCAAATCCCTCAGATTCTGATTAAGATTTATATAAAACTGCAAAAAAGAAACTATTTGAAAACCATGAACTGTGCTCCTTGCACTCTTATTTTAAAACCTTTACTAATAGAACAGAGTTTTGCTTAATGGCTAAGCAGAAGAGTAATGACAGGAACCTTTTAGACTCTCAGTAAAAAAAATCACTCTATTACATTCCAGAGGCTTCTAAGAAGATTACAACTGATAGTTAATGTAAAGATTTGGTTCTCTCAACTGTGCAGTACAATCAGTAGCCAAAGCCTTAATACGCATATGTACAAAGACAAACATGTGGCTACGTAGGTGGAATGCTGCTTCCCATGTTGCTCTTGGCTAATTCTGCTGTGATTTCTTGGAGTACTAAAGAAGGCAGCTAAAAACTAAATTACAACAAAAGGCAGGCTGAAGGGGAAGGCAGAGTAGGAAAGAGTGATCACCAATGAAGAACGCATCAGAAAGGAAGGGAAAGGAGAATTTTACCTCCATTCCCAGTTATGAATAAACCTGCTCTTCCCAAACTTTTGTAAAGAATTCTGAAAAAATCCTGGGGTTTTCCATCCCTTGAATGTTTATTTGAAGGCTCAGAAAGACTTCATCCATTTTGGGAACTCCTCACAATAGGACTGCCTACAATTTGGAGAGAAAAATGTCCCATCCCTTCAATAGACAATTAATGGGCTGTTGTTTACTTCCGTGTCATGAAAAGCTTCCACTGTCCATTTCTACAAATGAAGTTTTTTAAAGGACCCTTTTTCTTAAGGTTGGACCCTTTTTCTTAAGGTTGTTGGGAACCATACAGGCTTTCAGCATCTTTGATCTTTTCTTCACCAGTTTATTAATTATCCCCTTTCACAGCCTCATATTGGGAGGAAAACTGGTGACCCGGAAGGCAAAAGATCATTATTTAAGTTGGCTTCTAGATGGCACAACAGATATTTCTAACTATGCTCAGAAGTTTCAATCACAACCAGAATGGATCGATTATGTTAGTTTTAAATTCTTTGTGATGAGGCAAGTTCATTTATTTTGTGGGGTATTTATAGAATTTTTTTCTACCTGAAAATAGGTTTCCAAACCTGTTGACCATATAAGAAAATCAAGATACAATAAATATAATTAGATTTTAGTAACTAGACAAAAAGGGACAAGGGTCTTGAGGAAATGGCAGGAAAAAATCATAAAATTCCTCAAACCCACACCAGGAATCTGAGCTACTTCGTTCACTCGAGCTAACTGCTAGGGGTTCCTAAAGGAGTTCAAGAAAAAAAACCACTAAACAAGAGAGGCAAGAGGGGCGCTAGGTTTTACCACCTCCTCTGCACCCGAGGTGCGCCAGTAAATGTCAGCTTCTTCAGAAACATACAAGTTTCAGAGAAGAAATCAGAATGCAGCAGCATTATTCAATCTGGGAGGGAGAAAAGAAATATGGGGCCAGAATGTATGATGGTGAGTTAAAACAAAAACTAGCTTTTAGAACAGTTGATAAAGAAAATCCTGCTCATCACCATCTGATTCGTCCCCATGGCTCCATGCCAGAACCAAGGTCTTTTATATCTTACCTGTTTAGCTAAGTTACCCCTTGCAATTTGGCAAAAGAGAGATGGACAATGGACGACTGCCTTAATTTTCATACACTAAAGTGACCAGTTTAACCAGTTTAACCAGTAGAACAGCTCTATTGTTCCAAATGCTGCTTTCTCCCCATGAAGGTGTCTTATACTGAGTTAAATCATCCATCATGGACCTGATTGTCTACTATTTGAATGGAAATTCTGTGGGTTGAACCTGGGATCAATTCTATACCACTGAGCCTCCCTTCTGCATTTGTTCAGAAGAATTGGTTTCACTGACTGGATTATTTACTCATTGGCAATTGGAAAGACCAGGGAGTAATCCTAACAGAGACAAGAGCTGATCCAGATGCTAAGCACTATCTACAACCCTTATGGTACTGCAGAGTGTAAACATAGGAAAGATAAATCCTTAATCTACCATATGCTCCTTTTCCTCCTAAACCATTTCGAATCAAGTCCCATATGACAAAATGCAGCGCAAAAAGCACCACACACAATGAAAGGCAAGTTGTTAAACGAGACACTTTACAAGGCCAATACAAATGTAAATCAATGTGGATCATGAATCACAAAGTCAAAGCTACTCATTCTCCTGCATTATACCTTTTGTTAGGGAATCAAGAAAACAGGAAAGAATAAATTGCTCCAATGATGGTGCCATCAGAAAGATTTATGAGATGCAGAGAAATCAGCTTCTTGCAGAGTTGCAATTATAAAGCCACCATGCATTTCTCTTCCAGTTCAGAACACAGATTTCTAGTACTGTTAAATCTGCCACACTAATTTTATGAATAAAATGAAGCCCCCCCCCTCCAGCTGGGATCTTTGAATAGCTTGTTCTAAACAAAACAGATTAGAGACAATCATGTGGCAAGATTGCCACCTAGTGCTCTTTGCAGCATTTTACATCTAATTTTTACTTTTAAAAAGCAAAAGTTATAGATAACTCTACCACAGACAGCTGCATTGATTTACAAATCTATGCAATCCTTCTTGAACTCCCTTCAGTAGCCACTCCTATTATCAGCATGTATTTACATGTGCCCCATCCCACATTTAAACTAAATTGGGTGCTATCGGATACTCCATTCTATCTTTACTGAATTCAACAACTTGACAAATTAAGATGGATTTAACAGCTTTTGCCTGCTCAAATATAGATTAGGTGGCCTCTATCTTTAAAAAAAAATCTTGCTGGTTTCTCAACATTGCTCAAAACGGAACAGCCTTTCAATAAACTGCACAAGTTAGATGTCCAAACGCGAACAGCTGGATATGATAGCTCATGATTAACGGTATTAGTAATTCATCCCCAACTGTCCCATAATTATCAGATTTGCATAACACAGAATTACTTCCTGGTGCCCCAATGTTGCAACAAAACAAAAACAAAAACACAACAACCTTGTAATGTACAAAGTATCATCAGGGTGATTTCACAAGTAAGTCTGTCTTTTCACATTCAGCACCTCACTCCTTAATGCACCACAGAGTTACACCCTTCTAAGTCCATTAAAGTTAACAGACTCTCCTTCATTCAATTTTATTTGCTTCATTTGTACCTTGTCTTTCTCCTCAATGAACCAATGAACCAAAGTTGCTTACACTGTTCTCCATTTTATCCTTACAACACGCCTATAAGGTAGCTTAGGTTGACAATATGACTGACCCAAGGTCACCCAGTAAGTTTCTATGGCAGAGTGGGGATTACAAGCTAAGCGCAGCTATGGGTTGAGCAAGGAGTATAAAGAAAAGGAGCAAACATGCACTCCTCTCCTTCTGAGCCCTATAAACATCCTAGCTGGTCTATTTTCCATTACCATGTAGTCTTTGTCCAGGCTGCCAGCTCTCTGTCTCTTCCCTGTGGCAATTGCGACCATTCAACATGCAGCCTGATATTAGACTTCTTAGCCAGCTGGAGTCAGCCAAACTGGACCGCATATAATATTTGTATTTATTCTTCAAAATTTATATCTTGCATTTCTGCCCTCACGAGGCCACTAAGGTAGCTGGCAAATTAGAACATGCATATTAAAATCACATCTGGTGTGCTTGAACCCTAGCAGGGAGGTAAAGAATGCCTGGAAGAGCCAGAACAATATGCCAGGTTTGTATATGATTTCCTGTCTTGAAATATGAGCTATTTTACTTTTAGTCACATTAATTATTTGGGTAGCCCCATTTCTTAAGTTGTGTGGTCAACTGATTGGCTGCAATATTATAATCCTCATTAAAGATAGAGTTTCTCCTAAACCTAAAAAAATTAGCCATATGGAAGGTTCTTATATAAATGAGGGGAACGATGAGATGTAAACTGTAAGAAGGACTTCTGGTCAGTATTTTTTTTGAAGGAATGTACCTGAACTGTAATGGTGTCTAGGGCCCAGGTCTCCAGACTTCCCCAGCCACCCTGCTCACCCCTCTCCAAATAACCTAACTGCAAGACCTAGTCAGCTGTGACAGCCTGAGGGAGTCCAGGAGTTGTGGTGGAGTCTAGAATGCACCAAGGGCAGGCAGCTGGTCCTGTTGCACCACGGGACCACCCAGGATGCTGGGATGCTGAAGGGAGGTGGCACCCAGGTGGAGGGCCAGCTGGCAGAGCCCAGCCTGCACAGTCCAGGGGCAGCTTGCTGGCTGCACAAGGCAAGGCAGACCAGGAGTCTTCCAGTGGGCCAGTGGGGAGGCCAAGAGCCAGCTCACCAGAAGTAGGGCTGGTGGGGGCAGCCAGCAGAAAACGGGCCTGATTGGAAAGATGGGTCCTTCTTCCCAAAGATTAAAGAACAGGGGAAGGGCAAACCAGATTTCAAGGGCAGCAGCCCAGGAAGAGTTTGGCCAAAGAGGCAGGCACAGGGTAGGGTCACAAGAAGGAGATGAGGCATGAAAGCCTAAGGTGGAGGAAGAGAGAAGCTAGTTGGCGCCTGCCTGCTGTAAGGCCAAGCCCCCTAGGGAACCACCCAAAGTATGTTCATCTGAGAACCAAGGGAAGTTCCCTGAAAAACATGGTGGCTGAGGTAGCAGGAAGAACTAGTCACAACATCAGTAGTGGATCTATATACTTAAAAAACTGACCATATTGTTATTAATTTGGCCAGACAATTGTATGTATGGACACTGCTGATTAATCCATTCAGTAGATTGCTGTGCTGAATTTTTAAAGGACATGATAATTAAAAAATCATCAATATAGTGTTTAAATAAGAAAATATTTTAAAGGAGGGCTATTTTATCAAATATAAATTCTCCTAAGAAATCAAAAATATGTTTGTTACCAAAGGAGAATAAGTAGACCCCATCATGATAACATTCATTCTTCAATTCTGAAGTAATTATATTTAAAAATGATGTCTAGAATTTGAATCCATCAAAAGATCATCGGGAGGATGTTAAGTGATTTCATCCTAGGGTATCCATCAAATCCATGACAATTGTCACGAACCTCATCCAAGCCAGCACCTTCAAAGTGCTCTCAGAGGGGACAATCCAAGATTCTGCACTCCACACTGAGAATGGTTGGATATAGAAATGTCCTCAGTGAACAGATAAGGAAATTCTTAGTGTCTTTACAAAAGAGCATGTATCCATAGAAAACAATTTATATTATAATTCACAAATTGAGAAATAGGTTCTAGAACAGAACTACCACCAGAGACAATGAGTCTGCGAGGTGGGTGTCCTGGTTTATGTATTTTGGTAGTACATAAAATATAGGAATGCACAGGAACTTCTTTAACAGAAAATCATATATGTGTGTATATCCAGTAGCACAAATGCTAAACATTCATTGCATATCATTTTAATGAGGCTAGCAATATATTTCACTGGGTCATTTTGAATTTTGGGGTAAGTCCCTGAATCTGACAATTGCCTTTTCACTCCAGCAACATAATCCTTATGATTTAAGATGACAATCGACCCTCCTTTGACTGTCTCCTTAATAACAATTGAGTGATCTTGTATAATGTTTTCAACAATGTTAATGTCCTGAAACGACAGATAGATTAAACCTATAATATTTTTTATTATGATCAAGAGCTACAAGGTCTCTAAGAACTATATTTTGAAAAGTCTAAATCAAGTGGTTGTCTATGTTGGTTAAAAAAAGGACTTAGGATGAAATGGACCTCTGCTAGTAGTACAGTCTTCAAAGAATGCTTTCAATTTTAATAACCGAATCAGTTTAAAAATATAAATCTGAGTGGGGCTTGTGGTTAAAAGAAGATTGCCTGTTTGTAACAAGCTGTACCCCACCTTCTCCACATTTCCACTGAGGAAGCTTTGATGAAGCGAAACAGCTTATCTAGCTTGCTTTTCTGTTTGAAATTGTAAACATGTTGTTAAGCGTTACTTGTTGCCATCTAGGCTTTGCATATGAAAGTGAACTGGTGTTGTATTTTATGTTTGTAATTGTAAACACGTTGTCAAGTGAGACTTTACATATGAAAGCGAATTGGACATTTTGTATCGGTTTACTGCAGAACGATGGTCCTGGGTTTACTTTGTAAGCCCTAATTGTCCATGTGCGTTGCTTTGTATAAAACATATGGTTTCACAACCAGGATGGTTATATTTTAAGTTTCATTAAACCGTCTTTGTTGGTTACTTAGAACAGAGTATTTTGGTTTAGCCTTTTCACGGCTTAATTGCTTGTTTTTACTTGGCTTTTTCAGCTGCGTAGCCTGATTGCTTTTCATTCAGTAGAAAGGAAAGATGGCACTAGATCAATACAGCAAACACAGTTATGCTAGCTTTGCAGTGAAGTAATGTAAAAACAGCTAACATACTGTAAGAACATAAGAAAATATGAACATAAGAAAAGCCATGCTGGATCAGACCGAGGCTCATCAGTTTCATCAGTCTAATCACATAGTGCCCAGGCAGGTGCCTCTTGGAAGTCCACACACAAAATGACTGTAGCAGCAGCATCTTGTCCATGTTCTGCAGCCCCTAATGTAATAGAGGTTCCTCTGATGCTGGAGATATGCATCACGACTAGTATCTATACTGACTAGTAGTCATGGATAGCCCTATTCTCTATGAACCTGTCCACTCCCCTCTTAAAGTCTTCAAAGTTGGCAGCCGTCACTACATCCTGGAGCAGAGAGTTCCGCAATTTAACTATGTGCTGTGTGAAGAAAAACCTCCTGTTGTCTGTTTTGACTTTCTCACCCTTCAGCTTCAGCAGATGATTCCATGTTCTAGTATTATGAGACAGGGAGAAAACCTGTCTGTCCAATCTCTCCACACCATGCATAAATTTATAGTCCTCTATCATGTCTCACCTGTTTTTCTAAGCTAAAAAGCAAGATAGTGGTTAAAGTATCAGAGAAGGATCTGGGAAACCCAGGTTTGAATCCCTACTTGTGCCATGGAAAGTTGCTGAATGACCTTGGATCAGTCATACACTCTCAGCTTTGACCCTGACAAATATTTGAATGGGAGGCCTCCAAGGAATACCAGGGGCATGACCCGGAGGCAGGTAATGGCAAACCACCTCTGAATGTCTCTTATCCTGAAACCCTAAGGGGTTGCTATAAGTCAGCTGTCACTTGATGGCAAAAAATATAGCCAGATTCTTGGATTTTTAACTGACAGCACCTTTCCACAACAAAACCTGAAATGTTGCTCCAATACAATACTAACAGAGCAATCCTAAACATAGTTATCTTAATATATTCTGAAGAGAATATTGTCTTAAGTACATCCTGAGGACTGTACTCTAAGCAGCAGAGAAGGAAGTAGCCAGTCACCTCTTCTCTGTGTCTGTGAACTCCTTCCTTTCACCAGCCAAGTAGAAGAAAGAAAACGACTAAAGAAGCACTTCCTCACACTTAGATCCAGCTTCTGCTGCACATCCCCCTTTCTCCAACTTCTCCCTGCCATTTTGAGTTGAAAAAAAGCAGAATAAAAATATGATAAATTCATAAGCAAATCAAGGTACCTGCTGTAAGAAACATCCAAGTAGGGAAAGTGACGCCTAGGAACACAACTCCGAGATATGCATTTAAAATTTCTCGCATGATTGCAGGCGATTATCAGCCTTTCTGCTTCTGGGATAATTTTCTTTGCTGCCGAATGGCACTTTGGTTTACAGTCGACAACAATGTTTTTAGTATTAAGCTTCCACATTTTTTGATGTGCAACTGTGAAAGCTTTTCTTCAGACTGTAAACACTCCATTGAAGCCAGAAACACTTTTTTTGTCCTGTAATTACTTTAAAGTAGGGAGTGGCTGCTGAGCAGCAGACAAACAGTCAATTTAAATTGTCTGTCACCCTCTTTCATTAAGTGGTAATTCAGCTCTTCATCTCTTCTCTAATGCTCCATGCTCACTTTCAGGCAATTACGGATGGGGACTATGATGTTAATCAGTTTTGCATAGCAGATCTAGGAACTGAACTTTTTTTTTTAAAGGAAACGTGAGTACATTAATGGGTGCATCAGCCAGAAAAAAGGGGAGGGGGAATCCTACACATGTTTGATATCAGGGTCTGATTAATCTCATATCAAGTCTTCACACAAGGAGAATGTAACAGCAGTTTTGCCATGGAGATCACTTGCTAGAAAAGTGGAGAAGACAGAAAGTTATTCACATTCTTTCATCTACAGTTCCTTTATTCAACAGGGCGTCATTACTGTATATGGTCAAAGTGAATTACTTATCTGTCAGATCTGACCAGGTTTTGGGTGTTGAAAAAGGTAGAAGGAGATCCTCTCCAAAAAGCTACTCTAGGGATCTGCATGGGGATGGGGATTGCAATATGGAAGAGAATTAGGTGAGATTAAATGAAAAGGCTAGCTGGGTCCAACCCTGTTACACTGAAAAAGTAAAGCAAGCTACTAAAAAGCTTGGGGAATCTTTTTTAGATTCAGATGATAGGTATTATAGAAACGTTACGGATTTGGACTCTACATGCAGCCCGCTGTGATCAACTTGCCACTTACTTTGAAGACAAAATCACTCCAATACTCTCTGGGTAATTTAGCAGCATGTATGCATGTTCAGATAATGTACTTTAGGCATCAGCGTGTCTGATTTATGTGAATACAGTGGTACCTCGGTTATCGTTGACTTCGGTTTTCGTTGGTTTTGGTTTTCGTCCACTTTTTCTGGGCAAAATTTGTCTTGGTTTTCATCCTCAAACCCAGAAAAAGTTTGCCCAGAAAAAATCCACGAAAACCAAAAATGGCTGGGGTTTGAGGAAGCCCAGCTGGGAGGCATAGGGAGCTCCTTATTTGGGCAGTGACATCAGGGGGTGTCACTACCCAAATAAGGAGCTCCCTCTGCCTCACAGCTGGGCTTCCTCAAACCCCAGCCAGCCAGGAGGCAGAGGGAGCTCCCTATTTGGGCAGTGACTACCCCTGATGTCACTGCCCAAATAAGGAGCTCCCCCTCCCTCCCTGATGGGGTTTAAGGAAGCCAATTAATCCATTCGAGCCACTTTTTGGAGTGCCTCGAACTGATTAATTGGATTTACATTGATTCCTATGGGAAATGGTGCCTTGGTTTTCGTCGATTTTGGTTTTTGTTGATTCCTTTCGGACGAATTATCGACGAAAACTGAAGTACCACTGTACTTGTCTGCTTGTGGATCCCAAGAATGTGAACAAGATCCTTGGACAGGTGAGATCTCGAGTTGAGCAATATCGAAAATATTTGGTAAAATTCGGATTTGGATTTATTTGGGTGTAAAGAGTATTAGCATTCAATATACCCGAATATATTTGGATATCCCGAAAAATTTGGGTCCATCTGAATTTTTTTGTATTTTAGGTGTTTTTTAGAGTTTTGGACTGTAGGGTGCACATTTTTAAAGCTAGCAGCACCAGAATTGCAGGGTATTGAAACTCTCCTGATGATACCACCCAAATCTGGTGAAGTTTGGTTCAGGAGCCAATTTTATGAATCCCCAAAGGGGGTACCCCCATTGTTTACAATGGGAGCTAATAGGAGATAGGGGCTACCACTTTGAAGGTTCATACAGTTGGACCACCTGAACCAAACTTTGCCAGATTTGGGTGGTATTATCAGGAGACTCTGCAATTATCAGTAGACCCTGCAATTCTGGTGCTGCTAGCTTTAAAAATGCGTCCTTGACAGGTACCTCAAGGTAAGCATTGGGAGGATTGTCTGGGTGGTGAATTATTTAGTTTCTTTACAATCCTGGGCAGGGGTGAACTCTTTAGTTTGTTGTGTTCTGTCTTTAAACATTGTCTCAAGATAGAAAACAACAAAGTAAGGATTCCGCCTCCTTCCCCTGGGAACTGGCTGCTTTCAGGAGTCCCTTTAAATGATCCCTGCATGCAGCCAGTTCCCGGGGCAAGTGGGGTGGACTCTTTAGTTTGTTAGAAAATTTTGGCCAGTTTTCAATCTTCCATTCTTTGGTAAACAGCTAAAATAGGTTGTAGCCTCTCAGTGTCATGGGTTTTTGGAAGAAACTGATTTCATGAACCTATTTCAGTGTGGCTTCAGCCCAGGATTCAGAAAAGACTTCTTTGATCTCCTTGGTTGATGACCTCTGTCAAGAACCAGATAGGAGGAATGCGACCCTGCTAGTTTTGTAGGATCTCTCTGCAGCCTTTGCTACTACCAACCATAGTATCCTAGAGAGCTACCCCCAGCACTGGGCCTCTGGGGCAACATATTACAGTGGTTTTAATAAATGTGATAGAATATTACAAAAAACTATTTTGCCTTGCCAGAACAGTCTGCAGCATGCACCAACATTAGATTCCAGTTGTGAAGAAAGCAAGGTACAAAGAAAGCCTGAGGATTTTTTAAAGAACAATGGCTTGCACTCCTTTAGCATTGGCTACTAATATTAGACTCCAGTGAGACATACTTTTCTGGTATCCTTGGCTTTGGTGAGAGCTTAACATCCGTCACCATAAAGTAATAAAGATGCCATTCTCTATTGTATGACGAAACACACACAATTATTTCACAGCAGTGGTGAATCTCAACATACGCCCACTGTGTCCAGTGCTGATGCTGGCACTGATCTTTTAACACAATCTTTACAGGTCACTTTTGACTTGAAAACTGTAAAATCCATTGTAAGCTGCTCAGTGTTATGCCCTGGCGGGATTTTTAACTCTGGGTTTTAATTACCGGTAACCTTCTTGTGTTGTTTTATGTTGGATTATGTTTTATTTCATAAGCCACCTCAGGCAGGTCATCCAGAGACGTGGCACAGAAATTGTCTAAACATATAAATAATTTTAGATTAAAAAGGCCTTTATTTTCATTAGAACAATTGTTAGATCTAAGGAAGTTTTCTGGGAATAGCAGAGGTAGTTTGTGATGGAGCAATGATATCACTGTGTCATGTCAGTGTAGAAAACATTTACATTCAGTGTTGTATCCAGCCAGTTGTTGTTTTTTGTTCAATTCCCAGTTCTACTCCTTATTACAGTCCCTGTTGCACATAGATTTTGTAAATTCAGGTCCCATGATCCCAAGCATAGAATGTTTGCTGGTTAAAGGAATCCCTCCTTCCTTTTCCATCAGTGGAAAATATGGTTGGTATCAGCCTACATCCTGGTAAGGTCTCATTCCATTTTACGAAGACCTCAAGAGGAATTCAGTGTTGCCAAAAGGCCCATGCTCAGAATTACTATTCTTTTCTTATCCATATTTTTTCTTCAAACCAGAAATTCAATTCCCTGATGAAAGCATGAACTGGAATGCCCCCATACATAGTTGTACAAAGGCTATGTATAGTTTGTAGCAATGTCTGCAAATTTGCTTCACGTTTCAAACTGTACTACCCACTCTTAAATGAACAAAATATAGCTGTCACATCCCAAATAAGTTCAACTTGTGATCCTGCCTCCATTTAACTGGCAAATGGACATTCAGTTGAACTGTGTTGGTACTCTGGGGAACAGTTATATAGAATCTCCCAGACCATAAGAGGACACCCCAAATCTTCCTTCAGGGCACAAATTTATTTTCCTTCTGCTATCTTTTCCTCTTGTTCATTTTCTCAACTTTCTTAACTATCTCTGTCTCTGATTCTCTTCTTGAAGGCTCGTCCCAGAGACTCTGCCTCATTTTCCTGTCTCAGGTTTTTTTTAATCTCAGATTTTTCTCTGGCTCCCCAACAGGTGAGCCAGTGGTCTACAAAGAACGTTTCCAATAACGGCCCATTTATGACGCGCACTGGGGGGCATTCCTGACTCTTCTTCCCTCCCCAGGGCGTCAAGCTGCCAGTTATTCTAAACAACAACCCCTTTAAAGGGGTTGTTGTTGGGAAGGAAAGATCCGCCTTCCCTTGATTAGCGAGTCGCGGGAACCAGCGCCGCCGGGAAAGACGGCTGTTTCCTCAAATCGCCCCACTCCGCGGTTAGTCCTCCTGGAAATTAAGCCTGCGCGTGGCTTGTTCGCCATAAGCCCGCCCATACACTTTCAGTTCCTCGAAGACCTCCAGGGGTTCGGAGGGCGAGCGTCAATCAGGGAACTCATGAAACTTGCTGCAAACGCCCCGCAGGTGACGCAGGAAGGACACCGGGTGAGTGGGGAGGGGAGGGCGCAGTAAGGCGGCTTTCCGTCACGAACCAGCCTCGCCGTCTGCCGGACTCCTCGCTTCTCGGGCAACATTTAGCCCCCACGCCGCCCGCTTACTTTCTCCCTGGTGGCATGCAAAGGGAGGCGTCTTGGTATGAACGGCCTAAGTTTCTTGCCTAGTCAAGACTTGCCACTTCATTCAGCAATGCCCCCCTAAGGAGACATTGTTTTCAATTTCACTGGGCTAGTTCCACATCAGTTCTGAGGGTCCAGTACTTCTTTGGGAATGCCTTCACCAGCACCCCATCTTCTATATCACTTATCAGTCCTAAGTATGCCTGTAAGGGGGTAGACTTCAGCTGGGGTCCAAATTAAATGAATTTTGAGTTTGTAGTATACTAAAGTACAATAAGTACAATGTTCTCTGTAATGTGTCTTGTCATTGTGCTGTACAGTTTACATTTGTGACTATACTTGTGTCCCTGTTACTTACAAAATGTTCTATATTGATCATTGCTTGTATAGGTCACATATATGTGGTCATTCTATGTAACCGGATCCTACGTTTTAGTTCCATTAATTTGGATCCTTTTTTCTCCTTTTGTTACCGGCTGCCCTGATAACTTTTATAGTGATTTCAGAGTGATTTCAGCTTTGGCAGCAATGAGCGAAAGTAGAGGCAGACTGCCTTCAGAGCAGAGGTTCTTTATTGTGATTTCAAGCTCTTTCCAGGCAAGACCGCCCTGCACAGAGCAAAGCCCAGTCCTTTTATACAGTTTTTCACCCAATCAGAGGGGAAAGGGGGCAGTCCTCATCCCCATAGTACAAACAAGGAAGAGGGCAGTCCCCTGTCACATAATACAGAAACAATCTAAAACAAAGAGGAGGAAGACAGTCTTTTGCTTCTGCTGATGGGATTAAGTCCCAAAAGAAAAGGCTGCACCTTCTTGCCTGAGGCTAGTTCCTTGGGATTCTGTCAAAGGAAAATTCAAATTGTCCAATGGGTCTTGAGATCCTGTTAGTAGAAAGTTCAAATAATCCAATAGGTCTTGAGATTCTGTTAGTGGAAAGTTCAAATAGTCCAATGGGAAGTAGGGTGATGTCTTCCAAACGACCAGGGCACACCTTAATCCCATCACTTGTAAATCCAAAAAGTATTTTGTTTATGTTGATGGGTTTACCTGCCAGGCAAGTGACAGGAGGGTGTTGTCCAGTTACATATCCTGGCTGACTTCTAAAACTCCATCTCAAGCAAGGTAATATTACAAGAAAAGCAATAAGGAATCTACAATGTATCTAAAGGTATACAAATATATAAAAAAATAAAGAAGAAAAGAGTTAAATGAATAATATTCTTATTAAACACTTACATTCTCCCTGACAGATGCGTGGATTGGCTTCATGGGAAACTTAAATGAATCCTTTATTAATACAAACCCCTATACATTTATATGTGTGAGAAGGGTCAGGATCAACTAAAATGTATTTTAAGAAATTCTGGGGGTTCAGCAGTTACACTTTCAGGCAAATCCTTCATCAACACAGAAAAAGTTATTTGTGACAATGAAATATTTTCACTGTTAGAAAAACTCTTTCTCCATTGGAAGAAGACTTGGTAGAAGGAAGTCATTGGATTTTACATGGTTTTGTCACATCCACATTTAAAACAATCCTATGTGATAGGTCTTTCCCTCTGCATTGAGCATGATTTAATATTTTAGTTCATTTGGCTGTTGTGTGTTTTCTAGGATAGGTGGTTTTAGCTCCCAATGTTTCACCTGCATCTGCGGCTGGCATCTTCAGAGACATGTCATGTCATGGTTACTGTGGGATGCCTCTGAAGATGTCAGTTGTAGATGCAGGCAAAATACATATCCACAAACAAAATACATACACATGAATGCACACACTTTTGCAACTCCATGCACTCTTGAGAAATGGTTATTAAATGTACAATTAGCATGGACTGGAGCATGGAACATTGTGGGAAGGTTTTATATGGATTTTCCCTAGAACCTCTGCCAACACACCTCACTCCTCATTTCCTAAAGCAATACAAATTGGCCTATGGATAGGTAAGTCATGTAAATAAATGAAGAAGAATACAAGCAGTCCTGCAGTGACAGCCCATGCTATATAGGTCAGCCTAACAGGTGCACATTAGCATGTGTTCAGTTTAAGCCTACAGGGGAGGGAAACAATGAAACATCAAAGAGTGGCAAAAGCGTGTCAGTAACTCCCAGGCATGGTGCTAAAGATATTCTTCCCCTGGGACATGAGTGACTGATATACTATGTCAGTCCTCAAGTACACTGTTAGCATAAAATGAAGAGCTGTTTTCAAATTGCTAACAGAAAGAATATGCATTGCAATGTTTGGTAAACCTCCCCTTCTGATTAATTATAAAGGGTTTTAGAAGTGTACATAACTGTAAACTGAATTCAGACAGAAAACCAAACTACTCCCCCCCCCTTCATAGTCTTCTTTAAAATCTTCAAGTTTAAAATGAAACAAACATAACAACTGAAGCTTAGATGAAAAGCCACGGCTCTCTAGAAAGCTTGTTTCCAAATGCTGAATACCTGCAATTCCAAATTTTGTGTCCACTCATATGTCATCACAGCTCTGCTGAAACTGTAATGTCATGATAAATTATGTGCTTGCCTTTTTTATAGAGCACTTGAAATAGTTCTAAATGGTAATCACAAATATGTTGCATGTATGCATTCTCAGAGGAGGGACGGTAGCAGGGTGTAGCCTGATTTCGTCAGATCTCAGAAACTAAGATGGATTGGTACTTGGAAAGGAGACCTCCAAGGAAAACTCTGAAGATGAGAGCAACAGCAAACTATCTCTGCTCAGTCACTTGCATTGAAAACTCCACCAGGGATCACTGTACTCAGGCTATGACTTCAGGTCACCTCACACACACGCACACGCACACGCACACGCACACGCGCACGCGCACACACACACACACACACACACACATTCACAGACCGCTTTTCTCCTATCAGCCCAACTGCATAAAGAAAAAAAAACCTTACTAAAGAGGAGCTTTCTTTTGTGATCTCATTCCTGCCATTGTGAGGCAGTGAAAGTCAAGTAGCCTGACTCTCAAAAACAAGTGTATTAAGTGCCTGTCTTAAATTGGATTGCAAATACTTTGCAGCTTCTTGCATTGCTCCCAAGGAATCAGAGTTCATTTCATTAAATACTGAGCACAGGCTAATATAAAGCATTCCACCAAATGCCCAGGTACAAAAACAGCCTGTATGTTCACAATGTAGAGGAATGTGCAGTCTCACCCAAACAATACATTGTGAGCATGTGCCAACACCAGCTACCTTGACTAGTGGCCATTCTGAGCACATGCAAAGCCATTTATAACACTGCTCATTTTAAATTGTAAATCTATAGGAAGTGTTCAGTTTAACAAGAAATGAGTGCTGCAAACAGGATTACTTCCAGACCTGTTTGTGGCTTTTTGACACATGGCTTGACTGTATTCTTTTCTAATAGGTTTGCCAACCTCTAGGTGAGGGCTAGAGATCTTTAGATGACAGAGATGTTTCCCCGGAGAAAGTGGCTGCTTTGGAGATTGAACTCTATGGTAATATATCCTGCTGAGATCCCTTTTCTCCCCATAATCAATCCTCTCCCAGCTCTACTCCCAAAATCTCCAGGTATTTCCCTGCCCAGAGCTTTACTTTACTTCCTTGCCAGTGCCAGATTAAACTAGTACAGAGCTTGTTGCATATGTTATAAAGGGGCCCTTGTTGCAGGCTTACTGTAATGGTGTCAGCACACCTTCCAGTGGTGTAACTGCACATGCTGCAGTGCCTTGGGAGCATGGGAGACCACACAAAGGACACCACATCTCTGCACACGATGCAGCAATGAGCCAACACACGACTGCACATATATAGAACCACAACATCAGAGGTGGGATCCAACCAGTTCTCACAACTTCTCTAGAAGTGGTTACTATTTTTTTCTGAGTGCCGAGAAGGGGTTACTAAAGCAACCTCCCTGCCCAATAGTCCCATTGGCGCTACATCACTGTTTGAATCCCATCACCATCGGAACCCGTTATTAAAATTTTTGGATCCCACCACTGCACAACCTGTACTACGAATTAAATATGAGATTTGGTAAATGATCACAATTTGAACACTAGCTTTCTAAATTATTCCGAAACAGGCAAAATCATTAAATTGGCTGCTAATTATACTAAGAGTAAATATATCAGCTTCAGTTTTCTAATTCAATGTGATACAATACTTTACTCATATTTTTTCCAGAACAGCAAAATAAAATATAATCCAAGACTTCCCCTCCTCCATTCTTGACTCCCTTCTGAGAACACCATAAGAAAATGAAGTAATTAATGCAAAAAAGACAGAAAATCTATTAACATAATCTGAATTAAACCATTCTATATTTAAATGCAGCCACTAACTGCTAGTATAATACTTTATTAATTAACGAAGTATTTATCCACTGGGAAACAAGGATAAAAGGCAGCACTTTGTCAGACTATAGTAAAATGTGTTAGTTCTTCATAAGAAATGCACAAAGCTCAGACAAAAGAACTATTATCTTTTTAACCCAATTACATTTAATCTGAGAAGAAAGACTGAGTACATCAGTTCTTCCCAGCTTTATGATACCCCTCCCCACAAAATACTCATAAGATAAGAAGTTTTTTTTAAATAGATTTCAATGTTGGCACTAGATCTGATTAATTACACATATCCACTACTGGGTTTTTTAAATATTTGTTAGCGACAGTTTCCTATATGTACACAAGAAAATAAATGTTCTATTAGTCTTTATAATGGGAAGAGAACCCATGTTAATGTTGATGCTAGTCTGGGCCTAATTCACAGAAATCTTTGAATGAATTCCTCCTCTTCTGACCCACATCACAAACATCCATTGAAATTGATTTTTTAAAAGTTTATGGCTATTATGAGGTTGCTGAAATATTGTTTGAGATAGTTCCACTATTTGCTCACAGACCGTGATTCTAAAATTAGAAGCAATTTCCAATATTTGGACCACATAAAAAAAATCTGAAAAATGATTCTTGATGGTTCTAATTATTCCAGCCATGAATAGGGATTGTCTAGTTAATGAACTGGTGTACAAATAATATAGATTAGCATATTTTAAGCTCAGGAATTTGGGAATTCACATCTAAATTCAGGGTTGCGCACCAGCCCAAGATCTAATGGCAAGAAATAACAATGTTGCTATAAACCTTTTCAGGATTGCCATCATCAAAGGGATGGGCCAGTGCTGGCATGGAAATAAGCTACTTCATGATCTGATTAGCAAGTTAGCCGTAAAAGAGGCAAAAAAGCGATATAAGGAACACATGTCTGCGAATATCAAGACCAGCAACAAACAGTTCTTTAAGTACATCAAAAGTAGGAAGCCAGCTAGGAAAGCAGTAGGCCCATTAGATGACGAAGGAACAAAAGGTGTGCTAAAGGATGGCAGGGAGATTGCAGAGAACCTGAATGAATTCTTTGCATCTGTTTTCACCCAAGAGGAGGTGAGGAAAATTCCTGCACCTGAACCATGCTTCTTAGGAGGCGAAGCCACGGAACAAAGGCTCATTCCGCACATGCAGAATAATGCACTTTCAAACTGCTTTCAGTGCTCTTTGAAGCTGTGTGGAATGGCAAAATCCACTTGCAAAAAGTTGGGAAAGTGGTTTGAAAACGCATTATTTTGCGTGTGCGGAAGGGGCCTAGCAAAGATAGTGGTAGACGAGGAAGAAGTCCTGGCATCCATTGATAAACCAAATGCTACCAAATCCCCTGGCCCAGATTGCATTCACCCAAGAGTTCTTAAAGAGCTCAAGCATGAAATTGCTGATCTTCTCACTTTAATAAGCAACTTATCCCTGAAATCTGCCTCCATCCCTGAAGACTGAAAGATGGCCAATGTCACACCAATCTTTAAGAAAGGATCTGGGGGTGGGGGGACCCAGGAAATTACAGGCCAGTCAGTTTGACATCTGTTCCTGGTAAATTAGTAGAATCTATCGTTAAAGATAAAATTATAAAACATGTAGAAAAGCAAGACCTGCTGAGGAAGAGTCAGCATGGCTTTTGCAGAGGCAAGTCCTGTCTTACAAACTTACTAGAGTTCTTTGAGGGTGTAAACAGACATGTGGATAAGGGAACCGGTGGACACTGTCTGCTTGGATTTCCAAAAGGCGTTTGACAAAGTTTCTCACCAGAGACTATTGAGAAAACTCAGCAGTCAAGGAATAAGAGGGGAAGTCCTCCTATGGATTAAAAACTGGTTGGGAAACAGGAAACAAAGGGTGGGTGTAAATGGGAAGTTCTCACAATGGAGAGATGTCGGGAGTGGTGTCCCCCAAGGATCCGTTTTGGGACTGGTGCTCTTTAACCTATTCATAAATGACCTGGAAGTAGGGGTAGGTAGTGTAGTGGCTAAGTTTGCAGATGATACCAAATTATGTAGGGTGGTAAGAACCACAAAGGATTGCGAAGAGCTCCAAGTGGACCTTGATAAATTAGGTGAGTGGGCTAAGAAATGGCAAATGCAGTTCAATGTAGCTAAATGTAAAGTGATGCACATAGGGGCAAAAAATCCAGACTTCACTTACACACTACAGGGGTCAGTGCTATCAGTCACAGACCAGGAAAGTGATTTGGGCATCTTACATGATAGTTGATAGTTCCATGGGAATGTTAACTCAATGCATGGCAGCTGTGAAAAAGGCAAACTCCGAGGACAATTAGGAAAGGAATTAATAATAAAACTGCAAAGATTGTCATATCTTTATATAAAGCAGTGGTGCGACCACACTTGGAATACTGTGTTCAGTTCTGGTCGCCACATCTCAAAAAGGATATCGAAGAGATAGAAAAAGTGCAGAGAAGAGCAACGAGAATGATTGAGGGATTGGAGCACCTTCCTTATGAGGAGAGGCTGCAGCATTTGGGACTCTTTAGTTTGGAGAGGAGACATCTGAGGGATATGATTGAAGTCCATTAAATTATGCATGGGATAGAAAATGTTAACAAAACTTTTTCACTCTTTCTCACAATACTAAAAGCAGGGGGTATACATTGAAAATGCTGGGGAAAAGAATTAGGACTAATAAAAGGATTAGGACTAATAAAAGGAAATGCGTGATTAGTGTTTGGAATATGCTGCCAGGTAAGTGATGGCCACTTACCTAGATAGTTGATCTTCCTTGATCTGAGATTACAAATGCCTTAGTAGATTTGGTGCTCAGGAGCAGCAGCAGTAGAAGGCCATTGCTTTCACATCCTGCATGTGAGCTCCCAAAGGTATTTGGTGGGCCAATGCGACTAGCAGAGAGCTAAACTAGATGGACTCTGTCTGATCCAGCAGGCTCTTTCTTATGTTCTTATATTCTTATGATTAAACATAATAGGTCTCCAGCAATTCCAGAGTAATGGCAGAAGGAAATACAAAGTGCCAAGTGCCACAGTAAGAAGGTAAAATCAGAACATTAAAGATCCTGGCACCTTTTTTTTACAAGAAATTACGCTCATATCTACAGATTCTGAAACTGATTCCACCATATCTCTGCACATCTCTATTTCAGACCATGTACCAGTTTGGAAAACAGTTTTATTTGCCAGTAAATAAGGATCTCCTAATTTGTAAAGGTATTCTCCACAGTTTTGGGTATTCTGAAAATCAAAATAATTCACATTCATTGCATTGAAAGTCAGTATGTCAAAGGAATCCAATCTATCATTAGTCATGATTTCTCAGATGACATAGAACATTTTTAGACATGATCATGTTTCTGCTGCAGAATTTTCTGCATGTTCTGTATCTCAGGTACAAGCAAATGTAATATGTTGAGCATGGCTGCAGGTGCAACCTTCTGGCTTCAGTGACGAATGTTATTCCCCATTTGCTTCAATGGAGTTCGAACCAGCCAGGTTCAACCATGCTGCCATGGCAGATTGTGTGTCAGCACTGTTTTTCTTTATCTGCTAATGCTTCATTGTCTCTTAGTATGCATTGGCATAAAGGTAATTTATGTAGATATTTTGTATGCACAAAAAAAATATATAATGAGAAACACCTGCAGAAATTTCCCTCCTTCTCTGAGTTCAGCAACTAATTATATTTTTAAATAATGGCTACCATTGAACACAATTATCCAAATCACTTTAAGTAATGGAGTCGTTTAAAGGTGTTTTCAAAAAATTCTGCAGTTTTGAAACACTGTTTTTATTTGCAGCATGGGAAACCAAAGTTTGGTAAGCTGCTTAGTAGCAAAATAAGATAAAATTTGCTGCCAGTTACAAAATGATATATTCCCGTCTCACAAAATACCCATTTCTCTGATGGTGTGAAGAAGGCCATGTTTCTCCCAGAATCCTTTGGACAGACTCATTCAGAGTTATTTTGGTCTAAGAAATAAAAGAGAAATCCTACCTCAAAAATATTACTTTATTTTTATTCTACAGTTCATTGCCCTAATTATAGCAAAAAAAGAAGTAGTATATACATGGATGTTGAGTTTAAGAACTGAAACAGAACATTGGTGTTCTAACCCATCAACTAAATAACAGGCAGCCCCATCCAAATGGCGGGGCAGCCATGCCACCCTACTTTCCTCAAGAGGGCTTTCTGGTGGCATGGAGACCCAAAAAGGCAAACATACACACACACACACCCCAACACCAGAAAGGCCTTTATAATGCTCCCATGGACTTATGCCACCGAAAAGTTGGTGTAAATCCAGGATCTGGGTGCTGGCATGTCTGGTGGCAAAGCAGTGTGGAAGCCAACTAGGGGGGGGAGAGCAAATCTTCCAGTGTGGCCCCACACCACTCCCATGGGCAGATTCACCCCACCCCCCGGATGGGACTGATAGAGAAGAGAAATGTACTCTTTACATGTTACTATACAGGTCCTCAGTCTTTTAATCATGTGGGCATCTTTGGAATTCTAACTAAAGTTGGTGGGCATAACCATAAAAGTGGCTATTGCATGAGATAGAACCAACCACAAAATGACTGCCAGAGGAAACAAAAACTACATACACAGAGGAAGTGCAAGTGAAGGGAGGAGAGCAGCAATTAAAAATACGCTGGGAAAGTGGGGTGAAATAAATTAAATAATCTATGTGGTGGTAACTTCTATGGCAGTGATGGTGAACCTATGGCATGTGTGCCAGAGCTGGCACTCTGAGCCCTCTCTGTGGGCACGCGCACACAGAGTTTGTCATGTGGGGGGGGGCAGAAAATCACCCACCCACACACACCTAGGCTGGCCTGGGCCACTGAGCATGACGTGCATGCACTGCGGTGAGCAGAGAGGACTCGGCTGGTGGGCCTGGTGCCTGTGCTCTGGGTGGCTGCTGCCCGAGGGGGGGGGCGCAGAGGAGGCAGAGATGCTAGAGAGGCACAGAGCAGTGCGCATGGGATTTGCTGGAGGCTAGAGCAGGGTGGTACCTGCTCAAGCAGGTGGGGCAGAGGAAGAGGGAGCCAACTGGTTTTTTCTAAACTAAAACCTCAACATTCAGGTTAAATTGCCTGGTTGGCACTTTGTGATAAATAAGTGGGGTTTGGGTTGCAATTTGGGCACTCAGTCTCAAAAAGGTTTGCCATCACTGTAACAATTTTATTTAAATCTGTGTAGCCAATCAGATCTTAATGGCCAATCAGAAGCAAGACCTTTTTTTGCTCCCTGCGGCCCCGTGCTCCCCTTGCCCCCCCACCTGGCCTTGTTTATGGCCTCCCAGAAGCCAGCCCCCACCTCTATCAGAGGCCATGCCCGCCTCGCTCGAGGAGCTTGCTGTGTCTATACCTGCCAGAGAGACATGTGCTTGACTATGGCTTGATCAAATGGGTGGTGCCCGGGGACATGTGACCACACATGTCCCTCTGGCAGGTACGCCCTGTCTTACCTCTCCCATTGCACAGCTGAGTGGTTGTGGGCAGCCGAGAGGGAGGCAGGAGATCTTTCTAAGTGCATTTGGAAGATTTTCAAACTAAAGCCTTAATCAATTTTCTAGGAAAATTAGTCCTTCTATCAATTCATCTATCCATCAATCAAGTGATTTGACATTTAAAAATAATATTACAAGTTACTAACAATAATTTAATGGTGTTCCCATAAATATCAAAGGTTTATATTGTGAATCTACAGAGTCCACATTCACCAAGTAACTTTTCAAAAGGACACTACTTTGCACTCCTAATAAATGATGTATTATAAATAAACAATATTTAAAAACTATAAAGATGTTACCCCTCCCCCCAGATTATTAATATACATACCTGACCTCGACTGAAATGAAATTGAATATGTGTGGTCAAATGTATGACATTTCAAAATGGCAAATCATAAGATTTAATTAAATTTATTATTTTAAATATTTTGTTGTTTGCATTTTTTTTTAGGACCTATATTTAAAATACTGGACTGTAAATAAGATTTGATGTATGGATATTAGTTCTCTCCATGTGTGGTGGGATATTTATATACCTCTGAAGAAGATCCAGGGAGATCAAAATATGTCAGGTCTTTTGGGATATATTTCAGGACATTCCTTGTGTGGTAAATTTTGTGTTTGGTAAATTTTGTGTTATTTTACATGTGTATTTAAATGTTGATATATATTTTCTATTGAGATTTTTATGTATTTCTACTGATTTCTACTGATAAGAATCAAGCACAGTGCAATCAAATGTATATTTAATATATACGCATGTCAGACTTTTCAACCTCTTTGGATTCCCAGCTTGTTTTTTGGGTCTGGGGTTTTTTCTCTTTCCTCCCCATTCTCTGGCACTTTGGCACTTTTGCAAGTCCAGACAAAGCCACAAACCAATTCAATATGCAAGTATCCAGCAAAACCCAGCCACGCTAGCAATGAAGATACCTTTATTTTCCCAAGTGAGAGAGAGAATGCTGATCCTCCTCTTTCTGCAGTTTCACACACCATCACAGTGAAGTGAAGCTGCCTTAGTGAAGTGCGCCTTGTAGGGCTTTTTCAGTGGACCACTGCAGGTTGTGGTTGTAGAAGGTGGCTTAGGAGCAGGACTCTGCACGGGTGGGGTAAAGCTGCTGTCCCTCTCCACTCCGCTCCTGTAGTTTCCTCCTTTGCTTTCCCCCAAAGGTCCTGCTGCATTTTCTTCCTGTTGTCCATTTTTGCCCTGGGCAAATCTGGAATGAATTATACATGCCAAATAGACATCTACCTACACATTCGTAGGTAGGTAGGTCGGTCATTTATTGTGTTAGCCATAGGCCATCACAATCAATACAGAAAATAGACATTAATAGACATAAACATAAACCGTGCCTGCAAAAATTATACATTCAAAGGATAAAAATCTTCAATGTAAAATAAACCAAGACATAGCAATTACAATTTAAAAAGCTGTGACTAAAACTTGCACTTACAGCTCCTATTAAATTGCCTTTTACTGAAGCAGAGTATAGATCCATCTAGCTCAGCATTGTCTGCTGTGACTGGGAGGGATCCCCAAGGTCAAGGAGAGAAATGTCTTTCCCAATTTAAGGGTCTTTGGAACTGCAATAGATCGATTCCAGAAATTTCAGTATGTAATATATGTCCTCAACCACAGTGCCTTCCCTGGTTAGCAACTACTGACACCCAAAACTGTTGCAGGGAAAGTGGCAAATACACCCTTGTGTGTTTATTTTTAGCCCAGATTTATTTTACACTTTCAACCAAACTTCTGGAGCTGTGGTTACTACCTACTGGGCCTTTTTAGAATTGGCACTTTCACAATATGTGCAAGTAGAGATTTTAAATATGTGGGAAGACATTGACATGAAATACATGTTAAAAGAGTCATAAAAACTCATCAGAAGCTGTACTAAATATGGGGAAGGGGTGGATGATGAGATTTAGAGACTCCTGCTCTTCACCTGTTCATCATTCACTTGCTAATTCCTGGAACGCATGCATCTGACAGGTAACAGGCCCCCATCCAGTCTAGCCCAAGTTTCTTCCACTCATTCCAGGAGCAGAGTGTGGGACTGTAATGTTGGACTAGGATCTGGAAAATCTGGGTTCCAATCCCCA
Organism: Sphaerodactylus townsendi; assembly: GCF_021028975.2. Classification (NCBI taxonomy): domain Eukaryota; kingdom Metazoa; phylum Chordata; class Lepidosauria; order Squamata; family Sphaerodactylidae; genus Sphaerodactylus; species Sphaerodactylus townsendi. Next base: position 37,092,731 of record NC_059435.1, read on the forward strand.
TTCTTCCATGAAGTTTGCTGTGTGACCTTAAGCATAAGCATTTTTAAGCATTTATTGTCATTGTGCACGCACAACGAAATTTACAGCCGCATTCCTCGATGCACACAATTTCAGACTCATACATCATACTCATACAATTTCATACAATACATCATACTCATACAATTTCTTACTCATACCCCATCCTCACTTTCCCCTTCCTCCACCCATCCCTACACAGCCCCAAACACATCAACACGAAGCCGCAGAGTTTAGCATAGCCACAGCTATAGAGTAGAAGCTGTCTCTAAGCCTCTTTGTCCTAGATTTGATAGTCCTGTATCGCCTACCAGATGGTAGCAGTTCAAAAAGAGAGTGTGCTGGATGAGACGGGTCCCTCAGAATATTTTGGGCTTTTTTTAGGCTTCGGGAATTATAGAGTTCTTCCAAGGAGGAGAGAGGGTAGCCGATAATCCTTTGTGCAGTAGTGATCACCCTTTGGAGCGCCTTCCTATCTGCCACTGTGCAACTGGAGAACCATACACAGATGCAGTAGGTTAAGACACTCTCCATAGCACAGCGGTAAAAGGACACCAGGAGTTTTCCATCCAGTTGTTGCTTCCTTAAAAGTCTCAGGTAGTACAGTCTTTGCTGGGCCTTCTTAACCACCGCGGCAGTCTGTATGCCCCAGGTTAAGTCCCAGTTGGGATAAAAATATCCCAGTTCAGTCGTGAATTCTGCACGGCTCTCAGCGCTAATGTGGGCCTGCCCCAGTACTGCCCCGTGATATTTCCCTGACCCTGTGATGTTAAAAAATCACCAGTTTGGCAGTTCTTTTAAAAGATCCCAGGGAGATCTGCTGTGCAAACACCACGGGAGCATACCCGGTATATTTTTCCCATCTTGCCACTTTCCTGCTTGGGGGGGGGAGCTGTCCCCTCTGCTGGTGAGGTGTGGATCGTGTAAGAAGGGGAAAGCTGGGAGAGGAGAGCTGTTCCCTCTGTCTTTGGAGCCAGCAAGGAGTGGATTGTATAGGAAGCGGAAAGTGGACGGGGGGGGGGGGGGGGGGAAGAGTCATTCCCTCTATTTTTGGACCTGGTGACGTATGGATCATGTAGAAAGGGGAAAGCTGGGGGTGGGGGGGAGGGAGAGCTGTTCCCTCTGTCTTTTGTCAATGGGGTTAAATACAAAAGACAGAGGGATATCAGTGAGATTCAGCTGTGGAGCCCATGTGCCTGGGGAGAAGAGTTAATTGGCCAAGGGAACAATATGAGAATCAAGAGGAACTGCCATAAAAATAGCAATTCATTTAATATGTACAATATGCTGTCTCTATCCGGGTGAAGGGATAACACAAGAGGGAATGGGAAGCAGAAAAGGCAATCTTCACTGTTTACAGAAGCTGCTTTTAAGATACCAAAAAGTCTGAACTGAACATGAAAGTTAAAATAGTCTGTAAGCCTCGCACAGACCCTTTCTGCACAAACCTTTTAAAATGTTTTGAGGGAGGAAATGAAACATTTCCTCCATGGAGTTCCACATAGTTCCCTCCCTTACGTTCTGAAAATGTTTTATTTCCAGCCTCAAAATGCTTTAAATGAATCCCCCTTTAAAACTATTATTTAGCCTGAAATGTTTTCAAAACGTTTTTACTTTCTGTGCAATCTGTTTACTATGTTTTCCATTCCTATGTGCTGTTCCCAAGCTTCCTCTTCGGCACCATTTTGTTGCTCACTCTGAATACTGAAGTTTTAGTTTAGAAAAAACGGTTGGCTCCAAGATGCGCGTTACTCAGGAGTAAACTTGGTGGTAGTCAGTGGCTTTGCTTTGAAGCAACAGTGTAACACTTTGAATGGGTGAATCATGACCCTAGGAGGGTTTACTCAGAAGCAAGCCCCATTGCCAGCAACTGAACTTACTCCCACATAAAGAATTGCGCTTTAGTTCTTCCTATTTAACAGCGGGGTTTAACAGCGCTTAACAGGGTTACCTACACTTCTTCCCCAAAACTAAGTCTTAGGTTTAATGCTAATAATCTCCCTGAAATAATTACACTATTATCACACTGGGGGCCTGGCGGGGGAAGGGGGAGGGGTGGGGGGGAGCAGAGGGAAGTAAAACTTTTGCTTTCCAAAACCCAATAAACCTCTCACCACAAAATAGAAGTAAAAAGGCAGTCAAGGAAGGCAATCCTAAGCAAGAATGCTGTGCAAGGGGTGGGATAACTTCAGGAAAGCTAAATTGGCGGAGCAGCCATCTGATCTGCAGTTTTTCCTTCACATGTCATCACAGCACTTGACTTCCCACAAAAATGCAACTGGAACAGAAAAATAAAAGCATGGAGAATATTTAGAAATGGACCTCTCTGTCCCACATTTGCCTCTGTCAGAATGGCCCTAATTCTGACAAGGGGGTGGGAAGGGATGCTCAGGGTGGTAAGGGATGCTCCTCTCCCTTTCCTGCCAGTTGGTTGAGGCCTAGTTTAGCTCAATTCTTTATTGGTGTGAAATGTCTTTTGTCTTTTGTACTTTTGCTTTGATACTGTGGGAACTGGATTGGCATTGCGAGCCTAGGGATCTCTCCTCCCTGCCCTGGGCTCCCAGGTACTAAAAGCCCCATCACTCTCTCTCCCAGGGGAGGGGGCCCCTTAACAAACAGTTCACTCCAATCAGGGCGAGACCCTGAATCCCACCACTGTGCCTGCCCTGCTCTTGGCAGACGCACTCCTCCCAGTGGAAGCCCCTCACCCAGACTGCTTCTTTTTAATCCTACTCCCAAATTTTTAGTTTGGTCCCAAAAGTTACACACCAAGAAAAGCATGCAAGCCTCCAGTCTCCTAAGCTTTGTAGTGGAGAGGGGTACTTGTAGGGCAGTAGATGGTACTTACAGCAAATCAGGTTGACTCAAGAAGCTCTGAAGCTCAGCCCCAGACCCAACGCGTTTGCTGGCAGCCACCTCTGGCTGGGTGAGGGGGGAAGGGGGAGGGGGAGATGACGGCATGCGTGCCCACAGAGAGGGCTCTGAGTGCCGCCTTGGGCACCCGTGCCATAGGTTTGCCATCACGGTGCTAGAGTGTCTGTCACGTCACTTCCAGTTTTTACCAGAAATGACATAAGCATGCCAGAGCAGTGTCACAAATCTAGGCCCTGCCCCCATTTCCTCCTGGGCTTTGCAAACTATGGCCTGGCAACACATTCCTTCCATGTCCTTTCCTTGGTTCTCTGGCACTGCACAATCTTTAACTGTCCTGTAAGCTCCCCTAGGATTCAGTTAACAACCTGAGCCTTGAATTTCCACATTCTTTGGTTTAATTAAAACATGGGAATAACCATAAATCAGAACACGGGTAAAGCAGCTTGAGAAACGTAGGAACACTTTGTTTTGCTACTGGAACTTGAAGAAGATTTTCTAAGACAGAAATCAGGTCCACAGTTAATTTCATCAGGATTCAGAACATTCTTTACAAGTTGATTTCTGCTTGTTGCAAAACTTAACCATGACCAGAAGAGGGACCCATTGGCTAAGTATTAATGATTGGTTTCTCTTGCTGTTATATTACCACGCTCTGCAACTTCCTTTTCCTTATCAGAACCCCAACAAATGTTTAGAAAGTAATGCTGGGTATTTATGAAGTTAAAGGGATGGTCTTGATGTTCTTTAGCTTTAAATGATGTGTTGAAAATGAAATTACCTAGAGTTTACTTTGTGTGACTGTTAAACGATGTAATTACGTGATTTTTAGTCTGAGATTATTTTGGCTATACATTTTAAATATTTTATTCTCCATTAACTGTCTAAAAGTCAGTGCAATTTGAAGAAATTGAATTGAATTGATGTACTTTAGAAAGCCAGTTCTGAAAACTAAACTTCTTTTAACTTTCAAGCAAGAAAGGTACTTAAGATGGTGCCACAAAAAAGGAGCCAATGTAAAAGAGGAATGTGGAAGAGCTGAATTTAAAAAGCTCGATAAGAGAAATGATGTAGATGAATAGGCGTCATTAAATTTAAAAAGTACAAACCCCTAATCCATTCCCATCACTTTCTGCTTTACTTTCCAAAGAGGGAGGAGAACTTTTCCAAAGTATTCCTCTTTTCAAACGTAAAACCAAAGACAACTCATATGATCAAACTGTTGCCTAGTGGCAAATGTATAGGTTAATCTATCACTGGAACCATAAAAACAATTTGCTATGAAGTGTTCTTGTTTACTGTTTTCTGTACCATTACAGGGGGAAAAAACCCTGCAGGGAAAAAAAACAGTCTATGATAAAGAGATATCTAGAATGGCCTTTTGGAGATTACAGAGCATCTTTCTGGCTTCCATCCAGCTCACACACTGATAGAACTACAAAATGAGCTGGAAAATATATGCATATTGTAGAGTAGGGGGTTCTTCCCTCCTCCCCAAAGCAAAACAGATGAGCAATAAGCTTATTGATCTTGGCAGCCTCTTGATTTATTAGAGTGTTGACGTCCACTGCTTTTGTATCATTTGGCAAATGATCAATAGTATTATTCTTGGAGTAGGCATTTGCAGATTGACGGTGGCAGCAGGTATAAAAAGGCATAATACCAGATTAGGGGGTTAGGTGAATTAACAGCAGAACGGGGACTTCTGTTTCAGAGGCTCGACTAAAGAAACATAAGTGGGCTGACAATTATGATAGCCGGTCCTGGGAGGAAATTCTAACAGCGTGACGCTGCCAAGCAAAGCTACACACACCTACTGGATTAGTTTGTAAATTGTTGTCAAAGCAAGGATACCAGTCTGGATCTTTAGAACATGAAATGAAGAGCTATGAAATAAATAAAAAGTAGCACACCGTATGGTGACACGCATTCTTAATTTTAGGGAGTCCTACTGCATTGAATAAAAGTACTCCTGTGTATAAGATTGGAAGCTGGAACCCTGTATGTGTTTCACCAGTATGATATCTTAGACTGTACAAATATATGACCTTATTTTTTTCAGTTATTAAATACATGCATTTTAAAAAAACTTTAACAAAGCATGAATTTGTGGACCTATTTTCTTGGAATTAACAAACACCATAATTTATACTTCTTAAGCCATTGCATCGCAACAAGAAAGATGCTGAAAAGACTGTATTTGAGAAAATGTTTCTGACAACACCTTTTTGAAATATAAATATATATATATATATGTTCTGGTGGAAAAGTGCATGACCATCACATATATCCAAATGTCCAAATTAGCAAATCTGCATTTTAATTGAAATGTTTTAATATCCTGACACATAAAATGCTATGAATGAGGACTGAAATTCCTTTTCTTTTGAAGATGTATTGTGAAATAAACAGCAATCAGGAGGGAAAATGCTCTATTAAACAAACCAAGTTTTGTTTTGCTAAACTAAGCAAAATTAGTTGAATGCCTTAAGTAATAGTGCTGATACTCTTTCCCCCTCCCCTTTAAATTATTTCTCGACTTGTTTTTGTGTCTATGCATAAATTAAAAATCTGCTGAAATTTATTATTCATCTGAGATGTAATTAATATGCAAAATTATGCAAATTAAGATGCAATTAGGTTTCAATTCTCTAGTGGAATTTTCCATTATAATTTAATACAAAGTAATAGAGTAATTGATGTCACGTGTAATTACTGTTACTCACGTGTACTTGCAGACGTGAAAATGGTTTGTATATGTTGGTTATCCTATGCAAATAAGCTGTGCATCCTCTCAGCACTTGGGGACAAAGACTGCCTTAAAATGAGAAAGAGTAAGTGACCCCTCCCTTTCTTTTCATGTACTGTCATTTTCAAGAACAACATGAATAATTGTAATTGATTTTGCCGCATTTATTCCTTAGAATTCATAAATAGGTACACTTTTGTGTCATATTTGCCTTATTATTTTAGACAGTACTTATCTCCAGCAAAACAAGACATAATAACTAGCATGACAAAGAGATTCTGATGTTCTACTGACATGCAGGAAATCAAAATAAACTGAGGCAGTTCACACCAAATCAGAACCATTCTCACAAGTTTCATTGGTCTTGCTTTGTGGCATCTTCTTTGACAAAAGGAGCAAACTGCATCCAGATCAGCATGTTTTACTACAGCTTGAGCCTCCAAATGCCAGTAGGGGAGCCTGGATGGGCCAGGCTCCCCACCTCTTTGCGCAAGATAACTTTCAGACTTAAACAGCTGGTCTAGGAAATTGGGAGATCCATCCTGTCCTTCAAAGGTTCCAGGCTGGCCCAGTCCTGGATCATCCATACGCATACCAACTAGGCAGATTATTCCCAGTGAATAAAACTCAAGTGAAAAAAAAACAACCATCCTCCTAAGTGTGACCTGCATCAGAACCTTTGGACACAGTTGTCTTCTATGAAGCTCCCATGTGTGAGTCAAGTCATGGGTGAAGGAAATTAGCCCCTGAGGCTCTTAAGCAGAGAACATTGCCCAACTCTGTGGTGCTCGTTATGCCAGGTAAATTATTGACCCATGGGTGACATCGCATCATGATGTTTACTAGGCAGACTGTGTAAATAGGGTGGTTTGCCATTACCTTCTCCAGTCATCTATACTTTACCCCCAGCAAGCTGAGTACTCATTTTATCAACCTTGGAAGAATGGAAGGCAGAGTCAGCCAGCTACCTGTAACTAACCTCCACTGGGATAAAACTCAACTTGTGAGCAAAGCTAGGACTGCAGTGCTGCAGTTTACCACTCTGCTCCATAGGACTTAGGTCAGAGGGAGAGGCAGACATCAAGAACAGCTTACTTTGTGTTACTGTGTCTACTTTGATTATTATTATTACAAAGGATTGAAAAGATTATTTGCCTGGCTATTGACTCCTGTGGAAATGTCTGGGAAAGGCTACGTTTTCCGGCCCATCACCCCTCATACAATTCAAAAAATGGCTCATTTTAAAAACGACTGACAAACATATGATTACAATTTTTACCAAATAAATTCACACCCAACCTTTTTAAAACTGAGCGTTTTTTTTTTAAAAAAACCCACAAGGATTGTAAAGAGACTTTTGAAGTTTTCCTATGCTATTGTAACTGAACAATGGAACATAGTTTTTACGCTTAATTAGAGGTTAATAAGAATAGTTTCCTTCTCTGAGAAAGAAATGGGGAGATTTGCATGATCCAACAGAATGAAAAACTCACATGGATCTTTCAGAAAATACCTGTCTGCAGGTTGGGGCAAGAATCTTACACATTTTCTTGCCAAACAGATATTTTAAAAGAATGTTACAATTTCCATTTGTATTCCACTGTGAAGGAAAAAAACACATGACACTATTTGGTTGCAATTAGGTGCAAAAAGTTTTTTTGTTCTGTATGCTGCTACTGTCTCATTTTCTGGGTTTGTGAATTGAATTGGATATTATGAGTTTCTAAGATAATTTATAATAAAATGGGATATGAGGGAAGAGCCCTGGATTCTATTCCTGATAATTTTCTTGAACCTTGCATTAAATCCTTATGTTCATGCAAATACTAAGGACTGGTAGGTTAATCATTATTTCTTTCAAGAACAAAAGATCATGGAATTCACAGAAGTGGCTTATTTTTCCAATATTTTGTGTTTTTCTCATGCTCTCTGCTTAAAGACAACGAAGAAGAATGTATTGTGGAGTTGCAACCAATTCATGGTGACTTCATCCACAGGGTTTTGCAAGCAAGAGAAAAGTAGATGTGGTTGCTATTGCCTTCTTCTGCATAGGAGCCCCGGTCTTCCTTGGTGGTCTCCCATACAAGTACTGACTGTAGGTAACCCTGCTTAGCTTTCAGGTTCTGACAAACACTTGATAAGCTGGCTGTTCAGGCTACTGCTTGCTTTATGCTTAAAGGTCCTTTATATTTGAAGCAACTATGTAAGAGATCCATGATAAACTTACATTTCTCCCCTTTTGCATTCTGGGCCTGACTCCTCTTGGGCCAGCAACTAGCTATAGGCAGCCAGCAGTGTGTTTCATAAAGCACATTGCTGAAAAAATGTCTGAGACCCAACACTGATGGCAAGCTTTTCTTATACCTAGTTGTTAGACTCTGTGTTTGATTGCTAGAAGATTCAAAGAAAGTTGCCATAAACAAAATTATTGCTGAAAAAACAGCTATACTATGCCAAACTCTAAATTTCCTTTCTTACTTTTCCATTTCCCCCCCTTCTGCTTCAGGCTAATTATTTAAAGTAAAAGGCATCCATAAGAAGAAATAAAATCTCCCATTAGTCTCCTGTGCTGCACCCCGTTCGGGCCTCACCCATCATTCCATATGTAGCTTTCCCATTCTCTCCTGCAATACGACCAATTACTGTGCAGTCAGGACTATTCATATTCATATTCACATCTCACAGTGGACATTTAAGCTACACTCTGAGCAACACTCATACCTTAAACTACACCTATTATACAGCTGTTGTACAATTACTGTAAATGAAGTGCACAATATGGGGCTCAGCTTGTATAATAACTTGTAATCAGTGATAGGGGAAGGGACTATGATACGCTTTTTTGTGCACTCACAGAGCTTTCTCTTTCCCTCCCTCCACCAGTTCCCTGATTTCTTTCCTTTCCCTCTCTGAGATCTGATCCTGATAAATGTTTATTGTTAAAGCAACATGTCACCCACTGCTGCAGTGACTACAAAAAACTACTGAAGTTGCTAGGTCTGTAATAGAAAAGGCTAAAAAAACAACCCCTCCATATTCACTGAAAAACTTGCCCAATGAGAATATGGGTTACTAACATGAGCCAGTTAATATTGGATTCTAAAGGAAATCATTCATTAAAAGTTTATATTTTGTATGTACCATTTAATTTTCATGATCTGCTAGTGCATGGGGCATGTCTGTTACAGGCCACATCTCAGCCATCTTGAGAAGAAGAAAAGTGGAATAAAAATATAAATAAATGTCCCACTAGTGTTGTTATCAGGACTCTGCTTCCTTTCCCTATAAAAACCTGTCAGTAAAACTGCATGGGATGCAAATTGGGGAAGTTTCCACCCCACTGTTGAAATATGAATTAGACTTAAACATCACCTGGGAGGCACAAATAATTTCTTTCCTTGCCACAGTGAGGTTTGCTATGACTAACTGGAACAGTTTGTCATGTAGACATTCCATCCGAAGTGTTGCTTGGATTGTGGCATATCTCATGGGTTCACCAGAAGACAAATGTTGCTTGTTGTACAGCAGTTGAGTTTTCAGGAGTCTATTTAGAAGAAGAAGAAGAAGAAGAGTTTGGATTTATATCCCCCCTTTCTCTCCTGCAGGAGACTCAAAGGGGCTTACAATCTCCTTGCCCTTCCCCCCTCACAACAAAAACTCTGTGAGGTGGGTGGGGCTGAGAGAGCTCAGAAGAGCTGTGACTAGCCCAAGGTCACCCAGCTGGCGTGTGTGGGAGTGTACAGGCTAATCTGAATTCCCCAGATAAGCCTCAGAGCTGGGAATCAAACCCGGTTCCTCCAGATTAGAATGGTCCAGGGTTCATGGCAATCTGTTCCATATGAGAGATATGCCCTCTCCCTATGGAGCATGAGATCCAGGAAACAAAATGACTCTTCTCCATTCATGGATAATCTTTGTTTCTCATTTACTTTTCCACCCCTTTTCCATTCCTATTAATTTCCTGAAAAATGTTGGTTTCATCATTAGGCTCGACTAACTCCTCCCCCTCCTCTCCTGCCAATCACCAACAGCGTGCTAACAGAACATGCCTTATAAAATTAATTGTGCTGCTTTGCGTTATAGCTCATCAATGCATTTAGAATCAGCCGAAATGAAATAATGGGGGTCAGTTCTGTAAAAAATGAGTTTGCTTTCATGCCAGCTGCAGAAAATGAACAAAACTGGCTTAGCGCCAAGAAAGGGAGAGTCTCACATTAGGAAGGCAAGGAAAACTACTCTCACAACACTGCGTATCAAAGGAAATGTTACACTGTACACTGTATACATTATACACCTATACGTGAAGGAACTCTTTCAGTGAATGAAAGTGCCTGGTTGGCTTTACCTCACACACTCGTTCTCACTAGTGTTGCAATCTTTAACTTTTATAATAAATTATACTTGATGTCGCTTTGTAAGTTGCAGAAGCCTTGTTATGAACAGAAAGAAATGCTTGGAGCATGTGTGATTGCACACCTAATTTGATATTAACATATTAGGTAAAGCAAACAAATTAAGTACTGCAGCAGTATTAAACACCAGTATTTTGTTCTTGAACAGTGCTATTGACCCTATGTGCTATACTATAGGATAGAGTGATGCCTTACGGGCAAGGGCACCACAATAGAAACTTCACTAGTTATCCAGAAAATCTTCCCAATACACTTGAATACAAAGAAGGTTCAGTTCCACATAAACCAAAGAGATGCCAGGGCAGAAGTACCTCTTCAGTGAAACAAACAAATAAGTAGTGATACAAGTTTTCCATGCATGAATTTAATATGCATGGATCTCCACTCCAGGATTGTTTAATTGCCTTGAAGCAAAGAGATTTTGGTTATTTGTTCTGAAATTTTTAAAAGAATGGTATACTGAATGTTATTCTCATGGGTCTTTAATGCGTATTCAACCTAAGACCCTTACCCAATTCTCTGCAGTCTCCTAAGAGATTTCTGGATTCTGGAAGTATGTCTAATTTTAAAATCTTTATCTACCCATAAACCATTGAACAAATATCATTTGGTCCTTTGTTCATTTCCCCTTTTGCCTTTGAGAGCTTTGCTCTTTTCCTCTCCTCTTCTTCCTCCTCCACTTCCTTTTCTTCTCCTCTCTTCCATTCCCCTCCTCTGCCACCCACCTTTTTTCTCCCTCCCTTCTCTTCTTACCTCCCTTCTCCCATCTGTCTGCATTTACAAAACTGAAGGCTGGAGGCCTGAAGCTGCTGCTACTGCTTCTGATACAGCAGGTTTGGAAATCTTCCTTGCTTCTTCAGGTTTTTGGACATGTTTACAATACTTTCATAGTGCCACATCCTGTGGGAACATAGTCCTTTTAGAGATGTTTAAGCCAGAGGGAGAGAGAGAAAGAGAGAGATTCTTCCACTCGCTTGCTGAGGTGCTGGATCCTTCTGTACCAGGCTAGCTATAGTGCCATAAGCAGTACAGGGGGCAGCCTAACCTGAACTTAAATCCACATATAGGAAACACACTCACCCCAGAGAGGCTTTTCTGCAGACTCGGGGGACCCTCCTGGGCCTGCAGAAAAATCCCATAAGTTAAAAAAACTGAATAGAGCAACCAGAGCAGTTTCAGGTGTGCTGGCAAGAGACTGGTGCTGAAGAAAAGGCCTCATGAGAGAGAGAGAGGGGGGGAGAGAGAGGGAGAGAGGGAGAGAGGCCCTTTCTGCACGGGCCATTTACGGCGCCCTGGGGACGACAAAAACGCTGTCCCCAGGGAGCCGTTCGCACAGGCGGCACTGCAAAAACGCAGCAGCGCCGACCTGGCTCCCCTCCCCCTCCCCCAGGGTGGCGTCAGGCTGCCTCCAAAAACCTCCCTCCTGTTTTTTGGAAAACAGCGCATTCCCGGTGGCGCGGTGCGAACGGCACCACCAGGAATGCGCTGTTTTCCCCGTCCCTCTCCCACTCACTTCATCGCCTTTGTCACCCTGCTGGCCTCCTAAGACCCTCCCTCGCTGTCCTCCGACCCCTGGAATGGCCCCCACCCCTCCACCAGCAGAATTCCTGCCGGTGCAGGGGCGCCCAAAGGCCCGTGGGGAAAGGGCCAGAGAGAGAGAGAGAGGAGGCCTCTGGGTGAACTAGTGAGAGACCGAGGTTAGGGGGAGCCCTGGAACTGCAATGGGGGGGGGGAGATATATGATTTTCCCTCATGAGTTTCATAGGCCCTTACTTGTGCTGTGTGTGTTTATATGCCACAGTTTGCAGAAAAATGTAAAATATATTGGAAGCGTTTACATTCTAGTTCAGAGCTGGCACCATCAGCATTTGTGTGCTGCTTTGAGCAGTAGACTCTAGGAACCACTTCAGCCCTGGTTATGGAGTTGGAGGATGCTGGGAACTATTCTGGGCCTGGCTATGGCTCCAGTGGATGCTGGGAGCTGCTCCAGACCCACATGCAGTGGCAGTGGATATTGCAATCTGCGCAAGGCTTGACCGTGGTGGCAATTGATGCTGGGAGCTACTTTGGGCCTGGCTGCAGCAGCAGATACCAGGAGTCACTCCAAGCCCAGTTGTGACAATGGCTGATGCCAGGGGCCACTCTGGACCTGGCCATGGCTGCAGTGTCTGGGGGTTCCTTCAGGCCCACACACCACCACTGTAGCCAGTTGTGCCTGAATCAGCAATAGGGGAGCTAGTCTAGGCCCAGAGCAACTTCAAGATACTGCAGTTGCCACAACCAGTAAAATAAGTGTGGGGAGGAGGAAGAAAAATTGGGTAAACATGGAGAAGAAGGGGAAGGAGAAGAAAGATAGGGTATTATCAGAGAAGGGGAGGGGAAGAAATAGTGAGGGTGGTAGGTTGACAGAAGGGGATGGGATATTGATAGGAAAGGGGTGGGAGCCAAAGAAAGGCGGCATTCTGGGGAGAGTGGGGTTTGGGGAGGGAAGAGTCCTCAACCAGACTCAGTGCAATGGAATCCACCTTCCATAGCAGCCATTTATCTTCAGGGGGACATATCTGTTCCCTGGAGATCAGTTGTAATTCCAAGAGATCTCTAGGTCACACCTGGAGCTGGGCAAACCTAAACTTGTCATCAACCACTGGGTGACTTGAACCACCCAACTTCCATGACTCAGCTAAGCCTGGCTGTATGCTATTCTTCATCAGCAGGCACTTTGTGACAGTCAGTATAACGTAGCAGTTAGACCCAGATTCAAATCCCCATCTTGCTGTAGAAGCTCATAGGGCGATTTGGGCCTGTTACATAATTTATCTCACACAATTGTTGAGAGGATAAAAAAGAGGAGAGTGTTACAGTATCCAAAATACCTGTACACATCTTGAGAGCAGACAAGTAGATCAAACGGATCTAGTCTGACAGCTGCTCCTCCCAGCACCTTGTCAGAACCAGCTGAAACCAGTCAGCTGTTCTTCGTTATGATTGGTTACCTGTTATATAAAAGAAGTGCTTGCTTACCAGAACTAGCTCTTAGGGATTACCTATTGCTGCAGGGCATGCTGCCCATTTGCTGTTGAGTTCCTGTATGCACTGTAAATATCTGCACTGTTGATAAAGTTTTTCCTCACAGTTAAACTTCTGTGTGCAGTGGTAATTGCTTTCAGCTGTACTCAGCCAGTGCTTAGCCGCACCTTGCTGGCCTCTGTAACAGGCTTTCTCTAGCGTAAACTCAACTCTGTGACAGAGAGAAGGGGTGCTTTGGTCCCTACTGTTGAGAATGGCAAAGTATGAATGAAGTAAATAAACAGTAAATATAGCTGAAGATGGGTGGCAAAGAAAAGGTTGGTGAATGGCTGAAAAGAGAATAGATCAGTGGAAGGGGAGACAGAGGATATGAGGATTGCCAGGAGGAGGGAAAGAGAAATAATGTGAGGAGGGTGATACAGAAGATAGTGATGTGCCCCCACTCCAAGTACTTAAAGGTTCCGTACTATGCAAAAGGGACTTGTATATGCAAGAGGAAAAGCTGAAGACAGACTGAAGTAGGTAAATGTAGATTGGATTTTGAGTGGCAGGAGAGACTACTGAGGATTTCAGAAAAGCAAAAGATAGGCATGTTCCTGGATTGAGAGCCAGTGTGGTATAGTGGTTAAGAGTAAAGGTAAAGTTTCCCCTTCAGTCATGTCCGACCCTGGGGTACCACTGCGAGCAGTGATTTCATAGGCAAGCCTCTTTTGAGGGGTAGTTTGTCATTGCTTTCCCTGGCTATTCTTTATCCCCAAGCTATGAGCTAGGTACTCATTTACCTCCACATGAGTGATGGACTCTTATCTGGTGAACTGGATTTGTTTCCCCACTCCTACACATGAAGCCTGGTGGGGTGACCTTGGGCTAGCCATAGTTCTTTACAACTCTCACAACCTCACAAGGTGTCTGCTGTGGGGGAAGGAAGAGAAAGGAGTTTGTAAGCTGCCTAGAGGTGGTGTATCTGAAGGTGGTGGTGATGTAGATGACTCTTGACAGTCCTCATTGAGGCCCACTGTTAGTTCAGCCTATGCACAGGGATAAGGTTTGAACAGGTTTGTTCATACTCTTTACATGCTAAACAGGCCCTTTAAAGCACACTTGTATGGGAAGATGAAAGAATGCCAAACCAAAAACGAAAAGAAAGAAAGAATGAAGATTTATGGCTATTACAAACAACTAACACAGGGATGGTAAGCACCACTGAAATGCAGTTAATTGATAGATGAATAATAGATTGTGTGAAGATGTATTAGGGCTTGTATTATTTTGTACTATTTCCATTATACTGGGACTAATTTCCATAGTAATGCTGTTAGCTGAAAAGCTGCTTTTGTCTAGGAGGTTTCCACAGGAAAAAACAAACAAGCATGAAAATGGCAATATTTTTAACAATATGTTGGGGTTTTGTTTAATAAAACTAATATTTTCAAATCTGCTTTTATTAAAACGCAGTAAATTCCACCAAATTTTTGACATGGAATTTCATTATAAATATCACTTTCCAACACTAGTTGAAATCCCACTCATTTGGTCATAAAACTGGATTAGAAATGAATCCTTGTTTTATTTTCCTTCCCCTGTTTATAGCACACTTTTATTTGAGAGAGGGAGCCAAAATACACCCCAGTACTTTTTCGTTAATCCTTTTTAACCGTAAGTAATGGAATTGTTTACATAATAAGATAAAATAAAGATAACCTTCCCTAAATAATTTCTTAACTTCAACTGCTTTGTACTAAATAAGCAGAATGATTGAAGTGCCAACATTGTCTACAGGCTAACTTCTTCTTCTCAGAATTTCATTTGTATTTCAGAACTTGTTATTTTGCTGGCAAATTTACTGGAGTCTAAATGCCAGCGAATGAAGCATCAGTAACACAGGGATGTTTTACATCTCCTTTTTAGTGCTTTATTCCAGTGGTTAGAGTTTCCAGTCCAGCTGCACATTGCTGGCAGTGTTTTGTCTCTTCTTCCTTGACTGCCATTGCCCAGTGTCCTCTGCAGCTGTTTGGCCAGCCAATCAGGGATCCAAAAGTCCAGATTTCAGCAGGCTGGGGAACCAGAAGCATCATCAGTGGAACAGACCACAGCAGAACAGAATCACAAATGCACTATCGAATATTTTGCAGAGCAGAATTTGGAACCATTGGAAGTACAACATCAGATAGCTGAGATACAGCCAAATAAGTGCAGCTGGCATTAAACATTATTAGATAAATATTCGGTCTGCACAACCATCTGACACGTCTATTAGGAAAGCCTTTATTGTGCCCATTGAATAGATTCAACTTGTAACTCATATGTCTTGGCGAACTACATAGCACAGAGTTAGAAGCTATGTGGATCCATGCCACAGTAACATCGAGACTAGATTACTGTAATGCATTGTATATTGGTCTCCCCTAAAAATCAGCTTGGAAACTCCAACTGGTCCAGAATGCTGAAGCTTGGCTATTAATGGGAGCTAAATAGTGCATGCATATTACTCCCATATGCAGATGCTCCATTGGCTGTCTATCTGTTACCAGGCTCAGTTTAAGGTACTGGCTATTGCATACAAAGCCCTTCATGGCCTCAGCCAATCTTATTTGTGGGTAGGGATGCCAACCTCACGGTGGGACCTGGAGATCCCCTGGAATTACAATGCATCTCCAGACAACAGAGATTAGTTCCCCTGGAGCAAATGGATGCTTTGGAAAGTAGGCTCTGAAACATTTACACTGCTGAGGTTCCATCCCCAAATCTCCAGGAGCGTTCCACCTGCACC
This sequence comes from Sphaerodactylus townsendi, assembly GCF_021028975.2. NCBI lineage: Eukaryota > Metazoa > Chordata > Lepidosauria > Squamata > Sphaerodactylidae > Sphaerodactylus > Sphaerodactylus townsendi. Next base: position 37,108,578 of record NC_059435.1, read on the forward strand.
TGGCAAACCTACTGATGGAACTATTCGTGGAAGTGCCTTTTTCCCTGTGCTCTGCCATGACAGCTTCCCTCATGTGGCTCCTGCTTGTGGAATGACCTGCCAAAGATGGTCAGGAAAGCTCTCATGGTCCTGGTATTGTGCAAGTATGAAAAACTGAACAATTCAATAGGGATTTTCTGTGCAAGTAATAGAGAGGTGGAAGAAAAGACAGCCTGATATCATCAGGTGTCAGAAGCTAAGCAGGGTCAGCAAACCAAAGACTCTGCAGAGAAATGGCAAACCACCTGTGCTTTTCACTTGTTTTGAAAGTCTCTTGCTGGGGTCGCCATGGATTGGCTACAATTTGAAAGCACTTGACACACGCAATAGGGTCGAACTGCTCAAAATTCATGATTCAATAAATGATTAAGGAGCATGGTCTATCCTGCTGTGCTTAGCTTATTGTAAATAGGATTGTATTTATGTAATTTTTGTACTGCTTATTGTGTCATCTAAAAACCTAAGTTATGCTTCAGTTCAGTGGTGTATCTACTTAAAACAGCACCCCACTGCTTCCCCAAAGAAAGTAGCCAGGTTGCTTCTTGCCCTCCGCTTCCATTTTGCCTTACCTTAGGGAAGGGAGAGAAGGAAGAGGCATGGGCTGACAGGTTGGCTGGCTGGCCTTCACAGAGAGTGTAAGAGAGTCCCATGGGCACCTGGAGCAAGCAAGGCCCGCTGCTCATTTGTTGCTGCTCGCTGCTTCTTCTGATCATACCTCCCCTGCTGCACTTGCTTCCTGCTTGCTCTGTGCAGTAAGTGCAGTAAGCTACATTCGTCCTGCATCCCTTCCCAAACTCTTGAGAGAGTCTTTCATGACTCTATGTCTGTGGAGTTTGGGACATTGTCACCAGCCCTCTTTAAAATATCAGCTCTTTCTTTCTTTCTTTCTTTCTTTCTTTCTTTCTTTCTTTCTTTCTTTCTTTCTTTCTTTCTTTCTTTCTTTCTTTCTTTCTTTCTTTCTTTCTTTCTTTCTTTCTTTTCTTTCTTTCTTTTCTTTCTTTCTTTCTTTCTTTCTAATACTTGTGCCATCTCTCATTGTTAGCATCTTTAGGCAGTTTACAAATGTTATCAACAATAAAACTACAGCAAAACATTGTGAATAAAATATTACAATTAAAACAACAATAAAAATCATATTAAAATAAGCTAGTCATATTCAAACAACAATTTAGGCCTAATTGTATGCTTCTATTTTTGATATGGTAAATATCAATGGAAGGAGCAAGAATATGTGCATTTAGTATCAAGAGCTGTTCCCAGGAAAACAACAGAAGCTACAGGATTCAATCATCAAAGAGTTTCAATAGCCCTGTTCAAAAATTAAGGTGAACACAAATACAATCTGGGTATACAATATTTTTGAATGTGCATTGAATAATTTTCATGTTACAGTCAATGCATGCACAGCTGAACATGTAATACAAACCCCACATTGATTCAGGTACCAACTCCTAGTTTCATTTGTACACTGAACATGTGTCAGTTCATTCTTACAAACAGCTGTTCTCATGTACAAGCAGGATGTGTACATGTTTACTGTAGTATTGACAGAGCTAATGCTTTTCAGGTTGCCAGAGAAGATGAAAAATGTGGCCAGCGCAGACAAATAAAGACAAAACTTTACAGCCTCTGTTCTATCATTGATAATTGATAATCATTAAACCCCCATATCATGATGACTATCTTGAAAGAATGAAGAGTAGATTTGTGAGGCCTCAGAGATCCAAATTTAAATGTAGATGGCATGTTAATGCAAACACTGATTTTTAGAAAACTTCCAGCATTCCTCATTCTTTGAGCCATAGAATTACAATATATAAGTCCGTACCATCTTCTGTGGAAAAATATTCTGTGGCAAACAGCTGGCATCCTTCAAATCACTACTCAGCACTGTGTACCTTATAAATTTCTCAGTATCAGAGCTTCACAGAAGTATTTCTAAGACAAATGCTCAGGGGTGCTTGTTTAGGACACCTTTTCTCTCAGAGCCATTCCTGCAGCTCTTTCATGGTTTCACAGTCATTTCCTGCCTTCAGTTTTTGTATTAGAAGGAGAACATATCCTGTTGCAAACACTTGTCACGCAGTGTGAGTTACTTACAGATGCCCAGGCAACCTAAATCAAATCCTTGGAGGGATTCCTCTTTCTCTAAACTGTGCTCATTTGAGAAACACAGATGGCAAGCTGCCATTTTCCTCCTCCTCTTTGAAGCAGACCCCTGCAGGGTGAAGCAAGCTCATTAGAAACAGTGGCTACAGATTTCAAAATGGTGGTCACATTCAGAATATTGCTCAAGCCATCTGAAACTGTCAGGCTCATTTATCCTGTTCCATGCCCTGTGTTGTTTTCCAGACAAAAACAAGTTTGCGTTTTTTAAGGTGAGTGAGCAAGGGATTCATAATGCAGTTCTACCAGATGAAGCAAGCAATCACTTCCCTAAGGTTTGGACGAGGACACGTCAAAGAACTCAGAAAGAATTAACTCAATAATGCCTAAATTGTAACTTGAAAGTGAACAAGAAATGATTAAAAGGTGAACTTCAAGACTAGATACATTTAGCCCAATAGAGATAATATGCCAACAGACAGTGCTGCAGGCTAAGAATGACTAAGTGAGTGATGTTCCATATCAGCACAAGAGGCATGGCCTGAATTAGTACCAACACCAGAGTTTTTTATTGGACAAATTTAAGTGAGACTTTCAGATTAACAGCACCAGTGTAAGCAGAATCACACCTTTCTAAATCCATTGCTAGGTTTAAAAGAGAGGAACTCTTCTTAGGATGTGTATGTGTGTAAAGTGATTAGGTTGCAGCCAACTCATGGCAACCCCTCATGGGATTTTCAAGGCATGAGACTTCAGAGGTGGCTTGCCATTGCCTGACTCTGCATGGCAGTCTGGGGTTTCCTTGTGGTCTCCCATCCAAGTACTAACCAGGACCAACCCTACTTAGCTTCTGAGATAGCCTGTGCTATCCAAATGAGGGCCTTCTTAGAATAGTCCCATCCTAAGCAGAGTTACACTTTTATAAATACATTAGCTTCAGTGGAGTTGAAAGGGTGCATTCTGCTTTGGATCACAAGGTTCATCTTTGTGCAGATATTTTTGCAAGGACCTAGGGGGTGAGGCTTAGTGAATTATAAAAAGATATAGAACTGATGATAGTGGTGATAGTGGTAGTAGAGGTGTAATGGCCACATTGCTTCCATTAGTATGGCTTCCTGCATGGATATGCTATGATATTTCCACACTTCAAAAACAGTAAGTAAATTAGTAAAAATATAACAATTATTTACTTCCATTGCCAAATGGAAATAACAATGTTTACAAAAGGTTTTTTTTTATAAATTAAGCAGGGTAGAAAGGAGTGTTTATATTATTAACCCAAAGATAGCATTTTGCTAATTAACTGTTATACATTTTGTGTTACTTCCTACGTAGGTCACTATGGAAGAGGAGGTGGGCTTAGGCAATGTTTAGGATGAATCCCCGGAGAGCATCTTGTTGACACATGATATTTATGGCATATGGATTTATTAGAACAGATTTCAGACTCTATATCATAGATGAAATCACAGATATGGCATGACACAATTATCAGATCTATTAATTTTAGGATGTTTGATCTAGGGATGCAATGAACTAGTATATTTCACATTAGCATTAACATCTGGGGCTCTCCACCCACTGGAGCTAAGAGATTATGCACAGCACAGCTAATCTTTAAAAACAGCAAATAAAGAAGTAATTTTTAAAGAAAACAGTGCATTGTTGCTTAATTTAACCATGTCTAGAGATGTAAACAACTTCTGGAGATGTAAGTTGAGCAAACATGTATTTAGTCCAATATATTGTGAAACTTTGTTGAGTGCTTGCAAGGCAGATGGAAAAGATCCTTTTCTTTGGATGACAAAAATCTAGAGACTTTTCTCTTCATTGTTCAGAATTTGTCCTCCCCACTGTAAATCTGCTCCCACCACTACAAAAGAGTGAAATAGAAGGCATAAAGCATAGGATCCAAAGAAGCCAGCCTACTGTGGCAGTCCAGTCAATCAGCTTTAGACCAATTTAAAGCTAACCTTTACCCTATAATAGCCATTTCTCTTTTGGATGATTTTGATATTTGAAGTGAATTAGTGAAATCATTGATAAAGAACACTGAGCACAATAAATAAGAAACAGGAAATTGTATTAATAGAATGTGGGGTCCATCCCAAACAAAGAGAATCAGCAAAGTGTAGTGATCAAAGTGTCAGACTAGGACTTCTGAAACCCAGATTCAAAGGCCCAGTATGCCATGGAAACTTGCTGGTTGATCTTGGACCAGTCACACACTCCCAGTCTCAACCTTGGCAAGTATTTGAATGGGAGACCTCCAAGGAATACCAGGGGCGTAACATGGAGGTAGACAATGGTAAATCATCTCTGAATGTTTCTTGCTTTGAAAACCTTCCAGATTACTATGTCAGCTGTGACCTGATGGCAACAACACCACCTCTCCCCCCGCCCAAAAAAAATTCCAAATGAAAACAGCTTGAACCAGAAAGAGTGTGAAGAGCAACAGGCACAACCACTGAAGTCCATCATATTAGGAATGGTGGCACATACTGCTTCACTGGGCCTGTATCATGCCCCTTCTCTGGGAAGAGACCAAAAGTTGACTGCCTCCCACCAGCCTGATCATCCTATGGACTCTTCACAGAATAAGTAATTTTTTGAAAACTTGTGTTAGTGCTTCAGTGGGGGCTTCCTAGAAAGTAGAATAACCTATTTCCTGTCCTGCATTCAATTATCCATTAAATCATGCTCACTGCACAGAATGAGCAAGGTTCTCATAATGTGACACTCCTGATCTATCTAGGGTTTTTGCTATGATAACTCTGTTTGCTCATCCTTGCTTCCTGTTCCAGCATACTCCTGTTAGGAAATTCCACATTTGGGTACTAGGTTTAGTCTTCAGCATAAGATCAGACCAACAATTCCTTTGTTCCTCAGATTAAGCCCCACCCCCCCAATACACATCAAACTAAGGAGGTACATGCTACTGTGATTGCTCCTCAACAATAAGTAGAAACAGCTTAAGAAGCAGAAGTCATGGCAGAGGGCTAGCAAAAATCATCTAAATTGGGAATTGGCAGAACCCATTTCTGATCAATGAGATGCTGGACAATCTTGCTCTTTGACTTGCTCAGAAGCGGCAGCTTAGACTGTACTCTCTGAAACTAGGTAAAAAGACAAGTGAGAAAAATGTGCGCTCTGTTTTTTTGTGGGGGTTATCCTTAAAACTCAGTTTTTATCTGATGTGTGTAGACTTGCTCAGAAGCAGTTCTTACCAATGAGATCCCATCTTCAGCAAGACAGCAAAACAAAATAGTGACTAAGGGCAAAAATCTTCAATCATTAGGTCACAGTCTAGAGCTCAGTGAACAGGGCTGGGCTATAAAGAAGCAAAGCTAACTTGGATTTTAGGTGGTCGAGTGTAGAAGGGAAGGCCCTTTCCGCACGGGCGGAATATGGCGGCCTGGGGACGGCAAAAATGGCATCCCCAGGCCGCCATTCGCACAGGGGGTGCAGCTGCTTCGCAGCCGCGCCGCCCTCGCACCGCCCGACCGGCGCCAAGCCGGCATTTCCAAACCACGCTTCCCCAGTGTGGTTTTTTGGAAACAAACGGCAGCGGCTTCCAGGCGCTTCCCCCCCCCCCCACTCCCTCCCTTCACTTACCTGCTCTCCGGCCCTCCGGCGCGTTGCCGGGGCCTGGGGACATGCCCCCCTGCTCTGCGACATGGAAGCAGGCGCGCAGGGCAGGGGAGGCGTGTCCCCAGGCCCTGGCGACGCGCTGGAGGGCCGGAGAGCAGGTAAGTCGACCGGGAGACGGCGCCCAGCGGCGCCGTCTTCCCTGTTATTTCTGGGACCGTCCATGCGGACGGTCCCGGCGTCGTCGGGTCGGCGTCAGCAATGCCGACCAAAGCCCTTCCGCCTCCGTGCGGAAAGGGCCGAACTTTTGAAAGGAAGGCCCAGAAATCTGTTCTTCAGATATTGTAATAGCAAAATCCTAAATAGAGTTAATCCTTCTAAGTTCATAAAGGTCAATAGATGTAGAACAGTATAACTACTTAGGACTGCACTGTGATGTTCAAGGTACACATAAATGCTTGCATTTTCCTAAATGATGTTTTATATGTGTCAAAATGACTTGCCTTGCAGATACCCTGTTTATAATATGACACACAGAAGTATTGGAAACAGATTGTATTTTATTATTTGATTTTGTCAACTGTTTGCAGAGAGGGAGAGCTTTCTATTCCATATCAGGCTTTTATTGTACTGGCTTTTTTTCTTAAACTGTGGCAGTGTGCCTCATGATTCACTGGAAATCTTTCTTCTTCAATCTGTTTAACAAGGAGCTTGCTTCCTCATGGGAAAATTTTCTTTTTGGGGATGTCAGATTACATGTGAAGGGCTAATTTTCATCTGGAGATTTTCATCTGAAGAAGAGGATCTTCTTTTTCTACAACCTTGGGACAGCAATGTTTGCTTGTTTAATAACTTTTCTCTTTATTAAAAGGGGCAGCCCCTAGAGTTCTGTGAATGGCTTGAATGAAGGAGTACTAGCAGTCAGAGAGAGCAATCCCAACCGGAACTACCCAGAATCCTATTCAGGTATATTCAATAAAGCTTCCCAGAAAAGTATTCTTAGAAATGAACTAAAAGTCATAAGAGTACAGGTCAACCTGTTTTTTCTATGCATCTGCATTTCAGTGTGTTTATATGTGTGTGTGTGTGTGTGTGTGTGTGTGTGTGTGTGTGTGTGTGTGTTTGAGTGAGAAATATTTTGCTAGATATTTTTCTCAAAGTTAATCTAGTAAAAACAGGCAGTCAGTTAAAGTCAAGGAATCCTTTTGCTACTCTTTTTCACATAGTGCCTTATCAAACTGGGTCAGTTAATTTTGAAAACAGCTGTTACTAGCCCTCTAATAACATCTACAGTTTATCTTGAGATTGGAAAGACTTATTTTTAGATATATGAACATGGAAAGGTACTATCTTTGCAAAACCTGTTTGATTAATCACTAGGAAGAACCGTGGGAAAAAAAGAAATGAGTGAGTAGACCAAGAGAAATGAAATATCTACTATACTTCCAACTTCTATCTTCCCCTGAACTCCAAAATTTTGAAGGAACCCTTTGCACTTTGCAGCAGATACGAACAGATCCCAGAATCCAACTAATTTTAGATACTTTCCTGCTACATCAGCTGTTGACTGATTCTCAGGTATTGTTTCACATCAACCTGCTTGCTGATCCTTCAATGCTTTTGTTGTATCAAGACTTTACCTTTTCTTAGCCCCCCCCTTAGTCTATATTTTGTACCTTCCTAGTGTGGAGACCTTGTCTGCCTTTTCAAAATCCCCAGCACTGACCTCCAAAGCAATGTGGAACTCCTCTCTCAACATTTCCTTTCCTGCTGTTACAGAGGCTACATGTGTAAACTCATGGACTGTACCATCCTAAGCATCTCCAGATGTTCATCTTTACTGCTGACATTTTAAACATTCTAATGATACTGTCCAGTGACTATGGCTGATTCCACATGGGCCAAAAACAGCAGTGTGAAAATGGTGTGAAAATGATGTAAAAGGGTTTAAAATGGTCTAAAAGGGTTTATACTGTTTTCACACCATTTTCACACCGCTGTTTTGGCCCATGCGGAATCAGCCTATCCCTTTTGCCAAAGTGTTTTTACTCAGTAAAAAAGAATAAAAGTTTGTGATGTAAGATCCAAGTGGTACTTACACTGCTATCCTAAAGAGAACCTAAGCCTATTGAAATGGATGGGCTTAGACTAGAGTAACTCTTCTTAGGATTGCACTGTTAGTGACTTCATTTATACCTCACCTTTCTCCCCAATGGGGATGCAAAGCAGCTTATATCATCTTCCTCTCCTCCATTTTATCTTCATAATAACCATCCTGTGTGGTAGGTTAGCTTGAAAGTGTGTAATTGGCCCAAAGTTATCCATCAAACTTCCATAGCAGAGAGGGGAATTGGATCTGGGTCTTTCAGAACATAGTCCATCACTTAACTACTACACTATACTGGCTCTCAAGTGATAAACAGTATGCACTTACTTTGATATCAGCATCCTACCACCTAAGTGTGTTACATATAGTCAGGCTTTATTCCTCCTCACTGGCTCTTGGATGAGCTTACAGTATCCTGCAAATGAGGAAAGAAACAATCAAAGGTTTTTCTGTAACTATATCTTTGGGCTTTGAGCTCCAAGAGCTGGTTAATCGAAAAAATGACTTTATTCTTGAATGGAACGAGCAATTGAAAATGATTGAACAGGCCTACCCCCTAATGATTTTTTTTCTCAGACACAATTACAATAATTAGCATTATAAAGTGCTAATTATCTTTGGACACAGAGGACTTGCATGCCAAAGGCAGGGGTCTGCATTAACTGAAAAGGGATTGCTCAGTTACCACTTCTTTTCTTTTTGTAAAAAAAAATTAAACACTTAACTCATCCAGTTACTACTGATACAAATGTCTATGATGGATGACTTGTAGGGTCTCTGGGTCTCTGATGAAAGTGATAACTTTAAATCCTCAGAGGGAACTGAACTGATGGCCTTCATGCTCCATTCTGTACTTTCCTATTGTGCTCTCCCCCTCTGCTGCATATCAAAAATCAGAGTCCTGCTACTGAAAAAGGCATGAAAATAAAAGCAGACTAGGGAACCGCGATGGCAGCAATAGATCTGTATTCAGAAGGCAGTCAGTTAAAGTAAACATACTGGAAGGTGCAGCTATACCAATATCTCTCCTACTCCAGGTAATGAAGTCCCCTTTCCGCATTTTGCCATCAAGTCATGATGACTTATGGTGCCCCCATAGGGTTGTCAAGGCAAGTGATACTCATAGGCAGTTTGCCATTGTGGGCCTCTATGTAGCAACCCTGAACTTCTTTGGTGGTCTCTCATCCACATACTACCCAGAGCTGATCCTGCTTAGCTTCCTAAATCTAATAAGATGGTGCTTGCCTGGGCTATCCAGATCAGTGCAATGAAGGTCCTACACTTACCAATATCCAGATGTAAACACATTATAATGCAGTAAGTGAGGCACAGGTAGGGTAATGCATGAACCAGGTTCTGGTCCTGCTAGACTGAATACATAGGTGGTGAAGCATCTATCTGAGCCCTTCACTTTGTGTACATATTCAAATTTAGTGCAACACAGTGAAGATTCTGAAAAGAGTTGCCACTTTTTATCATATGTGGTGAATGTGCCCAAAAGCAGACAAATATTGGATTATAATTGACGGTGAGATGCAAAAGTTATTAAAAATAAACTTTTTATTGGATCCTAAATGTACATTATTGAGTAATGCGCTGAATAATACACAAAAAAATTAGAATGGATTGTTTAAAAATATAGTACTGCAGCAACAATTGTATTTGCAACAAGGTAGAAAACTGAACATTGCCCATACATCACGGAATGTATGAGTAAGCTCACTGAATATTCAACAGTGGTAAACATAATATCTTTGGTGCATAGCAGACCCTCTTCATTATTATATAATCATATAAATCAGTAAACAATACATTGAATAATCTTATAAACTATTATCTCGGCAACTAAAGACATTAAGGGCAATATAGATAAGAAATTATTGAACTTTAGACTTCCAGCTTCCAGTGCCACAAATGGCTGCTGCTCTCTGGTGGGAGAGAAGACCCCGTTGTGTATTTTTTTCTTGGGTGGTGATTCCAAATGTCTGTAGCCCCATAGATTAAATGGAGCTACAAGAGAGAAAGGTAAACTCTGCAGAGGTGGGAATGGAAGGGTGGGGGGCACTTGACGCAGACCAGCAGCCCTGTCCTCTTCATCTATTGGAGCCTGCTTACCATCATCAGAGGCATATGGTGGGAAAATGGCGCCTGGAGACAGCTGTACTCTGGGTGTCCCCTCATGCTCAGGAGGGTGCGGCTCAGGGGGTGGCCCCCCAGGCCTTTTTGAAAAGAGAATTCAGTATCTGGGGCAAGACCTGATAATCATGAAGGAGCTTCCATAAGAGATTTAGGAGGATAGGAAAGAATAGAGGCTCCTCATTGAGGAGCTGAAGAAATAAAACACTCCCTTTAGATGGTAGCTACCAGAAGTACTGTTTTTCACTTTCAGTGGCACTCAATAGAAGATCTCTGATGTACAAGAAGCAAGAACATTCATTAGCAAAAATTTCAAAAGACTTTTAAAGTCATTTAAAGTATAGTAAACCAAGTGGGAAAAAATGGAGGTTTAGAACATAAGATGGGAGGGGGAGTTACTAAAATTATATACGAAGTACGAAGTTAAAAAACAGCACTAGCTGTTTTAAAGACTAAGAAGAGCAATAAAATTATCAGAATTCTGGTTAAAGAGGTAAGGGTTTAAAATAGATTGTTTTTGCAAGCATCTGTAATCAGGTCATTGAGGGTATAGAAAAATTCAGTAAGAAAAAGAAGTTGGTATAAGATATTTTGATTAGTTGATGTAAAATGTATTGTATATGATGAAGACGAGGTGGGTGTCACGTAGTTTATATATGTTTTTAAAGCTGTAGTCTATGTTCCTTTTTATCTGTTACTGTTGTCACAGTCTGTACTGGGGTTAAATGTTTGGGGGATTGGGGGTGACACCTTTTTTCTTTCTTCTGTTTTTCTTTTTATAGTTCAATTCTTTATAGGGTGTCTGGTTCACCATCTAGTAGTTTGGTAGTTATATTAAAATTAAAAAAATTATTAAAAAATAAATTATCGAACTTTATATTAATTATCAGATGTTTAAAAATTGAACTAAAATGTAATGATGTTAGAAAACTGGAATAGCAGATACATTCAAGTTTCACAATGATTTGATTCTATTACAATGCAATAATTTTTTTTATTTAAAAAAGAAAAAAGGCGGAAAAGGATGGATTAAATCAGCATCTGTGCCCACAGTGCCAATTCAAAAAACCAACCTCCCCGCAGTAATGTGCTTTGTTTCAGGGGGAGGGGGGGGGGAAGTATTCTTCAAGCAAAGTAGTTTCCCTCCTACCTTTTGCCAATATAAAAATGGATAGAAAACTTTTAAAAATAGCTATGGAGGTTAATGGAGCTTTGAACCCAAAGATTTAGACCCAAAATGTAACCTATTAAAATACTTAAGCACTATGATGGTCATGAAGATGATTAATTTTACATTTTAATGAGCTCTTTGCAGTACTTTTCTGCTATTGTTCATGGTATAAGTCAGAGGGTTATGTAGTTACCTAGACCCATTTTATCTTCATTTTGTTTGTGATTTATTGCCACATTCATATGGGCTGTCACTCTAAAGTGACTGGCTGTGCCCAGGAATGCTTGGAGTGTTTTGTAGAGAGTTTGTTAGAACAGCTTTGTTGCAAGCTCATACCCAGAAAGCATAAACAACTGCATTTTAAAGCAGATTAACTGTTCAGTAAATCATTTGGTAGGTTATTATAAGCAAAGGGATACTGTAGAGAGTTTTGTTATATTTCTGCCTTCATTGATTCTATACAAATCCATGACTAAAGCATGCATACAACATGACTGATAAGAAGCTGTAGTTTTCTTCAAGCACCCTTAAGAATATAAATAAACAGCTAGAACTGATAATAAATTTTCTACCCATGGCGGGGCCAGGGCGAGTGCTAGAATGTACCTTACTTTCCTGCTCAGTCAATATGCCATGTCAGGTTACAGTACCCCCTTCTCCTGTTGTCTACATGAGGACTCAATACTCAAACAGAGCTAAATCTGTTACATATAGGCTTATTACCCAAACTGGACCAAGAAAAGGGGAAATTACCTTTAAAAGGGGTTCCAGAAAAGAATAATGTGAAACCTTATAGCTTATGTATACGAGGGTGGATCTTGGAGGAATACCCAACATTAAAAAGAGAGAGGAAGAGCGATTGTAAACATAAACAAATAACTTTATTGTATACAAAATAAAAAAGTAAAGAACCTATACAAAATCAGCTGAGAACTGATTCCTTGAGGAGACATACACACACATCCAACAAGAGGGCACAATTAAAAAAGGAACAAGGGAAGAAATTGGGAAGCTTTAGAAATTGGGAGGCTTTAGAAAAGAGGCATACAACCTTAAATCTGGGGTTTAAAGTCTGAATAGATCTGGGCAGTGGTGAGATTCAATAATTTAACAACTGGTTCTGGTGGTGGGATTCAAATAATTTAACAACAAGTTGTTTACAAGCACCATTTTTAACAACCGGTTCTGCCGAAGTGGTGCGAACCTGCTGAATCCCACCACTGGATCTGGGGGTAGATGCAACTAAAGTTCAAGATGGCAGAATATTGAATAGGAAACAGGGAGCCTACAAACCAATTGCAGAGATATCTAATAGTGGGAGAACCTGGCAGACATTCCACAGACTTAGGGTGATCGTTTGTGCTAGACATGGGAACACATTTTCCAGAAACGTAACTGATCTATGGCATTAAGCTTGAATTTAGTTAGTTTGTTAGTTCGTTAAATTTATTACAGTCAATCGACCCACATACACAAAACAAACCATATACAAATAAATCCTCAAATTAGACAGTCTTACCATCTAAAACTTGCCCAAAGTCACTGAGTGAACTCCCACATCAGAGTGGGAATTTGAACCAGGGAGCGCAATCCGAAAAAGGGCAAATCCCCCTCTGGGTATGCCATTGGCTTCCACCAGTGTAAATGCCCTCTCCAGGATACTTATGCCTGCAGAAGGGCAAATCTCCAAGCATCTCGCTTCTGTGGCACCCTGTGATGCCCGACTGCAACGCCTGGCCTCATGCCAGTGTTTGCACACTGCAGTCACCTACTATAGTGTTCCAGGGGCAATCTGGTGCCATTCTGGGACACAGGACCAACCCTAGTCAGCCTCTAGACCCTGCTCACCCCCCATATACCAGCAGAGCTGCAGACAGAGAGAAGCTACAATTGTCATGGTGTATCTTTATTTTCCTCTATGGGGGAGTTGGAGTGTGTGTGTGGGGGGTTTTTTTTCAACCTTTCTGGGGTTCCCATGCTACAGGAAATCTCTGAGAAGTGAGCAGAGTGGCACTCAAGCAGCACCATACCCATCTGCCTCAGTTCTGAATTGAGCTGTTTGTCTCCCAGATCCTAATGTGAAGCTCCAAATACTACAGTATACTGGCTTTTGTGGGATGGTTGATTTTTAAATAGCAAGCAGTCAGGGCTGGTTAAGTCATTTAGATCAGGTAATAGCAAGGCATATAGTCGTTGCTGCAAGAACTGGCCTCAATGAATCCTCCCTCAAATGCCAAAATGGCTTTTAAAAGGGCCCTACCTCTTCCCCGGGCCTTTTAATGACAGAAACCAAAGCCTGAATACTGGAAAAACTGTTGTAATTACCTAGGAACAGCCACTGAGGGTTTTTGTTTCTTAAAACTAAAGATGTTGCTTCTGCCTCTTGGGGGAGGCCTTAATCCCCTGATATATATTTTTCTTAGATTTCCAAGTGTTTCTTAGGTTTGCATAAAGACCTGTCTTGTGAATCCATGGTTACATCCACAGATGACCATATTGAGAACTGATAAAAAAGAAGCCACTGTTTTGATCTTTGAATAGCAGAAATCCATTACTATTTTAGCAAAGAGTCTTACAATCCTTCAGAGCCCTCATGCTTCATATTCTTTTGCCAATCCATGTTCTATCAGGAGAGTTGTGACTGGGTATGTAAAGCTAAATCATAAATTATTACTTCTTCTCATTGACTAGATCAGGGGTAGGGAACCTGCGGCTCTCCAGATGTTCAGAAACTACAATTCCCATCAGCCCCTACCAGCATGGCCAATTGGCCATGCTGACAGAGGCTGATGGGAATTGTAGTTCCTGAACATCTGGAGAGCCGCAGGTTCCCTACCCCTGGACTAGATGAATGATAAAATGTTAAAGATATCCAACTCAAAGTCTTGCTGAATGAGTGATAAATCACAGAACAAATCCAACACAAATACTTCTATATAGCATTAGGGTGGTTTCTCACATCGTTACCTCCAGGCTGCCTGCCTTCATATACCTTTGTAGGATGTCTTACAAAAACACAAAGGATGTCTAAGATCCTAAATATTTAGCCACACATATTTTATGTCCCAGGTAAATAGAAGAATTATCCACTGAAAGTCTGAATGAGAAACTTTGATATGGCTTGTGGTGGTACTGGCTTGGTTTGCCTGGCAGGCCCTATTCCACTCCCCAATTCACTCCCAGGGGTTGTCAACTTCTCCTGGGGAGGGCTAGCTTTTTCTTTGAGTATACTGCTGCTGCCACCTGACCATTTGAGGACTGCCCGCTGGGGGAAATCAGGGTTCCCCAGCTTCCTTTCAAACCATGAGGCCGTGCCTCAGTTTCCTTTGGTTCCCTTCTCGTGGGTTCCACAGGGCAGATTGGAGGTCCAGGAGGAAAAGCTGATTGCCAGCTTCCAGCCTTCCTCCCCCTCTTAGTTTGATAGTGCATCCAAGACAGTGGGGCATTCGTGGTACAGAAAACGGTTCTCCACATCTAAGGTTTAAAGTATTTATTAAAAATAAATGGCTACAAGTATATTTTAGCATGGCACCAGATTGAGCAAGGGTTTCCAAAGCAAATGAGATATTTAAGTACACTGCATAATAAACAAGATTTAGACTGACTTACTAGTGGAGTTCAGCGTCTAGCAGTAGCAGAGTGAAAGGTATCCAGTAATTAAGCTGTTCTTGTGCAGAACTCTTAACCCTTTGAGTGAGATGGTGATATCCTATTCTTAAAGCCAAACTTGTGTTCAAAAAATGTCTGCCCTTTTGGAAGAGATTATGTAAGAGCAAATTATTAAAACAGGCAGAAATCTTGAAAGGTCACTCTGCAGACATTGGAACCAATTCTGGAAATGAAAAACAAGGAAGCGGAACTCCCCAAGGCTATCCAGTGAACAGGCACTGCAATCCACTAGTACCTTTATGGTTTTAGCAGCTATCCTTTATGGTTTTAGCAGCTATTTGGTTTAGCAGCTTTATGGTTTTAGCAGCTATTCAGTTCAGAAATGTACTTTCAATCCACTTTCACAATTGTTTGCAAGTGGGTTTTGCTATTTCACATAGTAAAATCCAGCTGCAAAGAGCATTGAAAGTGGCTTGAAAGTGAATTGGAATTGCATTATTCTGAATGTGTGGAAGGGGTCCAACTGATCAGTCCCCCTGCTGGAGGGTAGACGCTTTCACATCCCTGCTTGAGCCCCCTCTCCTCTCTAAACTTAATCTTCCTCAGGCACCAAACCCAAATCTCCAGGGATTTCCCAAGATGGAACTGGCAGAGGCGGAACAAAGGGAAACTGCACCTGCCACGATGTCACCCACCCCTGTCCCTGGAATGCCCCCACCCCACCCCCTCACTGACCCAGCCACACTTCCTCCTCTGTTCTGCCTGGGGCATCATGTCTCCCCCCATCCCATGGGCGCTATGCCACTAGGAACTAGCAATCCTAAATGCTACTGAAGTGGAACTCAACACAGAGACACTTTCATATGAGATCAAACACTCCTTCAAAATCCTTGGTCATAGGTCTATAGGCTGTTATAGGCCAAAATCATCACCTTTTGTCCTTACTGCATAATTTTAAATTATACAAGTGTACTAAAGAGTACCAGGCTTTAAAGCCAAATGGTGAGTCTCACCCTCTACTTGTGTGTATATGAGGATATATGCAACAAAATCAATAGTATTTAAGAGAGAAGCTTGGGTATGTGATTGTACATTATACTCAACATTCAGAAATGAAAAAAAAAACCCCAACAACTCATATTTGAATTTCTGTTTCCTATAATTTATATATTTAACATATTTATCTGTGCTCAAATGTCCTTAATAGTGAAAGGAAGGAACCTTTACTTTTTTAATAAAAACAAATAAATATAGAGTTAGGAATAAGGAAAAGTTAAAATAATTTGATGTGGGCAGAATATATCTTGGCAAGCATGGAGAAATTTTACACCTACACACAGGAGTAATGAAAATTAAAGATAATGTCATTTTCTTCTTCCCTTATGAACAATTAAGGGAGTCCAAATCTAGCTCTATCACAAAAAGTAAATAGGTTAGCGATAAAAAGGGTATAAAAAGTTCAGAGAAAATATAAATTTTCTATGGGCTGTCAAAAGTAATCAGTTCAGCTGAGTCTTTTAAATCTACTTTTAATGATAATGGCAACAACTTTTTTCTTTTTATTAGACTTTACATACATTTATAAGCTTTATCATTTCAAATCAAATCAAATATATTTGCTTCCTCACCAAGGCGTAAGAATAGCCATGTGTCTTGGAAGTTTAACTAAGAGCAACAGAATTTCTCTTTCTGCTTCCTTAGAATTTAACCACTACAGTAACACAACTCTGCACAAAAAAAGACATTAATTAATAGTTAGGAAATTCTAGGAAAAAGACTATGTATTGCTACATCTCTTACTGATTCTCTTAACACACAAAACACAACAAAAGATTGAACAGTTATGTTTAAAACTAGTTTGAACTACATGGGTTGCACTTTACAAAAACAGCAGAGCAATGATAATAGCAATACCCACACCATCAGTGTCATCTTTGAATCTGGCATTGCTTTGGTTGCCCAAAGAGATGACTAAGCATTCAAGGCCATCTATTGTAGAATTAATAATATCTTAGGATATTGTCCCTCAAGCAAGAGCTTTCATATTGCCATCAAATCCATGTATCCATAAGTATACAAACAAGTACATGAAGGTGTCTTGTAGTGAGCCAGACCATTGGTCCTTCAAGGTCAGGCTTGTCTCCTCAGACTTCACATTAGCTCCTCAGACTTCACATTAGCTAATATATTTGTCTCTCCATCAGGCATACAAAGCATGTGTTCTACCACTGAGCTGTGGCCCCTCTCTAAATATACTTTGACCAGTCACTGTGTGGCACTAAGCACAAACTGTCAGCAAGTCACTCTTAGACTTCTGTAGTGAAGTCAGGAGGGAAGTTGCTGAGGTAGCAGCATGGCCATGTAAGTAAGCAGCAGACACAAAGTTTTTGGAAGCTGGGGAACCCCAAGTCTTTCATCCAAAAGCAGTACTTCGCATCTAAGAAAAACATGTCACCACTGAAGAAACTTAACTACTCTTAACTGAGAACGGTATGATCAGGACCTCAGACTTTAAGGGGGCAGAGCTAGCCCTGTAAGGTTCCCAGCCTCCAGAAGAGACTAAGGGTGCCAACCTCCAAGACATGACTGGAAATCTCCTGCTGTACAGCCAATCTCTAGGTAACAAAGATCAGTTTATCAGGAGAAAATGGCTGCATTGGAAGGTGGATTCTATGGCTTTAAAACCCACTGAAATTCCTCCCCTCCTCAAACCCTGCTTTCCTGAGGCTGTATCCCCAAATTCCCAACCTGGAACTGGCAACTCTATGAGGGGATCTTCCAGAATTTCAGCTCATCTCCAGATTACAGAGATCAGTTTGCCTGGAGAAAATGACTGCATTGGAGGTGGACTGAATGAAAGTCTCTCCATTCCCCAAGCTCTACTCTCCGCAGGCTTCATCCCTAAATCTCCAGGAATTTTTAAACATGGAGTTGGCAGCATTGGTTGTGAGTCCCACATTAATGTTATGCTTGCTCAATGATTTCCAAATGTGGTATAATTAATTGGTGACTTCATAGTGGAAGGATAGCAATGCATGATAATGCAATCTGAATTTTTGCTGCCTTAATTCCTAAGCCTTAATTCCTAAGTCTCTAGAAGCCTCTATTGCTTCTAACTTCTTGTGTGGGATCAGTGTCCAGACTGGGAGGATTTTTTAAGCCAGGTGTAAAACCTAAGCCAGTAACTCCTTTAGCATATGAATGAAACAGATGACTTTAATGTAGATTTGGGCCAAATTGAAAAATTATCCGCATGCAGTCTAGTATATGTGTCTCCCTGACTATATGCGATAGCAGTCTGTACGCAGGGACTGTGTCCAGATGCACCAGCATTTAACCTCTCTGCTTTCAATGGAAGCTCTGAAAAGGACTCTGTGCCTTATGAACAAGTATTTATATGAACCTCAGTAAATCTCCTACTTTTTTAGGAACCCTAATTGAATGGAAGACCCTTGAGACACACATGTGGTTGTCAGGTGAAGTCCTTCTCCTCTGTCTATGTTCTGTGTATGCATTTTTTAAAAAGGCCTCTTTGTTAAATGCTTCTTTGTTTATTCTCTGTCATCCCGAGACTTCAGGATCCTCCTTTGCTCTGTTGGATACTTCAATATTTCTGTTTTGTTTCCAAATGTAACCTTCATTTAGCTCAGTGTTGTGCACAGCTTTTGCAAAAATAGAGAGATGATTTTTTTTCAGGCGTCCTGAGTATTTGCAGCTGGTTTCAGTATCCATATTTCTCAGAAATTAATTATTATTGCCCAAGGTCTTTTGCATTCTTTTGGTTTTAATTGCTGTGAGTGATGAACTCTTTGGGGCCTGATTATCATTTACACGAAGGCCCCTCTATACCACTTTGGTAGTTTAAAGAAGTCTTTTGGTGGGTGTAAATTATATTTAAGACCACTCTAAGACCCTTTCATGCTCACAGACAAATGCAAATGAACAGTATTGTCAATTAGATTTTTTTCCAACTTCAGTATGATTGTAAGGGACTGTCTAATCCATGGCAGGTAAACATAGAAATAGCTTTGCTCTGGTATTTTGAATAGTTTGAATTCTTTGTAAGCAGTGGATAGCTTAGAGGATCATTGGTATCTCTGTCCCTAATATTAGAAAAATGAAAAATGTTCGAAGCTCCTTTAGTCAGGGTTATGGGCAGGGCCACTAAAAGGGAGAATTTGTGGATGTAAATTCCAAGGACCTTGAACACTTTGAAGGCCCACATAGCTCGACAAGTCATGCAGTTAATTTTCATACAGTGTTTAAGTGAGACCATAGTTGTTTCATTAAAATGGCATACAGCATTGATCAAGGATCTCTCAGGTTGTATTGTGTTCGGCCTTGAATCCTTGCAACCTGATCACAAATAACTGTTGCTTCAGTTCAGAGGCGTTCCTCCCATTGGGCAAAGTGGGCAGCTGCCCAGGGCGCCACCTTGTGGTGGGCGACAAAATTGCAGGTTCATTTGCGGATGATTTTGTATTTTCAATGTTTTTTCCGTTTTTGGCCTACAGGGGGCGCATATTTTAGGCTAGCAGCACCAAAATTTCACGGATGTTTTGGGAGACACTCCTGATGATACGACCTGGGTTTGGTAAGGTTTGGTTTAGGGAGTCCAAAGTTATGGACTCCCAAAGGAGTGCCCCCATCCCCCATTGTTTCCAATGGGAGCTAATAGGAGATGGGGGCTACACCTTTGAGGATCTATAACTTTGAACCCCCTGAACCAAACTTCACCAAACCTGGGTGGCATCATCAGTAGGGTCTCAAGAAGATACTCTGAAATGTTGGTGCTGCTACCTTAATAATTGCACCCCTGACAACAGGCACCCCCTAAATTTCCTCAGATTCTCTTTTTAAAACCACTCCCTTCCTGCCAATGCTTGTCTTCTTTCTTTCTTTTTTCTTTCTTTCAATGCCTAATAAAGGTTATTATTATTATTATTATTAAATCCACCCCCTTCAGCATGGATTTAAAGGGAGAATCTGAGGTCCCCAGTTTTAACATTGAAAGGGATGCTGTTTCAGGGTGGGGGAGAATCCACCCCAAAATAGCATCACTTTCAATAAAGAAAGCACTAGGGACCCCAGATTCTCCCTTTAAGGTGGATTTTAAAAGGAGAATCTGGGCTCCCCTAGCTTCAAACACCATTGAAAATGATGCTGTTTGGGGGTGGATTCCAGCATCACTTGTTTAAACTAGGGAGCCCAGATTCTCCTTTTAAATCCACCTTAAAGGGAGAATCTGGGGTCCCCAGTTTAAATAACATTGAAAGTGATGCTGTTTCCCCCAATTGGGGGGACTGGATACAACACCATAAAATGTTTTCAAAGCAGCATAGCAAACATTTTGGAAGCATTTTGAAAATGTTTTCCAAAAATTATTTCTGCTGTGTGGCATGGCCCTTTGCTGTGTTCAGATTTGTGAGTTGGGGCTTGTTCTATAATGTGATGGTGACTTTGAAACGACCTGGTGGAAAAAATCATTGCTTGGTCACAGTGGGGGTGGGTGGCTGCCCATGGGGGGGGCATCAAACTCAGGTTTTGCCCAGGGCTCCAGTTTGCCTAGGTACGCCTCTGCTTCAGTTTAATAGTTTATAGCCCAATTCACACTAAATAATCACAGCACACCATGGGTGTATGGATAGGGGGCCAAATGTAGCAGTCCAAAAGAGGTGGGGGCAGGTTTGTACTTATTGTGAGGGGTGGTGGTGGTCATCTTCATTGTTGTGTGATGACATCACCTCTGACATGATCTGGAAGAGCTGGCTTTGCACCAAGGCAACACTCTATAGAGTTTCTGGTTGAATGCTAGAGCATTCTACCAGTCCAGTCCAGTCCAGTCCAGTCCAGAACATTTATTAGGCATATAATCAAGAAAATGTCAAACATTTCCAGATACATTTTAAAATGCATCCTACCAGTGTGATGGCGGCACTTTAGGGTTGCACTGGACATGACATCATCGTAGAGCAACAAAGATATCCCCACCGTTTAATCAGACTGCTTCTGCCCATGAACCAGGTAAGATCTTTAGGCGTTGGCAACAATTACCAGGGGGTTGCCACCATTTGTGGGCACCTGGTAAGCTTACTGTTTGGAGGTGACTCAACAATATTTTATTTCAGTCTGATTTCCTTGGCATTGTATTTGTATGAAGCCTGTAGAAAATGTGGTGTCTTATGCTTTCATTATATTAATGCTATATATTGATATAGATAAAAATACTACCTCATTTGTCATTAGTATTATCCCTTTCACCTATTTGCATCCTAAGGGGAAAGAGACAAGCCCCATGAGAAGAGATTGCTAAACTGTAATTTTAGAGGGCAAATGAATAATTGATTGACCCTAACTTTATTACTCATAAAACTCAGTACTTTCTGGAAAAACTGAATTCATGTTAAACTTTCAGTGAACAAAGAGAATTCAAAGAGTTATTTCAATGTAACAATCACTATACCTCAGACACCTATATAAGTTGAAGATTATACTTCTAATTAAGAAATTATGTATGCTCCTGATTTATGTATTTCTTTCTGACTATGCCAATAAAGGCTTATGTATATATGTATGTAAGAAATTATGTAGCAAAAGCTGATTTCGGAGGTCCCTCCAGGAATTGTTTTTCAACATGGAAAACGTTCTGCAATATGGTCAGTCAAGTGTTACTTTGTGCATTTTCATAAGAGAAGGGAGTTGTTTTCTAAATATAGACATAAAGTGTTTCCTAGGCTAACCATAATTCATGAAACAGAAGTATTACATGCCATTGGAATTCGGTATGATATACACACGGCATCTAAGTGACACCCCTTCAATGAGTTATGGCACTCCATTGCCATTAAAAAGCATCATTATTGTAAGGAGAGATACAATATTTTTCTAGGGCAAGAAGATAAAATAGTAAAGATTGTAGGGATTGCTCATTAATATGTAGATATTCACTGGCACAATTATACATCTTTGTTTCCCATTGTTTTCCATTGGGTTTGAAGTCTATGATCCTAGGCACATTTAGTGTGTAATAAGTCCCAAGGATGCCATGGACCACCTAGAAACTGAAGTTCTAGATCAAATCAAAGCTCAGCTGTCCCTAGAAACTGCAATGATTAAATTGAGATTGGTCACATTATGAGAAAACGAGTGTCACTGGAAAAGATAATAATGCTAGGAAAGATGGAAGGCAACAGGAAAAGAAGACCCAACATGAGATGGATTGACTCTATAATGGAAGCTGATAATGATGTGACATTTTGGTAGACATTAATTCATAAGATCATCATGAGTTGGATTTGCCAGCACTTAACACACACAGAAATCCTAAGGAATAAAATAGGATGTATCTCTGAGGCCCTTTCCGCACGGGCCAATAAACACGGGTTAAAGATGGGATAAAACTCAGGTTGTGGTGAAATTTGCATGTATCCCGCTCCTAACCTGAGTCCGCCCCGAGTTCCATCCCCCACCCCCCGCAACCCTGGTTTTACAAGAATCGCAATATGTGCGATTCTTTTGTTTTAATGTGCCTCGCAACTGTGGCCGAGTGAACGGCTGTGACTGTGAAATGCATTATTCGCCTGTGCTTGATTTTTCTTTTACCTCCTGGCTCCTATCTGCAGAGCCATGCAGGCACTTCTGGGTCTAGGAAGTCTCTGAGGGAGCGGCGTGCGCCCGCCCGTGTAGCCGTACGTCGGTGGAAGCTGTGGTGGTTTAAAAAAAATACTTACCAAAAGATGTGCTCTTGTCCATCAAAGCGCTATTGTCCATGGTACAGCCAGGCATGCAAACAGCTCAGGTTCATTCATCCCGCCTGCAACCTGCTCAGAATTAGTGTGCGGGAAGGCCCTGAATGTATTATAGAACCATGTTGAATGGCTATTAGAAGATTCAGGTTCAAACTAAGATTTTGCAATCAGATTCCTGACATGTTGATTGTAGCCAAGTGAGAAAGAAAGAAAGAAAGAAAGAAAGAAAGAAAGAAAGAAAGAAGATATGTTGTTAGAAAGAAAGAAAAGGTGTTGTTATGGCTTTTAATTCCTCCCCATCTTAAAGCAAGCGCTAGTTGAAATTGATTTGCATTATATTGAAGAGGTTAGTCTTGGAAAGAAAAAAAAAAAGCCAGGAAACAGGTAGAGTATTCTTTCTTTCTTTCTTTCTTTCTTTCTTTCTTTCTTTCTTTCTTTCTTTCTTTCTTTCTTTCTTTCTTTCTTTCTTTTTCTTTCTTTTGTGAAGTTAACCTTAAACTATTAAGGAAAATTATGTGCATGGGGGCAGTTTTGATTGCTGGAATATCCTAATGGGAAAGAAATTAACCTCTTACCCATCAGGCAGCAGACCAAACTGAATCCCAGCACATGATTCTCATAAGTTTGTTTAGAAACATTTTATGCTGCCTCTCCCGGAACCTGCCTGAGGTAGCTCTCAAAATAAAAACAAGAAAAGAACAAGAAGCAGAAGAGTTTTTATATCCTAATCTTCTCAACCTTTAAGGAGTTTCAAAGCAGTTTACAAGCACCTTCCTCTTCCCTTAACAGACACTTTATGAGGTAGGTGGGGAGGAGAGTTCAGAGAGAACTGGCACTGGCCCAAAATCACCCAGCAAGTTTCATGTATAAGTGTGGGGAAATAAACCTGGTTCACTAGTTTAGAGACTCTGCTGCTCATGTAGAGGAGTGGGTAAATCAAACAAAACATTAAAACACATCAAAATATTTAAAGATACTAATTAAAATCAACTCCCTCCTTGGATGTATACGCCACCACCTGGGACTTCTTAAGCGGGCAGGAAAGTTTCAGGGATTTCCCCTGGTTATTGTCAAAATAACGAAAAACCCAAATGGAGGTAGTGAGAAAAAAGCCACCTTGGCAGTGTGTCCTGTCATCCCTGCATTTGGATGGGGCTGTAAAGTAGGCACTAGGTAAGCCTAACGTGTGAGGCATTCCAAAGTTTAGATAGCATCACTGATAAAGCCCTGTCTTTGGTCACCACCGCTTTGACTTCTGAAGCCTGTTGCCGCCGAGACCTGGCCCAGCGAGATTCTTCACCTGATGGACAATATGGGACAAGGTGGACCATCAGGTATCCAAGCACAAAACTTCCAACGGCCTCTCGGGTAAAATTCCGCGCACCCGTTACTTTGAATCGCTCTCGTGAAACAGTATAGTATTCCAGTGCAAATGTCCCGGCCTGTCTTCTTTCAGTTCCTGGGCAGACAGGAACAGGTGGAACAGGAGCGCAGCGTTTGTATACCGTTTATTTGCTTGTTTGCCTGCTCATAGCAACCAGCTGCCAGGTAGGCTAACGTGAAAATGGAGGCCAACTGGCTCTGGTTGTTTGTTTCAGTTCATACACCACCCTTTCCTGGCAGGGTTATCCAGCCAGCTTATTTGACATAGTGGGGATTCAAACCTGGGTCTCCCAGATCCTAGCCCACTACTCCAGTCGCTAACCTACATTGCAATCATGCACCAGAAGAGTTCATCAACATTCTCCAAACAGGACCATTTTGGTGCGTACCTGCACCATATTTCCACATTTCAACCACTGTACCATCAGAACAACAACAGGAAGAAAACGCTATTCTTCCACCCGCTTTGCCGCTCATACCAAAGCAGCGCAGGAAGACATCACTTTTAAAGACCTCGCTCGCTGGAGTTTGCGGTTCAAGACCAGCATTTTCAAGCACCGCTTGGCTGGTTTTGCATTGAAGCACGTTAATTGTTGGCGACGCAGCAGCCGCCTGCCAGTGCAAACAGTGTCCCAGGGACAGTGTTTTTACCATCCCTAAGATGCTGTTATTGGGCTATGTGGAAACAGCCTGGCTGGCCCTGGTTAGTATTTGGATGGGCAACCTTAAGGAATACCAAGGTTGTGATGTGGAGACAACCAATGGCAAACCACCTTCCAGTGTCTCTTGCCTCTGTGGAATCAGCAGAAGCCAGTGTGAATTTATGGCGCTCACACACACAAAAATAACATACATAAAGTATTCTCCCCATTTATTTATGAGTTTCTTCTCTTTTCGCTACGGCTCCTGCGGCTTCCTGGATCTTCTTCCATTTTAAGCCGCTGCAAGCAAGGAAGGTGGTAGGCAGCGGCGCTGTTGCCAGCGAAATATAAGAAAGAAAGGTTAAAAGAAAGAAAGAAAGAAAGAAAGAAAGAAAGAAAGCAAGAAAGAAAGAAAGACAGCAAGAAAGAAAGAAAGAAAGAAGAAAGCCCCTTCCTTTGTTCTGACTTTAAAATAAAGAAATTCTGCATCCAGCCTTCAAAGCATAAAAGCTTTGCCGCAGGGAATCTGAGGAGATGGGTGGCGTTTAGCATCACCTTCTGTGCGGATGATGGAGCCAGGCCCGTGAAACCTTCCCTTTTCATTAGCTCCCTTAAGCGGCTTTCACAAGACTCCAGTGATGCTTTAGCCATGAGGCTAGGAATGTGAGCGGTCTGCTGCAAGGAAGTGTCTTCGGCGTGCCTGCCTGCCAGCCTGCCTCAACATGGCTGTCAACCCACGCAGCAAGAGAAAGAGTTGAGAGACAGAGGCTTAACCCCTAGCCCAGCTGCCGGTTGGGTCTCCCAGCCATTGTGGAGGGGAGGGAGGGTTGTGCCTAGTGGAAGAAAGCCCCAGCCTGTGCATGCAGTGTTCCTGAGGATTATCTCCAGCTGGGTGCCCATGTGGAAGCAACAGGCTTGCTTCTTTTTGGCCAGCCCCATTTCGCATTCCCACACCCCTGAAGTCTACCGACTTTTCCTGTAGGTTAACTTTCTCTTGCAGTGCTGCCTGTTCTCTGACTGAGCTGTGAGGAATTCACTGTTGTAGAAAGATCATGATTCTGAAGCCTTCTTTCCAACTGCCCCAAAGTCTTGCCTCTGGTGCCTCTCAGTTCCCCTCTCCTGGGCTCCTGTACCCAAGATCCTGGCAGCCCCTGCTCAGCCTTCCTCTAGCTTCTGTTTAAATAGCAACCCAAGACACAGGGCATAAGTGCATATAGAACTTCCCTCCCAAGCTAAGCTTTTTAAAAAGTATTTACTAAAAAGACAATGATTACCGTATGTTTATAGCACACACCAGATTAGTATGGGTTACAAGGTGCCAGGTTGAGACAGCCCAAATCCTCTTTTCCTACCGGATTAATACATACCCTGGCTAAAGATGGTAGAAAGCAGGGTAGGTCCTTAAAGCTTAAAATGTTGCCATTGGCAAAGAGCTCACATTACCTGGCTGAGCACATGGTCCAGAAAATGGCTGCTGCCTTCCCAGTTCAGGCAAGAGCTCTGCTCCCCTCCAGAGAGACCTGAGCCAAGAGACCTCACCCCTCTCTTCCCCTCAATTAATCAGATCCCAGACCCCACCCTCCTTTGACCAGGTCAGGCTGGGTCACGATATCATTTCCCCCTAGGTCAGGTAGCATTTCCTGATGTTTCTCTGGGATTTCTAAGTCCCCCAAACCTCTGGTACCTGGTTGGAGAAGGAGAGGATGAAAGAAAAAGGAAACGGAAGGGGGGGGGGGGAAGGAGCCATTTCTCCACAGCCTATGTAGGAGGTAATAGGAGAGTCCTCTGCCTGAGACCTCGAACGCCACTGCCAGTTCTGAGAAAACAATACTGACCTTTTGGGGCCAAGGGTCTGATTCAGTAAAAGGCAATTTCCTGTGTGTATTTGAAACCTTTTCCATCTTTGGTCTTAAAAGGAACAAAGAAACAAACAAATGAAGCAACAGACTGGTTTGTAAAGAAATCCGTTTTTGAGTAAAAGACATCTGTTTACAGGTGCCTTGTAACAGTATACACTGAAACATGTGTGGTGATGTATGTAGGTCAGTGCTGATTATGCAGATGTGCATAGAGATTTTGATGCGAAGGAAGATAATAAGCATATACATGTCTTTTGTATATTTCAACTGCCATTTCTGGGGAGACAGAACAATATGATATAGAGATACATTGGTTTGAAGACCTGAGAAAGTTTGCAACATTTTCTGAAATGTGACATCGTTTGGTTACTTTGCTGTCTCCATTTGGTTTGGTTTGGTTTCTATAAATAAAAGAGAACTGTAGGTGTACAGATGCCTCATTCTGTGAAAAAACAGGTCCCATTCCATCTCTTGTCATAGTCTGATGTCACAGATACATAATCAGAGTGAAAACACAGTTTTTGCAGCAGAACTGAGATCACGCATAAACCACAGGGTAAAGGAAGATTATAGCCACAGATCTCAGATAACACTTCCAACATGTTGTCTTTCCTACTATGTAAGCTGTACAAAGGCTGCTGGGCTAGAAAAAAACCCCAATTGAGGTGCGATGTCAAGTCCCCATTTGACAGAAAACACATTAACAGCACAATCTGCTACAGACTTTCTTCAGTCTAAGTCCACTGATTGAACAGGCGTAGACTGGAGCCACATTTCTTAGGATTGCGCTGTAATCCTTTTTTAGGATTCTTAGGAAGGCACTTTGTTCCATGTCCTTGAGCCTGAACAATGGCACAAGTGGTAGGCATATTTGGTCTGCTCAGTGCAACTCAGTTCTTCGTAGGACATATGCCTTTCTCTGTCTGATTGTCAATGTCAACTATCACTGGAAAGAAGAGTCATTGACAGAGTGGCTGAGAACCACCCTGCTGCTTCCCAGACAAAAAAATCATCTGGCCTTCTGATACCACCTACACCCAAGCCCAAACTATATGAAAACAAATCATCTGGTGCCATGGATCCCAATTAAACATTCCCATTCTCCCCTTCTTTTTTTTGCTGTCAAGTCACATCTGACTTATGGTGACTTATGGTGGGGTTTTCAAGGAGAGACATAGTTTCAGACGTAGTTTGCCATTGCATTCCTCCACATCATGACCCTGGTATTTTTTTTGAAGGTTTCACATCCAAATACTAGCCAGGGTCCACCCAGCTTAGCTCTGAGATCTGACGAGATCAAGCTATTGAGGTCAGGACTCCAGTGACAGGAAGAAAGACAGATTTTGATGGCATTTTGCAAGATCAGTTCACATGGGTAATCCAACATATTCCAAAAGAGAGCTTCTGATTTCTCTTTTTTGGGGGTAAATTATTCATTCATTCATTCATTCATTCATTCATTCATTCATTCATTCATTCATTCATTCATTCATTCATTCATTCATTCATTCATTCAACTTCTATACCGCCCACCCCCAAAGGGCTCTGGGCGGTGTACAACAACTGATATAATCTAAAATAACAAGAAGATCACATTCAATAAATACATACAATAAAATTAGGGCTCTAAATTTCACATTTAAAACAGCGCACAAAACATCGCGTCCGGCAATCTAAAAGTCCCTCTGAGGAGGGAACGGAAAGGCCCAAGATGTAAAAGGCCGCAGATAATAAAAACAATACATACAAAAGAAAGAAATTTATTTAAAAATAGAAAAGCAACACACACACACACACACACACACAAATACCAATAGAATAGATCTTAATATTCTAAGACGTCATGTTACAGATTTGAGAGAGAACCTTTCATATTACTTATTTCACCTAGAGATCTTACAGTTTCTTGATAACTCCATCTTCTAAGAAATCCATTAAACAAATAACTGCTGTGGGAATTTATGTGCAATTTCATGAAAAGTTGGCTGTACTCTGTAAGATTAGAGTGACATACTAGGATGTGGGAGACCCAAGTTTGAATCCCCGCTCGGCCATGTAAACTCTGTTGGTTGACCTCAGGCCAGTCACACACTCATAGGCTGTTTCTGCACAGGCCGAAATCACCAGTAAAACGCTGTTGGGTAGGGGGAGCCTTCACACAGGTGCCGCTGCCAAATTGATGCAGTGGTGTTCACTCTACCCCCAAAACGGCATTTTTGAACCTTGCTCTCTAAGCGAGGTTTTTGGAAAACACCGGCTTCTATCTGTTGCCGAGTGAACGGCATTGGGTGGAAGCCAGCATATTTCCCGTGCTGCTCCTGGATGCCTCCTACCTCCTGCTGCCTTCCATCACTTTGTGGAGGCCAGGGGACACACCTCCTGGCCTCCAACCACAGAGGCATCACTCTAGCCATGGGGGTGTGTCTCCTGGCCTCCACAAAGCGACGAAAGGCAACAGGAGGTAGGAGGTGTCTGGGAGCTGCACAGCCCATGTGAAGGCTGTGCCATCGGCTGTGCAGCCAGCGAGGCTGTTCATGCAAATGCCCCCTGAGGGTGCATTAGCATGAATTTTGCTGATGCACTCCCGCTCAGCTGGCCATGCAGAAACGGCCTTATCCTAAACTGCATCACAGGGCTGTTGAGGATAAAATGAAGGAGAGGTGAATGATGGGTAGAAAGGCAGGAAATAAATGAAATAAATGCATACTTTTTTTTGGTCTTCCCTGAAGAATGCAAGCATTAGTCATCAGTATGATGCAAACATTACAGTGCTGGTTCGGGATCTGGGAAATCCACATTCAAATCTCTGCTCTGCCTTGAAATGTACTGGGAGTCCTTGGGTCAGCTTAGGGATGTAGGGGGACAAAATGGCATCTGGGTCAAAATGGCACCTGGGCGCCACCCCCTGCCACTCCCCCCACCCCCACTCCCCACTCCCCTTTTTCTGCCAGCTGAAAACAGCTTTCTGTTGGCTGAAAATGGGCCAGGCTGGTAGAGTGGGGCCAGGCCTGGCGGGGCAGGGTGGGTGAGGAGGGAAGGGGGTAGAGGAGGGGGCAATTTTCCACCCCCACTGACATGCGCCTGGTGCATGGCACATCCCCCTGCCCCCTTATAGCTATGCCTGAGGGTCAGCCACTCTCTCAGTCTAACTTACCTTCTCACAGGCTGGTTGTGAAGATAAAATTGAAGAAAGAAAACCACATTATATTGCCCTTAGCTACTTGGAGGAAGGATAGGGTAGAAATGCATTCAACAGATTCATATTTAACTCCAAATTTTTAACTATGTTCATTGGAGAAATGACAGAAGATTCCTTCATCAAATTTGAAAATGAAAACCATATGAAAAATGCATTCCATGTTTTACCATATTTTGTAACTAACTTATTGGTTGACTGAATAGTTCTATTATACTCGCAATCGCTTTGAGTTCAAGTGACAAAATGAAAACAAATAGACAATAATTATGTAGGTTTAATATCTTATGAAACAACCCACAGTGTTCTGTCATAGAAACTTACAATAGTGTCACCAAGAACATGGTGTCTGTAAAGCTTTAAGCCCAAATAATTCCACTCATGGCATCCTGTGGTTTCTCAAGTTTACTTCAGGGACAATGTTGGTTTGCAGTTTTTTTCCCATGGAATCCAACACTATAATTCAAATAATAGAGTTCCATTTAGTGGCAAGCAATGGACAGATTCCAGGATGGGTGTAAGACAGAGATTCAAATATGTTTCTTTGTGAAATTCTTACATTATGCCTTCTGAGAGCTTCCATTTACATTAAGCTTATTATTGCCACAATATCACATGCAACTCATTGTACAAAAACACAAAATGAGCCTCTAAAAGTGGATTGAAACAGAGCCATGCTTGTAATTAATGTAGCATTAAGAACACTCCATTTTATCTTGAAATTATAGCCATTTTCTAAAATGGTTAGAATGCCTAATATACAATAAAAAGCATAAATGTCTACAGGTATTTGTAACTTTTAATGATGATACATTTTTGATATGTACATCTTCATCACCTCCCTGCCAAATTCTTTGAAACATGACAGAATTATAGCAATTTTACTCATACATCTACAGTTTTTGGGAAACCACACATATGCTTGGTAACAGTTTGATCAACATGCTGCTGTTTAACCCAGGGCATTTTTGCAGAATACTGTCACGACAAGCATCATTCTATATAGGATTGCTAGCAGAAGGGATACAAAATAATATAGTCCAGTTTATAAAGTATGAAAGTATGACCATGATTCCCAAGTATCATTATAGATTACATCATGTTCATAAATATATATAATTCAAATTGTCCATATTGTTATGGCAAATTCACATTACAATAATTCCAGATGAGCTCCAAAAGAATTATACACATGAGATTTTGTATGGGGAAAAGCTAGTATGGTGTAGTGGCTACTGTGTTGTGGTTGTCTTATATGGGGATCTATTTAATTACTTATGTATTTATACCCTGCTTTTTATTCAGTGCAAACCTGAAGAGGCTTATGTAATCATGCTCCCTATCTCATATCATCACAGCAATCCTGAGAGGTAGGCTAGACTGAGAGAGAGCTGGAATCATTGTGTTTGCACACATTTCCAGAAAATTAGGTACTGTACATTTTGTGTCCAAAAATAAAGAATTTCAACAAAGTTCCTAATGCTACATAGAAGTTATGTGATTAATGGCACCATCCAAAGTGGGGGATGAATCAGCTCCTGAGAGTGGTGCATGGACACACTGGTCCCTGCGGTGGTTGGTCTAGTGGAGGGGTGATTCCATCTGCGTGCGGTCACCATGACCTTCCCTGGTGCTGGAAGAGGGGCTGGATGCTGTGCCAGTGTCTCAGGGCCCCTGCTACTGCTGGCGCTGCAGGGGTGGGCCAGGGGCATGGCCAGGGGAAGAGCTTACATTAATCGGCTCCTTCCCAGCCTTTGCCAGTGTTACACTGGCAGCCTGGGTCTCGGCAGTGGTGTACCACCCATGGGGACAAGGGGGTCAAATTACCCCAGGCGCAACAGTGGGGGCGCAAAATCACCTACACCCTCATCCTCCCCCGCACTGACCTGGCTTGGAAGAGCTGGGTTGGCACAGGAGAGGCACCTAAAGAAAGAGCTGGCCTGTTACCACAGCCCCTGTCCAAGCTGCCTCCTTCCCTCTCCAGGCCCTTGGGAGGAGGGGTTTGCTCAGACAGGCCGCATGCTGGCTCCTGGGCCACCTGTTGTGGTGCCCTGCTTCCCACCTCCCAGCAGGCTGGCTCCTGCTGTCCCCAGAGCCTGGGGAGGGCAAAAGCCAGCCTGCAGGGAGGTGGAGGCTGGAACTCAGCAGTGGTGGCCCCACCCCTGAGTCCCACCCCTGGCCTTCATGCAGGCTGTACTGGGCACAGCAGGAGCCAGGAGGTAGGGAGTGGGACTCAGGGGTGTGTGGCCCAGGAGCCGGTCTGCTGCTGTGGTGCCCATCCAAGCCACCCAAGCCCCTGAGCCTTGGTCCTAAGCCCCACTCCCAAGCACAGGGAAAGCCTGGAGAAGGTGTTGATCCTGGGTGCCATTTCCTCCCAATACGCATCTGGATCTTAGACTAAAGATTTATTGTAATACGTAGGCTTTGTGAACTACAATCCATTTCATCAAATGTAAGAAGTGTGTCCTATATTGGTATGCATATGTATGCATGTACAAATATAAAATTGCAAAATTACACAAATAGTTTGGATCAGCATCATATGGGGGGGAGGTGAAATAGTTATCTGGGTGACTTATGGTGGCTCTTGGCAACCCTTTCTGTAGTCTAGAGATCTGTTGTAATTTCTGGACAACTCAAGGTTCTATCTGGAGGTTGGCAGCCCTATGTGAAACATAGCAGAGAGGACTGCCAACCAAAGGCTGGCATCCAACAGGAGACTGAGGAGAAATATGGGGTGCCATTTCTGTGATATTACACTACTGTAAGATTCAATGGAAACTTTATGGTTACCAGAATCCTAGAGCAGCATGACTTCAAACATTCAGAGTGTAATCAGTTTTTGCTAAAGCAAAAAATAGCCCTCCCCTGAGCTCTGCAAAAAATGTTCATAGACAATAATGGAGAGCGAGAGGATTGCCTCTATTATCAACTATGAGAAATCTTTTCAGGGATCTTGAGGGGGAGGGTGTTTTTCAAGGTAGATGTGTAACCCCTGTGTCAGAATGGGATGACCCAGAAAGGGGTGGAGTCTGAAAAGAAGCAGAATGCTGCAGAACTCATGAGGTTGGAGGAAGCAAGGCTACCAGGCTGGGACCTTGATTTGTCTCATAAAACTTAGCTTTCAGTTCAGAAACTGAGACAATATTGCCATATGCAATTTCCAAAATAGCAAAACATTGTTTTTCAGGAGCATCCTTCCCTGCTCCCAAAGCTATGGGCAATGCAGGAGGCAGCAAGCTCTCTATAATTTTCCTTCTTTTAATATTTTCAGGAACACTGTCATCTGCAATTAATTCTCTTGCATGAACTCGCCAAACTGAGTATTCTATTTCCCCTGCTGGTTTAGGTAAAATACCAGAAAATGTTTTTAATTGCAACTCCAGATCTACTGCTGGAAACTTAGCTGTACTGGCAGTTTGCAAAACTCTTTCTAGCAGCTGTTGCAATCCAGAGGATGAGTTTGCAAAGGGGTAGAGGTTGCAACTGGAATCCCTTCCTTCATGGAACTGCCAAACAGTGTTCCTTTTTTCTCCCTGTGCACAGGTTTTTGCTTCTTCCCAACTAACTGTTGCAAACTCTGCATCAATAGGGATTACATCCCATTTCCCTTGCAACTTACAGTTTATACATTGGTTGACTATCTTGCAAACAGAATTATGTGTTTCAAATTCACACAGCAACATCTCTTTTCCCTCTGCCCTTTATCCTGTGCATTTTAGCTTGAATTGCACCATAAGTTTCCCACAGTACATAAGTTGAATATCCTCTTCACCATCCCTTGATCTTATGCCACATCACTAGACCGTTTTCTGCGGATCAAACCCCATCTTATTGCACACTTCCATTTCAAGCAATTTATATTTGCAATCTCTCTTCCAAGCCCCACGCTGGTTGGAAGTAGCCAATTTGTAACCTCAGCTTGTGGGTTCTGTGGGGCAGTACTTGGAAGGAGTTGCAAAGGAACCAAATTTAAACAAAACAGTTTACTTCTCTTTACAAATAACATTAAACATCAACATTTAACATTTACAATTCAAGGTCCTGTTCAGGTTTGCATTTCAAGTCCTTATATTTACAGTCTACTGATATTGCCAAGTCCAATTCTTCTTTGCTGGTGGTTGGTTTTGAAGACTTCAGAGGCTTGGTGAATGGGATTCAAGATGATGAAGGTTCCCAGAAAACTCTCACCATTTACATACACAAAAACCCTGAAACAATAAATTCTAACATTTAAAATATAGCAAAAAAATAAACTCCCTTCCCACTAGTTCCCCACAACATTGCAGTTACCTTAAACAAG
The DNA here is from genome assembly GCF_021028975.2 of Sphaerodactylus townsendi. Taxonomy (NCBI): domain Eukaryota; kingdom Metazoa; phylum Chordata; class Lepidosauria; order Squamata; family Sphaerodactylidae; genus Sphaerodactylus; species Sphaerodactylus townsendi. The sequence goes on from NC_059435.1 coordinate 37,142,464, forward strand.
GTGTTAAGGGCTTAATAAAATCAATCAAGGTCCCAGCCTGGTAGCCTTGCTTCCTCCAACCTCATGAGTTCTGCAGCATTCTGCTTCTTTTCAGACTCCACCCCTTTCTGGGTCATCCCATTCTGACACAGGGGTTACAGATGCACCAAATTTTTAGTGTAGCTGTTTGTGTAACACTCAGTTTGGTAAAAATTGGGTCAGGGGTCCCATTTCATCACTCCCCCCTTTCCCCTCTATTTGGGGGCCAATAGAATTGGACCCCCTAACCTAATTTTTACCAAACTTAGGGGTTCGTCTAAGCAGACTCACTAGTACTTATGTTGCAAATTTGGTGCTTCTACCTTAAAACACACAAACACACATGCACTCTCAGCCTTAGAAAGATTCCCCACAGAGTATAGTGGAGCTGATTTTTTTCAACACTACAAAAAAAGGAAAAAAATAGGTCGAAAAAGCCCCATATGGGTATGAGAAGTTGGCTTTTTTTGGATACCCAAATCTGAAAAAAAAATGGTCACACCCCTACACGTGGGCCTTGCTACAGAAGGCTCCTGGTGCTTTACAAGTCTGTATTGCTATCTTACATCTGTCTTGTCCTGGTAATCTATTACAATTTTAGTTGTGGGATGCTGGGAAATTTCCTGCTGTGTGGGAGACCTTGCATAGTTGATTTAGCTTTTCTATACTTGCCCTTTTCGCTTTTCTAAAGGCCTTATCCCCTCTCTGACCAGTTTCCTGATTCAGATGCCTTTAAAATATTTTCTATTGTCAGTCTTTATAGGTCTTATAATTGCCTTCTCAAAGTCCTTGACCTGCTGCATTGGCAATTCAGATTTTAATTGGCCAGAGCTTGTTATTGTTTTAATTTTTTTTCATTGGAATGTGATTGGCTGACCATATATGGCTTTTTCCACCTTTTTAACATCCAGAAATGTTGTATGTGAATATCTCTGATGATTATTTTAATAAGACTTTATTTTAAATCAGTTTTTACAAGTGTTTGAGTGGAATGCCTACTTAGGCCCAGATCCACAGAAATTTCCATGCATTCATGAGGTGTTTATGGCTCTCTTTCTTTTTGCAGTTTCCCCCTTCCACTTGAAAAGGCATTTCAGATGTCTGGCAAAATCTTTAAAGCCACAAGCTCTGACACACAAGTAACTGTGTCAGAGGTATAATATCTACAAACACATTTCAGTGCATGCAGAGAAGTGATTTGTTCATGTTCATAGCCTTTCTTGGTGGTGTGTATATTTGTGTTGTGTCAATGCAAATCTACACTTTTCAAATAGCAGTCTTTTTGAAGAAGTAACAGAAATAGTTGCTGAGATTGACAGGTTGTGCTACTAAAGGAGACCATTAGGGTTGCCAGGTTTTTGTTTCTGATGGGACATTTTCAACTCCTGGTGAGTCCTTCTTTCTACAGCTCAGCTCAGCAAAGGGAAAAGAATAGGCAGAATGGGGAGATCATCACTTTCCTGACTAGCTGTAATGTCATTGTGTTGCTAGTGACAGGGCTGTGCATTTTAAAAAATCAGTATTGTTTGAATTCCAGTATGAGTAGGAAAATATTGGCATTTCCAATATCCCCAAATTTCAATACCACTATAATATTCAGATTCAGGTTTTGTTTAGGAATTCAAATTTATTCACCTGCATTATAGCCTAAGGGGAAATTATTCAGTGGTCTGGCAACAGTTTTCTTAAGCTAGAAGCACTATTTTTGCAGTAGATCTGACCACTGGCATAATGCCCATTGGGCAAGGTGGGCAGCTGCCCAGGGCATCACCTTGTGGGGGGGGGGCATCAAAATGCTGGGTTCGTTTTTGGGTATTTTAGTGGTTTTCCATTTTTGGCCTGAAGGGGGCACAGGTTTTTGGCTAGGGCACCAAAATTTCAGCGTATCATCAGGAGACTGTCCTTATGCTACCCCCCAAGTTTGGTGAGGTTTGGTTCAGGGAGTCCAAAGTTATGGACTCCCAGAAAGGGTGCCCCTATCCCCCATTGTTTCCAATGGGATCTAATAGGAGATGAGGGCTACAGTTTTGAGGGTCCATAACTTTGGCCCCCCTGAACCAAACTGCACCAAACTTGGGGGGTATCATTAGGGCAGTCTCCTGATAAGACCCTGGAAGTTTTGAGACTGTGAATTCAGAAATGTGCCCCCCCAGCCTGCAGCCCCCATTGACAGCAATGCAGAAAACTCAATGCAGAACAAAGATTCTTGGGCAAATTTGAGGATGTTCTTGCAGGGAGGGCATTCTTGGATGTATCATCACCAAAATTTCAGGGTATCATCTGAAGACTGTCATGATGGCACCCCCAAGGTTTGGTGCAGTTTGGTTCAGGGGGTCCAAAGTTATGGACCCTCAAAAGGGAATCCCCCTTCTCCTTAGCAAAGAATGTGGGATGGGGTACCCCCTTTGAGGGCCCATAACTTTGGACCCCCTAAACTAAACTGCACTAAACTTGGGGGGTCCCATCAGGACAGTTTCCAGATGATACCCTGAAATTCTATGGGTCCCCAAATAAAGTGTCTCCATCCAACCACTATTGTTTCCAATGTGAGGAAAACAGACTTTTCTCTCCAGGGCAAAAGCAAAAAGGCATGTCTGTACCACTGGTCATTGACTCCCACACCAAGAACCAACACCAGCCAAACAGAACCAAAGCAGAGCCCAGTAATACCAGGAAAACTACAAGCCAATGTGGCAAGCCCAAGGTGCAACCAAGAAACCAAGCAGAACCCAGGGTCAATGTGACAGTGCAAGTCCAATTCTCTGTTAAACCAGAGAATCCCAGCAAGAGTTTTTTTAAGAACCAAGGGCAACCTACAGAATTCCCACAAAACAATCTTAAGCACAGAGTGTCACTGTTGCAAGGCCAGCAGAACAATACTGAGCACCAATGGCAGACAAACACACAGGCATCACTTCCAAGGCCTCCAAAAGTGAGAAGCTGGGGCGGGGGGGGGGGGGGATTTGATGCATAACTTGAGCCTCCTCTTTCAGCAATCTGCATGCCACCACTGCCTCAAAGAAGGAGACTTGGGTACTGCAGATTTTTTTATCACTGGGTCTCCTTTTTCCATTTCCCACCTCGGCAAAGAAAGGTGGGGCACACGTGCAGATTACCTTGATGGCATTTTTGTTTTCTGTTCTGTTTTGTTTTTTGGCTCAGATATACCTAATGCATATCTTGCTAGCATTCAGTCAAAACTTTATGGTTAGACCAAATGCTAGAATGTTGCCAGCAATATGCTGATGTCACTTCTGGTCATCCTGGAAGTGACATCAGTGTGTCACAGACAGCATTATAATGCTGTTGTCAAGCCACTCCCCCATAGGGTTTTCCTGATCCTTCCCAGATTCCATCTTTTCCTTTTTCACAGCAGCATCATCTCTTCAGCCCTGCTGTGGCAAAAATCAAGATCCATGATTTACAAGGAAAGCAGGAAAAGTTGTTGAAGCAGCTGGATGATCTCAAAGTAGAACTGTTCCACCTACATCTCCAATGTGACTGGAAGAGATGCCTCTAGACTCTTCAAGATGTGGGTTGTGCACAAATCCATGCCAGAGTGCTGAGAATCATTAACCAGACCCAGAGGGAGAATCTCCAGAAGTTCTATAAAGGACAGAAGTACAAGTCTCTAGACATGCAACCCAACAAAACACATGTCAAGAGGTGCAAGCTGAACAATCACCAAGAGGATCTGAAGACCAAAAAACAACAGCAGAAAGAGCACCTGTACTCTCCACAGAAATGCACTGCAAAAGTGTGAACTTACGGTGCACAGCTGCCCTGCTGGCTTCCTTTCTTCCATTAAAGGTGTTTTGTCTTTCAAAGGGAAAAAGCCCCTCCCCTTGGTCACTCCCTGGCCCATTACTAGCATATTGCTGGGAACGTTAGCAGTTACAGAGAACCTTGTTCTTGGATAAATCCCATCCCCAGAATGTATAGGATTTTTTAAAATTCTAAAAAGAGTTATAGTTCCTGAGATAATTTTGAGTTGACAGACTCATGTTGAATTCTGAATTGTTAGTATGTTTTTGTCCTACTGTTACAAGGCATCGTTACAATATGCTGGTCTTTTTTCTCTTGCAGACAAGGATGCATGAACCAGAGTTGTAGATTTTTGGCTGATATGAATCAAGGGTACATACACTGCCAACTTAATGGAGTTTGTCATCCTTAGCTAGGTCAGTTGAGCTGTCTTTAAATCCAACATAAAGCCCAGAAATAGAAGACCAAGGCTGAGCAGTCTCAGAGTCACAATTATACATACAAAATGAGATCTTCTTAATTTTGTAGATGCCAGGTTTGCATACAGCATTAGCCATTTTCCAGTACATTTCCATTAGTAATGTCGTTGCTGATTAGTTTTTTTCTAAATTAGCATGTTTATCCATTAGCATATCAATATTGCTGCCAACTATCCTCTTAATTTTTAGTTTTCTTGCTGCAACAAAAAATTGCCAATAAAAGCAAGCATTTCTTGAAGCCTTAATTAACTCAGCACAATTCTCTCTGTGTGTTCTTTTTTGATTTTTAATCAAGGTACCATTTCAATATTTACTGCATTTATAAACCTGTCTCTTTCTTAAAAACACCATTCAGGAGATGAAGCACAAAACCCTTAAGCATGTTTGAAAACGCAACACGCATGTGCCTCATTCTTAATTTACCGTAGGTTCCAAATTTTATTTCATTGAGAAATATGGTGGGCTGGAACTAATTAGCATATTTTATTCAAAATTCATTTGCATAATATATACATTTTTGTGATGTTATTTGCATGGTTCCCAAAGTGAGATTAAAAGGTGGAAGCTCTCAGGATAATTTGTAGATAACTATCAGTCCTCATAGGCAGAATATGGAAGTATCTGATACCCACAACTCACCCATATTTATTTTGCATATCATATACAAATACCACAACAATTCTTAACTTTGGAAGATTTTGGCAAGAGTTATAGTTCCTGAGATAATCTTGAGTTGACAGACTCATGTTGAATTCTGAATTGTTAGTATGTTTTTGTCCTACTGTTACAAGGCATCGTTACAATATGCTGGTCTTTTTTCTCTTGCAGACAAGGATACATGAACCAGAGTTGTAGATTTTTGGCTGATATGAATCAAGGGTACATGCAATGAAGAGTAATTACACTGCCAACTTAATGGAGTTTGTCTTCTGTTTACCTTCTGTTTCTTTAGCCTTTGACTGAGAACTTCAAATCCTGACATCATGAAGGGCATAGAGGGGTGCTCCTATAGAGTGTTGCCTTGGTTTACCATTCTTTTAAAGTGGGGTTTTTTTGGCTCTTTTCATAGGTGGATTCAGCACAGCACAAATATAATGTATTTGGGACATTATGTAATATAATGTTTAATTTCTAAACCAGCCAGGGATCAGGGATCCCTGTTGCCAGGGATCCTTTTGCTCAGGGTGGTGCACAACAATATAATAATACAATATAAACAACAATGATAATAATCACAGCCTCAGCAACAGCAGCAATGAATAGCAAATCAATTCTTACAATGCGAAAACTTCAAAACATCAATAAATAGAACAGATTAAGCAAAATACAAAAATAAGTTCCAAAAAATATAGTACTATACAGATGGCAACTGTAAAGGACATCCTCACATTAACAAGTCAGTTTTGGTAAGGAAGAAAACAGGGAACAAAACCCAGGACTAATCCAACCACTAATGGTTCTAGTACAAGCAGAAATCCAAACTAGGCTAACCACTAACATCAATTAATTTACTACCTAAACTAAGCTAGATAATAACCATACCTAATACTAGACAAACTATCTAACAGTAATCCAATACCCACTAATACAAAAAAATGCCCACTAAAACTCTAACTCAGCTAAGCTACCAGGAGGAGACCACGAACTTAACACTAACACCACTAACTAGCTAAACTAACTAACCTATCCTCACTAGTTAAGTGCCAAGATAGACTTTTAACGACAGATTGCTTCCACTGCTTGGTCAATGGCCAGTTGTCCATTGCCTCAAACCTATTGGCCCTCTCACTGCCAATGTGCCAGGGCTCCTGTTGTTCTATAACGTCTTCAGACTCAGCTGCCCAAGATTGCCCAGGCAGGCACTGTTTGAGGTTGTAATAGGAAGGCCTCTGCCACAGATCACCTCTGCTGGGTTGTTGTTTCCAGGCACTGGTGATGGTATAGGCATGAGTAAGCATGTCCCTCCTCTACTCTCATGCTGGCTGGGAGCTGCTGCTCCACTGGATGGGCTTTGC